>NC_140173.1:139757969-139772677 GCF_963971535.1 Notolepis coatsorum
AACAGCAAATACAGTACATGGGCTGTACATTTTTTTCTTATTTTTAAAAAAAATTGTGTTATATGGTTCTTCAGTGCAAGGGTTATGTGAGTTGATATGACTGAACGTTTGCAATCATAAACATGAACTAATCTCCGTTCTGAATTATCAATAGGGATGTTTGTCTGAAATGTGGCTTTCTGGACCTTTCATGTTAAAACTAGGGATGCTCGATATTGGCTTTTTACCGATACCGATATTTCGATATTGTCCAACTCTTAATTTCCGATACCGATATCAACCGATACCGATATATGCAGGGTTTCCCCCCAAAAAAACGGAATGATTTCAGGTAACTAATAATTTCACTGGATGCATTCAAAAGGCTTTCTAAATGTAAGCATTATCTGTGCAAAATATGATCATTAAAAAAGTAAAAATTAACATTACATATCTCTTGTTGTTGAATTAAACCAACATGCATACTTTTGACAATAAGTTTGACAATTGGTTCTTACTTGCTTGCCTGGGTAAATAAAGGTTAAATAAATGTAAAAAAATATATATATATATATTGTTATTTTTATTTTTATTTTTTACCGATACCGATATTTTTCGATATCACATTTTACTGCCGATATCGGCCGATAATATCGGACACCCCTAGTTAAAACTGTTAGAATTGAATGATAAAGTCGTCTTACTGGCCTCATGCACCAGAAGCCTGGCGGGTCAGAGTCGGTAGCATAAAGCCTGTTCATCAGGAAGACACAGCTGCCTTTAAGTTGCTTTATAAAAGATAAAAAGCAATAGAGTTTCCACCTGCCGAAACATTTTACACCATACGTTTTCTTTTTTTTTTAATACTTTTGCTACTTGGTTTTTATTGGCGAGCGCTCCGGGTGGCAATAAAATGCAGCGTGGTGCCCAAAGTAAATCCAAAGGAGAGTAGTTTAAGAGATTTAATCGTCTTAAACAACCCGCTTGTTCTTCGCTCGAGTAGATTCCCGTGTACAGAATTTCTTTCCATCCATCTATTTTATTATGATTATTATCATAATTCTTTTGTGACACAAATTGTCCTCGAGTAAACATTTCACAAAAATAAAAAAACTAGTGCTGTCAAACGATTAAAATATTTAACTCGATTAATCGCATGATTGTCCATAGTTAACTCGCGATTAATCGCAAATTAATCGCATTTCTTTTTTTACCTTAAACAGATCTTTTTCAAGTTCCAAGTTTTAATACTCTTATCAACATGCGAGTCAACAAATGCTTGCTTTATGCAGCCATTTAACACAAAAGGATGACCCTCATGCATTGCAAATTTGCATCAAATTCAAAACAGAGTGATGCACAAAATAACTTAAAAGAAAATAATAATTTAAAACAATGAATAAAGTGTGCATGAAATAATAGGGAAAGAAAACGTTAGGAACTTGTTACATTCACACACACAAGGGCTGATTAATCACACACACCCCTCTCTCCTTCACACACACACTCTCCCAGCTCTCTTTCTCTCTTGCCCCTTCCTCATCTCTCTCACCCCCCTCTCTCTCTATATCTCACACACACACACACACACACACACACACACACACACACACACACACACACACACACACACACACACACACACACACACACACACACACACACACACACACACACACACACACACACACACACACACACACACACACACACACACACACACACACACACACACACACACACACACTTCAGAAACAAACATAGTATCAATGAGAGCATCAATAATACACCTGAGTGAAGTCTAGTAAAAAAAAAAAAAAAGGTAATTTTTTTTTGTTAATCTTGAGTTAAAAAAATTAGTGGCATTAATAGAATCGGGAGTTAACGCGTTAATATCGCGTTAACTCTGACAGCCTTAAAAAAAACACAAAAGGAGAATAATGTGATTTAACTGGTGTTTAATATTGGTCTCACTGTACCTTTTCCCCTGCTGGCCCCGGAGGACCCTGTGGGAGGCAGGAAACAGACATTAACATTCACACACCAACACTTAAACACAGAAGTACAATCCCAAGAGTGTTCAATGATTCTGGGCCCAGCTTCCCCTGCATCACGCTGTTCAACGATTCTGGGCCCATAATTTGTGCTAAACTAGGCTAGCTTGCAGCGGTATAGGAAATTGGTATCTATCTTCTTGTCTGACTCCAGAGAAAACATAATGTTGGTTTGTTACTTTAAATAATTAATAAGTAATCTCGAGACATATATTTCCCGTCTGTCTCTGGATCGGTATCAGGTTAGTCTAGGAGCAGTGGGACCTATAGGAGAGATAATATTTTTCTACGGAAAACATTGTAAATAAAACGAAAGAAAACAACATTTTAAATAAATAAAAGGTATAGGCTACCTGATGATGTCCCTTGATACACTCTCCCTCGGCCTGAAACAGATGGGAGGAAAAAACGATTGCAACTTCAGTCTCTAGTCAGTACGAAAACACATGTTTTGATTCATATACTGTAAGAGTATAAACGCACACACACACCAAACCTAGGTAGTTACAAGCAGGCTATACACAATTAGCCGTCCTGTCCTTGACCTTGTGACCCCTATGAGGAGGTAAGAGGTATGGTAGTGTTACACATCCCCAGACACTCTGGTGTCCATCGTCGAGAGAGAGAGAGAGAGAGAGAGAGAGAGAGAGAGAGAGAGAGAGAGAGAGAGAGAGTGGGAGAGGGAGGGAGAGTGAGAGTGAGAGAGAGAGACAGGAGAGTGGGGGTGGAGGTGGGTTGTCTGTCCATGAGGACCTATGGACCACAAGGCCACGGACCACCTCTCGGCTTTCAGATGCAAACCAAATAATTGGTGTCCCCTTTCGATTGGCATCCAGGAGTCAAATTCTGTTGACTTTCTTGGCAAACAGCTGCAGATACAGACATTCATAACATTTGTGTAGAGCGTGAAAGTCACACGGTCCGCAAAGTTTCAATAAAAGAAAATCCGATCTGAGGTTAAAAAAAAAGAAAAAAAGAGGACAGACAGGCCCTTTAGGTATGGTAAAATAAAATAATAAAATCTATAAAAATGATTGACAGTTATGACCTGTGACACCCTAAATAAAACATAGCTCAATCTCCTGGTAGTGTTTTAGGGTAATAAATCAATGCGTCCTGTACTTCACTACTGTAGCATATGCGGGGGGCTTGTAAGTAGAGAGTATTGACCTTGGCTTGCGTTGCAATACGATGCAGAGCCACCGGCAATAAATCCACACACCGCTCTAACAATTACCTTCTGACAATTCTGGGCCCAGCTTCCCCTGCATCATGCTGTTCAACGATTCTGGGCCCAGCTTCCCCTGCATCATGCTGTTCAATGATTCTGGGCCCAGCTTCCCCTGCATCATGCTGTTCAACGATTCTGGGCCCAGCTTCCCCTGCATCATGCTGTTCAACGATTCTGGGCCCAGCTTCCCCTGCATCATGCTGTTCAACGATTCTGGGCCCAACTCAGTGGCGTCCTTTCACTAAAAGGCAAGGTATGGCGAGGAGGGGGGGGGGAGTGAAGGGTGGGTTTCCCCCCCTTGGTGATTTCTTTTGTCAAATCAGTTGTGCAATAGTCACTTTTGGTGAGTTGTTTCTATACAATTCAGTTATATGACATTTAGGTATGACACAGGACTACACAAGCATTTTTAGTATAGAAATGTGTCAACAGACTAAAGCAAGGAACCACAATATTTTGCATACGAATTATGCAGAATGTAATATCATAATTACTTTTCTTGCAATTGAGCCAATTTTCCTTAGGTACGGTTTTGAGGTGTGTTCAACAGAATGTAGTATCAAAAACACATTCACAAAAAGTATGGGTTACTGAATGCTGAACTGCACTATTATAATCACTAAACCAGACATTACCTGTGTCCCTGTATCACTTGTCTCTGCTGCCCTTTGATTAAAAAACGTCCCTATGTCCATTTTCCTTTTTTTTGGGCATATTTCAGTTAGTCACAGTAAAAGTCACCTAGTAAAAGTGAGATAATTGACAATATCAAAACATGCTAGGGCTGTACCGAATAGTTCGAAGCTTCGTTCATAATGTTGACATTCGAATTCTAAATCAACATACAAAATTGTAAAAAAAAAAAAAAAAAAAAAAAAAAATCCCCTGCATCATGCTGTTCAATCATTCTGGGCCCAGCTTTCACGACTGAATAACTTTTACTCCAGATTTGGATGAACGTTAAACACAGAGCGTCCTGTTTTTATTCCTTCCAACTCCAGTGACTGTCACAGGACATGAGGTGCGCAAGGTCCTGTCCAGTACTAAGGCTAGGAAAGCCACTGGCCCGGACGGCATTCCTTCCAGCTTGCCCCTGTGCTCACTAGGGATGGGTACCTTTCACATTTGAACCGATACCGGTACCGGTACTTAACGGTACCTTTTTTCGGTACTTTAGTCTCAAGAAATTTTATTTACCTACCACAGCTTTGTTGTTGAATCAAGTCAAATCCTAGGTAAGCATATATTGTGCGTGTGAACGTTGACAACATTTTTTTATTTATTTTTTTTTTAAGTTAAAAAAAAAGTTTTTTTTTTGCCTTTTTTTTTGGTTTCTCACTTGATTCGATACTCGGTAGTACCGACGTGTTTCGGTTCGGTACCTCAAAAGTACCGAATTCGGTACCCATCCCTAGTGCTCACAGACCTTTTCAATATGTCACTGGAGCGCCGCCTTGTTCCAAGGAGCTTCAAGGAATCTACTATCATTCCGGTTCCTAAAAAAATCTCCTGTGACTTGTCTTAATGATTACAGGACTATTGCTCTAACCTCAGTTTTAATGAAATGTTTAGAGCGGCTAGTGCTGAATTATATAAAGGTCAGATTCCTACCTGTCTTGATCCGTGGCAGTTCGCCTACAAGAAAAATAGATCAGTAGATGATGCTATTTCCTTAGCTCTTAATCATGTGTATGAACACATAGATAATAAAAACTTGAAAAACCCAGGAGCATCTCTGGATCGGTATCAGGGTCAGTCTAGGAGCAGTGGGATCCAGGATGGCCTGTTTCTGGATCAGACCACCGATGAGAGCTGGCAGCCTGGTGCCTCCATGATGTAGAGATAATTAGCTCACAACCCAGTAGTGTACTCTTTAATCTCCACTGCTCGGCAAGTCCCCTGGTGCAACACAATCAGCTTGTGTGTGTGTGTGTGTGTGTGTGTGTGCGCGTGTGTGTGTGTGTGTAGGTGTGTGTGTGTGTGTGTGTATGTATGTGTGTGTAGGTGTGTGTGTGTGTGTGTGTGTGTGTGTGTGTAGGTGTGTGTGTGTGAGTGTGTGTGTATGTATGTGTGTGTCTGTCTGTATGTCTGTGTGTGTGTCTCTGCGTGTGTGCGTGTGTGATGTGTATATATATATGTTGTGTGTGTGTGTGTCTGTCTGTGTGTGTGTCTCTGCGTGTGTGATGTGTATATATATGTTGTGTGCGTGTGTGTGTGTGTGTGTCTGTCTGTGTGTGTGTCTGTGTGTGTGTCTGTCTGTCTGTCTGTCTGTGTGTGTGTGTGTGTGTGTGTGTATATGTGTCTGCGTGTGTGTGTGTGCGTACATGTGTGCTTGTGTAGACATATGTGTGTATATATATATATGTTAGGTAACCATGCAAGTGGATATACACCCATGTGACCGGTGTGTGTCCTACTGTATGTACATCCAATTTGTGTGGGAGTGCACGTGAGAAGTGTGTACATTTCTAGGTTGTGCGCTCTTTTCCCCTGGGGCTTATGCTAACAGGACTACACAAAAAAAGCAAGCTACGTGCAGCCAGCCCAATTATAAGATCAGAATGCATGAAGCACGCTTTGAGTTACCCACAGGGCTCTGGTAAATGCAAGATATCCACTGGGACATTCACCTGCAATTCCCAGTTTGAATCTTTGAGGGGGTGAGTGGGTGGGGGCAAGAGGAGAGGAGAAGAGAGGAGAAGAGAGGAGAGGAGAGAGGACAGTGGAGGAGAGGAGAGGAGATGAGGAGATGAGAAGAGAGGAGATGACATGAGAAGAAAGGAGGAGAGGAGATGAGAAGAGTTGAGATGAGAAGAGATGAGAAGAGAAGAGAGGAGAGGAGATGAGAAGAGAAGAGAGGAGAGGAGAGGAGATGAGATGAGATGAGAAGAGAGGAGATGAGAAGAGAGGAGAGGAGATGAGATGAGAAGAGAGGAGATGAGAAGAGAAGAGAAGAGAAAATAAGAGAAGAGGAGAGGAGAGGAGATGAGGAGATGAGAAGAGAGGAGGTGAGATGAGAAGAGAAGAGAAGAGAGGAGAGGAGAGGAGAGGAGAGGAGAGGAGATGAGATGAGATGAGAAGAGAGGAGAGGAGAAGAGAGGAGAAGAGATGAGGAGAAGAGATAAGAAGAGAGGTGAGGAGATGAGAAGAGAGGAGGAGAGGAGATGAGAAGAGAGGAGATGAGAAGAAAAGAGAGGAGAGGAGATGAGAAGAGAGGAGATGAGAAGAAAAGAGAGGAGAGAAGAGAGGAGAGGCGATGAGAAGAGAGGAGAGAAGAAATGAGAGGAGGGAATTGGCAGATGGAGGTGGAGGAATGGCAGCAGGCTTGCATCCGTGTCTCACACATGTATTGGTATAGTCCCTGCACCTGTAATAGTACAGTATTCCACACGCACACATGTGCATTCAGTTAAGTTGGAATATGACTGTAATACAAACAGTTCAGTTTGTCAGGTACATGCAACACAGATTACAGTGTTTACATCTGTCTGCTTGAGAAAATACCATGTTCTGCAATAAAAATGATTGAAGTGAGATGAACAAACTGAACTTTATTTTATTAGATAAAACATGTTGAAAAAGTTTTACTTTGCAGTTGAAAAAAGGTAATAAATGAAATTTGATCACATTTTTTATTTTTATTTTTTCAAAATACTCAGCGTATCGCGATATATTTAGTATCGCGATACTATCGTATCGTGACGCAAGTATCGCAATAGTATCGTCTCTGGCGATTCCCACCCCTAATATTTAGTATTATGTACATCCAACGATAGACAGTAGACTATATGTATCGTTCTCCATAATACAGTATTTAGAATTATGCACATCCAACAATAGACAGAGTAGACTATACATATCATTCTAGACCAAGGTATTTGAAAATAATGGTCCTCATTCTCGAACGGACATACGTCAAAGTTACCAAGGAATTCCTTCGTAACTCGATTTATGAACTTATTCGGCATTCTCGAACGGCTTCGTATTGTAAATTCGTTGTAGGATTTATGTAGGATTTACAAACTCGAAAAGGCAGTCGTAAGTCAAAGGTAACTGTTTGCGCGTGTTTTCAACAGCTGTCTGTGGGAGAAGTCCTTGGGGATTGCGTTACTTCGATCCTACAGACATCCGTGTAATTAACCCCTAGCCATATTTTCAGAACATTTGCCTAAAAATACATATGTATGTAAATGGCAGATTGATCCACTTCTACAAGGTTCATTTGCATGTTCTTGGTATCTAGGGACATCTATGGATCTCAGTGAATGTATTCCCAGAGTCAGAAATATTGTGTCTGTTACTAGGCTTGAGTAAATTGTAATGAACCAAAGGAGAATATAATTATATTTTTTTCTTTGAATAACACCATGCTAACATTGACCAGACGTGAAGAATTGCCACTGAGCTCATTCAGCACCTTCTTGAGATCAAGTGTACAAATGAATAAAGGGGGTTTTGTAGATACAGTACTGAATTTTGCTATCCGGACACATGCAATTTGAAATATGAATATAGAATATAGAATATCAGGCCTATAAATTACCTTATTATGGCCAAGTCACACATCTATGGATCAAGCCAAATCTCCTCCTTCCAATGGCAGAGTTCTATCTGGATTTAGTACCACCAGACGTCCCTGACAGGGCAGCAGAAATAGTGAATGAAATCTAAATAGCTCCACCATTTGCGATCTAATTGAGCCGCGTTTTTTTCCTAAACGTTCACAGAATGGTAAAGACACTAACTACGTTCTATTTTATGGCAATAACGTTCAGGTTTGATCCGTGACATATGACCCCGAAAATAACGTAAGCTGGGAAGTGTAGTTCTATGAAATTCGAAAGCCCATCGAAAACCCTGGGTCTCCTTGTTCATAGGACTACACACACATATGACAGTTTCCTTTATTTGTGTCTAATTAATCCGGTTTCCGTCAGGATGCGCCAAGATATTTATAAACTCGTATTACACAAATAACACTGGTAAAAAAAAATCATTGGTAAACAAACGTAGTGCTGAAAATATACACTTTGACTGCTGTTTTGACAGGGTTAGGGTCTTTACTCTTGGCTACATTTGAAAAAGAAAGGCAACATTAATTAATACGTTCTGTATTGATCGATTTATGGTGTGATATGAATCTCGGCCATGTAACGGTCCTGTAGGACTTAAGGGGTTAAATAATTATAATGATAATAAATATGACAATATTTGTATCATTAATAATCACGTTTCACATATATAGTCATGACTCAATGAACCATGTCAGAAAATAAATAAATAAGTAAGAACTGAACCCAATCGCGTGGATGTAGCTATATTGGACTAGACACTAGACTATTACTATTCCATATACAATCTTGTTCTCCATGATATTATTTATTGTTGGTTTGCTAACAGCCAGGAGAGGCTCGCTAAACAGCCAGGAGAGGCTCGCTAACAGCCAGGAGAGGGTCGCTAACAGCCAGGAGAGGGTCGCTAACAGCCAGGAGAGGCTCGCTAACAGCCAGGAGAGGGTCGCTAACAGCCAGGAGAGGGTCGCTAACAGCCAGGAGAGGGTCGCTAACAGCCAGGAGAGGGTCGCCAACAGCCTGGAGAGGTTTGCTAACAGCCAGGAGAGGGTCGCTAACAGCCAGGAGAGGGTCGCTAACAGCCAGGAGAGGGTCGCCAACAGCCTGGAGAGGTTTGCTAACAGCCTGGAGAGGTTTGCTAACAGCCAGGAGAGGGTCGCTAACAGCCAGGAGAGGGTCGCCAACAGCCTGGAGAGGTTTGCTAACAGCCAGGAGAGGACCGCAGTGGTGATGGAAGCGCTTGCGGCAACCCTGGCCCAAATAAAAACGGTGCAGATGCAATGCTGACCCTCTTGCTGTTTTGCACACGCCCCCTTAGCCTTATAAGGAGCTGGCGGGCGTGTCTGTATGCAAATTCAGGTGTACGAGAACGCACTTCCAGTTTAAGAATGAGTGACGTTTTTTCATTCATGGGAACCCAGCTGCGAAGATTTTGGCCACTTACGGAGACCGTTTCACACGTTCAGGAATCCGGAGGGGGATTTTTTTTAAATTTGTTAGTACAACATATCCCAATTGTATCCCATTTCAATACCTTCTGCTATCTACTGTCACTGTTACCCATTCACAGTTTATAGCTGCCCATTTAGTCAGAGAATTATGGTAATCACTTTCTGGTTGGGCGTGTGTCATGTGACCACGGTGGGAGAGACAGAGTTCTTAATGTATTGGCCAAGCTGCGCTGGAACTCATCATCATTTTCACATAAGAATACCTTAACCATAACCTTAACCTAACCTTTACCTGAACCATAACCTTAACCATAACCTCATGCAGGATTTATACCAGAAACTTGGTGAAAAGAAGAATGAGCTTTGTAACTTTTGCAAAGCTGAACTTTTGTGGCACATAACTGACGTTATGCATGTCAGGTCCTGGCAAGATTGCGGATCCCCTAGCATAGTGAGTTGATCTAATGTAATGTCAGTCCTCTGCTAACACATTTTGGATTGCATTTGAGAGACTAGAGCAGCCGTGTGTGTGTGTGTGTGTGTGTGTGTGTGTGTGTGTGTGTGTGTGTGTGTGTGTGTGTGTGTGCGTGTGTGTGTGTGTGTGTGTGTGTGTGTGTGTGTGTGTGTGTGTGTGTGTGTGTGTGTGTGTGTGTGTGTGAGTTGGTAGGGGGCATGGGTAGCACTAGCAGCCAGGTGTGCATGGGTGGCCAATGCCTTTCCACATGTGTGACATTGTCATACTGTATTTACTGTAGCACAGTAGCAGAGTCAAATTGATCATCGCATCAGAGAGAGAGAGAGAGAGAGAGAGAGAGAGAGAGAGAGAGAGAGAGAGAGAGAGAGAGAGAGAGAGAGAGAGAGAGAGAGAGAGAGAGAGAGAGAGAGAGAAAAGTGAATGTGAAAACCTTCTGGATGATTTTGAAAGCGACATTTCAGACCAGTGCAGACAGGATGGTTATGTTTATTCACACCAGCTGATTAGAAGTGAATGAGCGAAACCCTACATTATACGATGGCAATGCAAGGCACCCCGTCTGCCCTGGGAGGTACCAGCTTGTTCAGGAGTCTCTGAGGCACCTAATGTCCACACGTATACAGATATGTTTGAAAACAGAGTATTCTCTCTGCAATCGGGACCATTGAGGGATCCTTGCAGCTTGTCATCAGGTCAGTTCAGGACCATGGAGAGATCCCTACAGCCTGCCAGCAGGTTAGTTCATGTGTGTTGTTGTGAGGACAGAGAGAGATTTTTCTAACACCATTGGTGAATTCTTTTAAACGGAGGGGTTAAAAAAAATGCCCTTCCACACAGTGGAAACGCCATCGTTGGGAGATATACTTCAGGGATTCAGAGGTATATGGGTGTAGGATTATTTTTATGGTGGTTACCATGACCGTTTGAATTGTTTCACTAATTTGTCCAGTAAGGAAAGGACCTACCTCATATTCACCCATTCACTCACTCATTCACTGACCCATTCACTCACTCACTCACTCATTCACTCGTTCACTGACCCATTCACTCACTCATTCACTCACTCATTCACCCACTCACTCATTCACTCACTCATTCACCCACTCACTCAGCAATTAGGGGTTGCTCAAGGACACTTCAAACACACTGCTAGGAGAAGCCAGAATGGAACCAGGAACCTTGCGATAGGGGTGGGACGATACATCGATCCAGATCGATATATCGATCTATTATCAATAATCAAATAGGATCGATGCAACGTAAAAAGATCGATTCATATTGCGATACTCTTATTTTGAAAATCCGGCGATTCGTATCCGCCCCCTGACATCGTTCCCAGCTTTATTTATATCCGCCCACGCCCAGTAGTGTGAAACTCCGTGTAGACCTTACAGCAGAACAGTGCTACAGAGCGTCTATTTTGCGACCCGATATAAGTCTGTGCAGTTTCCCCCCCGCAACGGGTCGAATGCATCCAACATGGTTTGCATCGTCGCTGTTCCTTTATGCCCACGTTGCGTGGGCAGATGTAAATGAACGTTACGTTGGCTGCTTAAGCTAACTAAGCTAAGCAGCTAACCGTGAGAGAATAGGAGAGAGGAGAGGGGAAGGAGGAAGGGCGAGGGCAGTCTACCTTTCTGTGGGGGACTGGGGGAGGGGCATTCTGTGTGTGTTACTGAGGATGGACAGATAATGTTGATATTTAAACATGAATACATAATAAATATAAGAAAAACGAACCACAAACGGTGAACAGGAGGTCTATTTGTATTAAAAACAATAGATTGTTTTTCATTTAAATGTCTGGAAGAGCTCAAAAATAAAAACTTCAATTGATATTTCCGTAGCCTTTTTTGTTGTTGATCTAAATGTGACCGATTGTGTTAAATGGGCACATAATATCGTCTCATATCAATCGCAGGCACCTGAATCGAATCGAATCATATCGTATCGTGGCAGACTTTGTGATATCGGCAAATATCGTATCGTTGTCCAAAGAATCGATATCGTATCGTGATGAAACTGGTGATTCCCACCCCTATAGCGATTACCAGATGACCGCTCTACCCACCCCCCCCCCCCCTGTTGATGTGATATTCCTATAAAATCAATACAGATTTAACACGCATGTTATACCTGATGACATCGCAGGCAGTGGTTCCAAGTTCATGATTATTAATCACGACAGGTGTTCATCCTTAGTAGGTAGGTAGTAGCCTATGTAGGTCCTACAGTATATGTTGAAAAAACCTTTATTTCAGTGTGTTCAAACCTCTGTAACTATTACATTAGCACTCAAAGTGATCCTGCCTGTTGTGGAAGAAAGTTCAGAATGTTTCCTTTAAAAAGAGACCAGACTCATGCATGTGTGCTATAAGTGGTTCAAGAATAAATAGCAAATTACTTTGGGTATGCAATCGTCAGGCATGTTTAGCCCCAATTGTGTGGCTCATGTTCACATATATCTATTGAACTTTCCTTGCCCATGGAAAATAATATATTGGAATTCTTCATTTGGAGTTCTCATGAAATGGTGAAATGAAACCAAGGACGTTGGCTATTCAAAAAAATTCATGCAGACTTGTCTCATTCATCTAGTTCATAAACTTTTCTCCCACAGTTTCTCTGAAATACTGACGTGAATTTAGCCCGCTTAGACATTTCGTGACATACCGGTACATCATTGCGGTATGTGTGGTACATTTCTGCCCTGTGCCTCCAATGACTAGCCGCTATTGTGAACCCCATCTCACGTTTTCTTTTCATTTTGTATATGTGTTCTCAGATAAGAGACAAGTTGTAATGTTATTATCCGTGTACTTACAGTCAGACCTTGGGAGCCGGGCACACCAGAAGTACCCTGCAACGGGAGAGGAAAGAACACATTTGAGCTTATTATTAATCAGTGCAAATAACTTGTGAAATTCCACAATCCCATCTCAAACAAATTCACAAAGGATTGCGCATCTTTTTCTGACGCAATGCCTGTGCAATTAGTGCAAGACAAACCTTGCTATTCACAAAGCTTGCGCAAAGGGTGAAATACCGTGTTAACTGTGTTGCCATCATCATTGCATCTCTGTGCATCGGTGCTATTTGTGGGTATTTAAATGAGGTAATATGGGCCGAAAATGTGCCCCTTTCTATGCAAATGAGCCTCTTTGCAAAAACACGCTAATTGCCACGCGCAGTTAAAGGAACACGCCAACTTTTTGGGAAATTAGCTTATTTGCCATCTACCCTTGAGTTAGATTTTTTATTTTGATTTGATTTGAAATCTTTAAGCAGATACATACCCTTTTCTTCTCTGTGCATGCATTATTAGGCTTAGGGAACAGCCCGCACCGTTAGCCTAGCTTATAGGGGTGTAACGGTACACAAAAACCACGGTACGGTACGTACCTCGGTTTTGAAGTCACGGTTCGGTACGGGTTTTCGGTACAGTGGGGGAAAAGTTTGGCTTTCCATGTTCCACTCAGGGGTGATGTAGTGTGCAGTAACTAATTGTACTTGTAGGGCTGTCAACGAATATTCTATATTGAAATTATTAATCGACTTGTACATTTTTTTATAATAATAATTATATTAGATTGTGAAAAAAAACAGCCCCCCGGTGGGCGGTCGTTAGTGGTTAACATACCGTTGTATTCGTTCGGTACACTACACAGCCGTTTGGTAGGGTACGGTACACACTGAAACTGTTCGGTTCGGTACGGATACGCGTAGATTTACACCCCGCTTAGCGTCATTCACTGCAAGTAGGTGTGCCAGTGTAGCCTAGTTCCCACAGTCATGAAATACACTCTAAATACAACTCCTGTAAATATGTTGTGACCTGTGTATGTGGAGAATCTTCGTATTTTTTTTTATAAAAAAAATTACATTTTCGTTTTCTAAGCAGATATATACTCGGAACTATTTTTTGTCGAACCACTGATGCTGGGCGCAGTGATTTCATCACCTCAAAAGCCCAGTTTTTCAAAAATATATCTAAGTAGTAGCTGCTTAGAAAACGAAAATGTCAAATTTAGAAAAAAAATCTCTCCACGTGGTAAATACACAGGTCACAACATGTTTAGAGGAATGTTTTGGAGTTGTATTTGGAGTGTGAATGAACTCTAAGTTAGGCTAACGGTGCGCTGTTCCCTAAGCCTAATGCATGCACAGAAAAGAAAGAGTATGTATCCGCTTGTCTAACTCCAGGGTAGATGGCAAATAAGCTAATTACCCAAAAAGTTTCTTTAAGTGACACTATTAAAGTATTCAGAGAATTGGTGGTAACTAAGCGCATTAGTGGCCAGCGTCTCCGGTGATCCGTTGGGTAGGTAATAATCACAATAAAGACAATAGAACCCGCACACTCATATGCTCCAGAATAAACGTAAATATTTTGTCAATGAAAATTCTGGAGTATATGAGAATGCGGGGTTATATTCTCTTAAAGGGGAACTGATCTTACAAATCGCTGCTGTCGGGACAAAACCTCATAACTCCATTTTTTTTTTTATTATATAAATCAACTCGTAGATCATCCTCCATATGTGTCTGTGGGTTTTACAAAGTTTAAACAATGGGAAAGCATTAAACCGATCATCTGTCTAAACCTCCTAACTCTATTCACCCTCAAATCTGTGTTAGTTTTTTTCATCTGCTGAAAAGTTGGGTTTTTGGAGTTATGAGGTTTTGTCCGACAGCAGCGAAAATGGCCCTTTTCCAGTGTTTAGCATTATTTTCTAGCTATGTGGACTCATATTAATAGGATCTATGTCTCTAATTCTCAATTTGGCGCTTTCTTCCAATTCTCATCTCACAATATTGTTCCTCACTCAAGTGAGTCATCTGAAATTTTGCGACGTCAGAGGTTTCTCATCTGCATAATAACGCCGCCCCCATCTATGCTTGTAGCTAACATCCATCTCTCTCTCTCTCTCTCTCTCTCTCTCTCTC
>NC_140173.1:139772877-139874809 GCF_963971535.1 Notolepis coatsorum
CTATTGGAAAACACAAACAAAAGCACAGAGCAAAATGCAGTGCTATCTGGCTCTAAATCGACAGTACACAATAGCAGATTACTTGAGCATGGTGACTGATCAACAACTAAAAATAACCTTGACAAAATACAGACTGAGTGAGCACAGCCTCGCTGTTGAAAAGGGAGGCACAGGAAAACCTGGCTCCCTGCAGAGCAAAGGCTATGCTGTCATTGCATCCTCAGTGAGCCTGAAACTGAGTTGCACTTCCTCACCAAATGTGAAAAATATAAAGATATTAGAGAAACGCATTTAAAAAATTTGAACTAATAACAAAAGGTTTCCTTGCACTACCAGATACAGGAAAACTACCAGTCCTACTAGGGGAGGACTCAACAAGCTGTGAGCTAGCAGCAGCATATGTTGCTGCCTGCCACAAACTGAGGGACAGTGAGTGACAGTCACCTGACATGTTTATGCTGTAATATTTTATGTTCTATTTTATGATGAACATTTTTGTATATACTATGACATTAATATGTGTTTTGTAATCCATGCTTATGTTATCAACCATTTGCTTTGGCAACATGTACAAGCTGCGTCATGCCAATAAAGCCACTTGAATTGAATTGAATTGAATTGAGTGCTGGCATTGTTGTGAGACTGTATTTTCCCTAATGACCAATGAGTTGAATAGATTGAGAGGAGTCAACAGCACTAACTGAGGTCTTATTCATTCACTTGGGGTTGAATTCAATCAACCCTCGCCTAACAAGGTTTCACAGTGGGGCACAATGAGGTCATCGCACTGAGGTCATTCAGATTCAGATTCAGATTCAGATTCCTTTATTTAGCCATTTGTGTAAAACACATTGGTAATGCATTTCCTATCTTTTTTCACAGTAAACAACACCAACACAGACAAGAAATGAAACAGTGCAGTGGGGGATTAATCAATAACGTACATATATATATATATATAAAGTGAAGAGTGCAGAGATCCAGTACGGACTAGTGCAGTGCAGTCAGGGTCATTGTGCCAGTGTCACTTGGGGCAGATGAGGGGGGGGGGGGGGGGGGCCGAGGGGGGGGGGGGGGACCTGAGGCATTGATCAGCCTGGCGGCTGAGGGGAAGAAGCTCAGTCTGTGTCTGAGAGACAGAGAGAGACAGAAAGACAGAGAGAGAGACTAAGAAAGAGAGAGAGAGAGAGAGAGAGAGAGAGAGAGAGAGAGAGAGAGAGAGAGAGAGAGAGAGAGAGAGAGATTCCTTGGCAGACATTTGTCTATTGAGAGCAAGTGGTGATGAAAAGAGTCTTCTTTATGAAGCCACTTTAAAATGTCCATCTGTTGAGCCACCGGCTATTTGGACTGATATACTGTACAGTTCTAAACCAAGAAATACTCACAGCATTTAAAAAAAAAACTGCCTCAGATGAACATATTCTACAATATATCGCTCCTGTAACTGGTTCAAATGCAAGTAAACATTAACTAGTTTACAAACCACAAGTATATCTTCTTAATCTATATACAGTACAGTCATGTATTCTCTATTCTTCTATCTTAAATCGAAACTGAATTACTTTGAGGCACTGTGTGAACCAGACTAAGGCGAGAATATGTTTGTATAAGATTATCTGGAAATGCCTTAATAAACAGCAGGAACCTTTCAGGAGTGGGTCTCATTCTCCAAGGATTTATGACAAAAAGGGCTTTCTCTTAGGGCCATTTGAGACCTTTTCTGGCTGATTTTGGAATTCACCAACCGTCCCAATAAAACATATATAATTAATAGTATATTATAATATATTGTCTATATTTATGTCTTGCCCGAAAAGGTCTTAAATGACCCTAAGAGAAAGCCCTTATTGTCGTAAGTCCGTTGGAGAATGAGACCACAGTATGCTGTCTGTCTAGCTTCAAACTGTTTGCTGAGGACGGTCTGTTTATTCCCACACTTTTTGGACTCTCCCCAAACTACATAGTGCACTTCTTACAGCCCTGACACACCAGTCGCGCGCGAAGGCAGGCGGGCGGGCGGGCGGGCGACCAGTGCTTCACTTTCGCTCCCATATTAACGGACGTAGCTGTGCCCACGACTCGCGGGGTGGAAGCGATCGTTTTCGCTTTGGTTGGATTCAGAGGCGTGCGCCACGCGCATTTTCACAGAAATACACTCAATATCTGCATTATTACCACACATACATAGCCTATAGATGTTGTTCAACCAGCTAATGTGTCTGTATCTTTCCCAATACAAATAAACCATATTACTATACTTTTTCAGGAGTACAGTCACACTGATCATCATTCTAAAATGAATTCTAACATTCTAATTAATTATATAATAACTGGTTATACATGCGAAATGGACAATAGAACACTGGAACTGGAAATCTTAAAGAAATCTTCAAACGGGGACTGACTTCGCATATAGACTAGGCATTTACAGCTGTTCCAATGTAAATGTGCCTTCCTCCTCCGTGCACTTTTGCCCGCTCTGAAGTCGGACTCGGTGTGCCGGGCCACGCGCGCGATCTCGCACGAAACCCGCGAGTGCCTGAGTGAGCGACTGGTCTGTTTGCACCGTTAGGGGGGAGGGAGGGGCTTTCACACTATGGACCCGGGGCATACAAGTACACTTGACTCCAAAATCCAGTTAATTTCATTGTGAACTGTAACGTCCCCGCCGGTCCTGCTCCACAACCCCCATTTATTCATGGTATTTCCCACGCCTGAACTACGTCTCTCAACCACCAGGTGGCCTAGTTCAGTGTATTCATCTTTGTTGTCTTGTATTTATTAATTTCCTCTCTGTCATCACCAATCTGTTGTGTGTTCATCTGTTGTCTTTGCTTGCCCCATTGTCTAATTTAGTTTTGTCTCCCTTGTGTTGTATCTATGTGCTGTTTGGTCTGTCATGTTTCTGTTTATTAACCCTGTTTTCTGTTTAGTCATTACCCCAGATGTGTCTCATTCACTAAATCATCCTCATGTCTCTAATTAGTCTGTGTACTTAAGTGTTGTCGGCCCAGCAGTCTTTGCTGGGTCATTACTTTTGTTTCCTGTTCACAGTCGTGAGTACTCTGTAGGTTGTAATTATCTCGTTTTTGAGACCACGATCTCTCTTTTCTTTTCCTATTTCAAAGTGTTTTCTTTTCATGTTATGCTCCGTGTGTCACAATAAAGTGCACGTTATTGTGAAAGAGCAACTGTGACGACCCCCACTTCAACTGCAAATGGGGAGTCTTCTGACTCAAAGAGCATAGTAGAGTGGGTAGGTCGTTACCCCAATTTGAAGCACCTGTGCAGTGCAGAGAGCTGCCTGCAGCACCAGTATATATGTTTCCCCTGTCTAACCCCTCTGTCTGCTTTCCCCATCTGCTTTCCCCATCTACCAGGACAGGTTGTATCAGCCACCAAGCGAACCAACTTTGGATCCTTTGACAATTCTGATACCTACATTTGTTGTTTATTTGATAATTGTTTCTTTAGATAGGTTTAAATAAATTATTTTGTTTACTTGGTATCACGTGCGGACTCCCTATTTGTGACAAATCTCTGGTTCGTCATATATGGGGGCTCGATCCGTTTGTAGGACCTTTTTGTGGAATTTGTTTGTTATTTGGCCTAGTTTGGTTAGATTGGTATTTGTGCTTGATAATTTTTCTAGCATTTGTAATTTGTAATTTGGCTGGCAGTTGTATTTTGGTTCCTGTTGGGACACTTTGTTTGGGCTCTGTCTGGGTACAGGAGGGCTAATTTGGAAAAAGTTATTAGGCTACTTAATTGGGCTAGTGTCTGTGACCTGAGGTTTGCAGCTAGTATTTGTATTTGTAGCCTGTTGGCTAGAATTTGTTTGTAGCCTAATTATTTGTATGCCAGTGTTAGGGAGTAAGCACATGTGATTTGATCTTTGTTTTTGGGGGTGTTTGTTGTTTGGGATTTGGGGGAAAGTAGCAGTTTGGTTTTGTGCTGATTTCTTGTGAAGAGATTTGTTAATTTGTTTGGTTACAGTTTGTTGTTTCTCGTGTTGGGGCTTTGGATGGTTGATACCTTCATGATACAGTGTGTGTTTTGGGAACCATAAATCCCCAGGTAGGCAAAGATGGCAGGTTCCCAATAGGGGGACTAGTCTTGGTATTTTCTTTTTTAGGCGGCTACAAACGTGGGTAGAGGCAGGCACTGGTGTTGGCGCTTGTGTCCTCTTGGGAGCACGTCTCTGGCTCAGAGGAGTGGCTGTATAACAGGTACTTCTTCTGCCCAGAGAGTTCCAGTGCATAGGTACCCCCTGCATGTAGTAGCACGAAGATTGAGGTTTTGAGGTAGTTAGTTAGTTGGTTAGGCGCTGTAGTTAGTCAGGGGGGGAGGTTTCATTTGATCAGACTGTTTTTTTTCTTGGTATTCACCCTTCATTGTCCCAACATAAGCTTTGTTTGTTTGTGGCCAGTAGTGCACTATGGCACTCAGTTTTGAGCAACAAAAGGAGCTTCTGCTTATAAGGCACAGACAACAGTTGGCTTTAGAAGAGGCAAAGCACAGACAACAGTTGGCTTTAGAAGAGGCAAAGCACAGACAACAGTTCACTTTGGAGGAGATTAAGCAAAAGGCGGAGCTTGCCAAATTAGATCTGCAGAATAGGGAGCTAGACTTTTTTTTGTCTCCTCGTCCAACGTTGTCTGTGTTGTTGATGAGACAAATGTTATTGCCAAAGGCAAGCAGGTGGTAACATTTCATGTGAACCTCCTACAGCCCACCGACTTTTGCCCATCTAAAGGGAGGGGGAATAATAGGGAATACAATAATGTTTCTCTCTGTTCCACTTCTCCAGTAGCCGTTCCTGAGGAGGGACTGCCTTGGCTCCTACTGGCTTCCAGAGAGGTCGCCCAGGAGATCACAGGGTTTGGCCCTAATGACCTGAGGTTTGGTCAGAAAGTTGGTGGTCCCAATGCTGTTCATGATGAGACTATTCAGAGTGAGATGGTTGGGAAGGAGAAAATGAAAACGGGAAAAAAGAGAAAGAAAAAGAGAATTGGAAAGAGAAGGAAAAAAAAGAAGATAAAATCTCTTTATGGTCATTGTGCTGAGATGGATGATGTTGTTGTGCCCGCAACTTTCCAGCACCTGATGACATGCGTCTGGGCGTGGTTGACCATTTAAATTATAGGGTTGGCTCCATTGTTTTGAAGTGCAGATCATCTCTCTGCATCTTCTCTGTTCTTCTCATCTCGTTTGTTCCCCAATCCCTTCTGTCTCTTGCTCTCTTAATTTGCTTATTAGGATGCTATGTTGCAGAGAGCGGAGGCGGGAGGGTGAGGGGAAGGGGTGACCGGTCAGCAGGGGTGTTGGAGATGATTAGTGTCTGAAATTGTTATACACTTTGTTTGTTGCTTTGTTCGTGACATATGGGGGCTTTCTCCACTCCTAAGCTCAGGTTGTAGCAACACTCAACTTTTGCTCCACATATTAATATTTATGTTTGACAATTGGGGACTCGTTTGTTTGATATTGATGTTGTTTATTTGTATATACCAGGGATATCTGGGAAGGTTATAAACAATTTTGATTTGAATTTAGAGGGAGAAAATAAAGGGTTACATTGTAGAGTTTGCTGTGAGGTTTTTGAACCAGTGACTCTTAGTTTGCTTTATTTAGCTCTTTCATATCCCTGTTTGACAAATGTTTTTGAGACATTTGTATTTTGAAATTGGTGTGTTCTGTTGTCTAATGTGTAACCCTTGTTTTGTCTGTTCCCCAATCCCTACTGTCTCCTGCTCTCTTAAATTGCTTCCTATGGCCCGATGTTGCAGAGAGCGGAGGCAGGATGGTGAGGGGAATGGGTAAAAGGGTTAAACCGGTTGTGATTTGTGTTTAGGGTTAGACCAACTGTTGAATAAAGTAATATTAGTTACATTTGGGTTAGCTTGTTTGTAAAATAAAAGGTAACTTGTTAATAGGGTAGAACCCTTTTCTTTAGGGGGAGGGTGTGACGACCCCCACTTCACCTGCAAATGGGGAGTCTTCTGACTCAAAGAGCATGGTAGAGTGGGGTCGTTACCCCAATTTGAAGCACCTGTGCAGTGCAGAGAGCTGCCTGCAGCACCAGTATATATGTTTCCCCTGTCTAACCCCTCTGTCTGCTTTCCCCATCTGCTTTCCCCATCTACCAGGACAGGTTGTATCAGCCACCAAGCGAACCAACTTTGGATCCTTTGACAATTCTGATACCTACATTTGTTGTTTATTCGATAATTGTTTCTTTAGATGGGTTTAAATAAATTCTTTTGTTTACTTGGTATCACGTGTGGACTCCCTATTTGTGACAAACCTCTAGTTCGTCAAACAACCAACGCATTCCGCCTCCTGCCAATCCTCTCTCTGTGTCTCTGCTGAAATTGGGTTCTACACACCACCATGCCAACTAAACGTTCCACTCGTAACAGTGAACATTGGACCTCATTCTCAAACGGACTTACGAGAAAGTTACCAAGAAATGACGTTGTAACTCGATGTATGAACTTATTTGGTATTCTCGAACGGCTTCTTTTTCTAAATTAGTTTGTAGGATTTACAAACTCGAAAAGTTGTAAGTCAGACAGACTTAGGTGTGCGCTTGTGTTTTTAACGGCTTAATTTGTGAGAAGTCCTTGGGGATTGTGTCACTTTGATTCTACAGACATCCACGGCATTAAATAATTATAATGATAATAAATATGACAATATTTGTATCATTAACAATTATGTTTTACATATAGTCATGACTCAACGAACCATGTCCAAGAATAAATAAATAAGAACTAAACCCAGAGAACTTGCACACATCTAAGAGCCAGTAGAGAAACTGCTTGGTGATGATGCATAAGGCAGATGCACTCAGCGCACACACACACACACACACACACACACACACACACACACACACACACACACACACACACACACACACACACACACACACACACACACACACACACACACACACACACACACACACACACACACACACACACACACACACACACACACACACACACACACACACACACACACACACACACACACACACACGTCACACACGTACTGTATGCGTGTATAATGAATCGTTACAGTCTATTATTCTAAAGACTTTTTTTATTAGGAAATATATGGATATGCGCTGCCCTATAGTAGTAAGTCATACTGTAGAACTTAACGTGACATCTTATTTAGTAGTGTCAATATGGAATGACTGCGTGCTTGGCTCTCAAGGCCACCTCTGCTCCGTCTGCGGTCATGAACCAGGGGGGCAGTGCTATCTTCCACTATCCTTATATTAGAATAATAGAAGCCTACTTTAACGATTAATTACGCACACGTATAGATTACGTGTGTGTGTGTGTGTGTGTGTGCGTGCGTGCGTGCGTGTGTGTGTGTGTAGTCAAGTCAAGAGTTTTATTTGTCACGGCATACGAGTATACAATGAAATGCGGGTGGTCATGCCCTCAACGATGTGCATAATACAATAGTAATAACATATAATAGAATCCAATAGAACGACATTGTGCAATAAAACAAGTAAACAGAGTAGGGCATATGGGTATATGTACATAAGTTATTTACAGAGCATGGTAGGACATGCTAGGTCCTGTGGTAGTGCAATACACTGTTAGCTACGGATGAGGCACTGGGTCTTTATGTACATGCTATATTATACAATCTCAAGTTATACTATACTATTCTTAAAGTGACCTTTCCTTAGTGGCCATAAGCGTGGGCGTGTGCAGCATGAGTGTGTGCTTGCTCATGTTAAAGTGGCTGCTAGTGTGTGAGCGTGCGCTGAATGCCTCTGCCTTATGCATCATCACCAAGCCGTTTCTCCACTGGCTCTTAGATGTGCGCACTAAGCAATAATAAATAAATAAAACCAACAATAAATAATATCATAGAGAACAAGGCGGCATATGGAATATTAATACAGGCTATTCCACTATAGCTACATCCACACGATTGGGTTTAGTTATTTTTTATTTATTTATTTTCGGACATGGTTCGTTGAGTCATGACTATAAATGTAAAACGTAATTGTTAATCAAACATTGTCGTATTTATCTTTATTATAATTATTTAATTCCGAGGATGTCTGTAGAATCGTCATGAACGCAATCACCAACTATTTATCCCAAATGAAGCCTTTTACCAGTTTCATCACCTGTGCATTGTATGTTACTATTGCACTTTACTGGTACATTTGCACTCTGGTTGGACTCAGGTACGGTCTGTGTGTACTTTGGTCCGTGTGTACTCTGGTATGGTGCGTGTGTACTCGGGTACGGTCCGTGTGTACTCTGGTACGGTCCGTGTGTACTCTGGTACGGTCCGTGTGTACTCGGGTACGGTCCGTGTGTACTCTGGTACGGTCCGTGTGTACTCTGGTACGGTCCGTGTTTACTCTGGTACGGTCCGTGTGTACTCTGGTACGGTCCGTGTGTACTCTGGTACGGTCCGTGTGTACTCTGGTGCGGTCCGTGTGTACTCTGGTACGGTCTGTGTGTACTCTGGTACGGTCCGGTCCGTGTGTACTCTGGTACGGTCCGTGTGTACTCTGGTACGGTCTGTGTGTACTCTGGTATGGTCCGTGTGTACTCTGGTACGGTCCGTGTGTACTCTGGTACGGTCCGTGTGTACTCTGGTACGGTCCGTGTGTACTCTGGTACGGTCCGTGTGTACTCGGGTACGGTCCGTGTGTACTCTGGTACGGTCCGTGTGTACTCTGGTACGGTCCGTGTGTACTCGGGTACGGTCCGTGTGTACTCTGGTACGGTTCATGTGTACTCTGGTACAGTCCGTGTGTACTCTGGTACGGTTCATGTGTACTCTGGTATGGTCCGTGTGTACTCTGGTACGGTTCATGTGTACTCTGGTACGGTTCATGTGTACTCTGGTATGGTTCATGTGTACTCCGGGCACTCAGGCATGGTACGAAGCAATCGTACTTAAAGGGGAACTATCTTATAAATGGCCTTTTTGAGTGTTTAGCATTGTTTCCTAGCTATGTGAACTTATATTAATATGATCTATGTCTCAAAATTCTCATATTGGCGCATTCTTCCAATTCTCCTCTCACAATATTCACCCTCACTGAACTGAGTCATTTGAAAATGTGCCCTATATGTGATGTCATAAAGACACCGCTGCATGTTAATGTTCAGGCGGGGCCGACGCTGCGCAGTGGTTTAGGAGCCCAGGCTCAAAACAGCTCGAGATCTTGAGGTAGAAAAATGCTGTTTTTGAGGACTTGATTAGAAATACAAAACAATGAATAAAAAATATATATATATTACAGAGGTGTTCCATAGACTCACAGGAATTGTGTAAAAGTGCCCAAATAGTGAAAGAAATAGTAAAATAGTTCCCCTTTAATGTGAAAACACAGTGTTAATTAACCATTAACCATTAACATCCTAGTATGATTCCATCTACACCTCCGCCGATTATGTTCTGGGGGAAAAATACTGTAGAATCAATTCACCTCCTTCTCAGTGAAATGTATAACCGTTTGCAACGCGTACACGTTGGTTTCTCATGCGAGCTCCGAGAGTGTGCGCTGAGCGGGTAATACCGCTCGGTGTTTGAAAATGGCACAGAAGTACGGCCCTCAGGCTGTAATGATTTGCGGAGTTCATCAGTATGCATGGCCAGTGTGCTGCGTATCTGGGAAAGGCGGGGGTTAGACTGGGGCAACAGACACACTTCAGATCCACTTCAGATATGACAGTCTGGCAGTCACCGCCACACACACATAACTCTGCCAGGCTTCCTCCCAGTCAACCCTGAGGGCAGATGAACAGAAAAAAAAAAGCCCATAAGAATTGATCGCCCGACTGAAAGCAGGCCTGGATGGTGGGGTGTATGGAGATGGCCATATGCGTGTGTGTGTGTGTGCGTGCGTGCGTGCGTGCGTGCGTGCGTGCGTGCGTGCGTGCGTGCGTGTGTGTGTGTGTGTGTGTGTGTGTGTGCGTGCGCTCGCTGTGTTCTGAATGTGTTTGTGCCTAAAGTATCATTGATGGATTAAACCATGTGGAGACTTGTCAAGACCGGCTCGCCCATTGATCAGAAAAAAATCTAGCTTTTCACAATAAAATAGGTACAACAAAAAAAGAAGTGAAAGACAGAAAGAATGAAAGAAAGAGAGAACGAGAGAACGAAAGAACGAAAGAGCGAAAGTGAATGAGTGAAAAATGAAAGAAATACAAAAAGATGTCATCGATGTGATCTGCAGTAATACATCAAGTGGTTACAGTACAACCACCCTTCTGCATATTAGATCCAAGGTGTAGATGAGTCACCAGCTACTTCTTTTCACCTGACAGCGAGGAGTTTCACTGGGAAAGCCTAATGCAGGCGAAGGTTCACGCTATCTCCCCCAGATCTCCTCCAGTAGGAGTCGCTATAGCAACGACTAGACCTCATACCCACCGGCTTCCCACCCGCGAACCAATTGTGTTCCTAGGGATGACTGACCAAGCCGGAGGTATTGACCCAGGTCTCTGCAGTGGTAGGCGAGTGCTTAGACCACTACAGTACCCAGCCACACCTAGTGTTTAGACCTCTACAGTACCCAGCCACACCTAGTGCTTAGACCTCTACAGTACCCAGCCACACCTAGTGCTTAGACCTCTACAGTACTACCCAGCCACACCTAGTGCTTAGACCTCTACAGTACCCAGCCACACCTAGTGCTTAGACCTCTACAGTACTACCCAGCCACACCTAGTGCTTAGACCACTACAGTACCCAGCCACACCTAGTGTTTAGACCTCTACAGTACCCAGCCACACCTAGTGCTTAGACCTCTACAGTACCCAGCCACACCTAGTGCTTAGACCTCTACAGTACTACCCAGCCACACCTAGTGCTTAGACCTCTACAGTACCCAGCCACACCTAGTGCTTAGACCTCTACAGTACTACCCAGCCACACCTAGTGCTTAGACCACTACAGTACTACCCAGCCACACCTAGTGCTTAGACCTCTACAGTACTACCCAGCCACACCTAGTGCTTAGACCTCTACAGTACTACCCAGCCACACCTAGTGCTTAGACCTCTACAGTACCCAGCCACACCTAGTGCTTAGACCACTACAGTACCCAGCCACACCTAGTGCTTAGACCTCTACAGTACTACCCAGCCACACCTAGTGCTTAGACCACTACAGTACCCAGCCACACCTAGTGCTTAGACCTCTACAGTACCCAGCCACACCTAGTGCTTAGACCTCTACAGTACCCAGCCACACCTAGTGCTTAGACCTCTACAGTACCCAGCCACACCTAGTGCTTAGACCTCTACAGTACCCAGCCACACCTAGTGCTTAGACCTCTACAGTACCCAGCCACACCTAGTGCTTAGACCTCTACAGTACCCAGCCACACCTAGTGCTTAGACCTCTACAGTACCCAGCCACACCTAGTGCTTAGACCACTACAGTACCCAGCCACACCTAGTGCTTAGACCTCTACAGTACCCAGCCACACCTAGTGCTTAGACCTCTACAGTACCCAGCCACACCTAGTGCTTAGACCTCTACAGTACCCAGCCACACCTAGTGCTTAGACCTCTACAGTACCCAGCCACACCTAGTGCTTAGACCTCTACAGTACCCAGCCACACCTAGTGCTTAGACCTCTACAGTACCCAGCCACACCTAGTGCTTAGACCTCTACAGTACCCAGCCACACCTAGTGCTTAGACCTCTACAGTACTACCCAGCCACACCTAGTGCTTAGACCTCTACAGTACCCAGCCACACCTAGTGCTTAGACCTCTACAGTACCCAGCCACACCGAGTGCTTAGACCTCTACAGTACCCAGCCACACCGAGTGCTTAGACCTCTACAGTACCCAGCCACACCTAGTGCTTAGACCTCTACAGTACCCAGCCACACCTAGTGCTCAGACCTCTACAGTACCCAGCCACACCTAGTGCTTAGACCTCTACAGTACTACCCAGCCACACCTAGTTCTTAGACCTCTACAGCAGTGGTTCTCAACTGGTCTAGCCTCGGGACCCAATTTTTTAACCACTAATATCAATATTTTTTTAGCAGTAATACGCAATCTTTCATGCACTGTTAAAAACATGAAATAAACACAAAAAGTGCAACAAAAGTGCAACTAGAGCTAAAAACCCAATGAAATAAAATAATAATAAATAATATATGCTTCTTAGCAGACTTCTTAGCTTAACATAACAGACCTAAGTTTGGGGGAACTAATGGGATAACTGGGGATGCAACAAAAGTGCAACTAGGGCTAAAAACACAATGAAATAAAATAATAATTATAATAATAAATAATTATGCTTCTTAGCAGACTTCTTAGCTTAACATCCCAGGGAACTAATGGGATAACTGGGAATGTTGTTTGCTCCTGACAAGAGTCTCAAAGTCTGGGGTGACAAAGACAAAGCAACTCTGAGGTCATGCTCAATGTCCAATCTGTTCCTCAGATTGGACCAGAGCTGAGAAGCCACTTTCACAAAGATAGGTAATGGGGAAAAAAAAAGAAAAAAAAAAAAAAAAGAAAAAAAATACGTTTTTTTTAAATTATTTTTTATACACACACACACATCCGCGACCCACTCAAAATGGCCCCGCGACCCACTTTTGGGTCGCGACCCACCAGTTGAGAAACACTGCTCTACAGTACTACCCAGCCACACCTAGTGCTTAGACCTCTACAGTACCCAGCTGCACCCCAACAATTATGACTTGACCTCTCTGTTATTTGTCTTGGTAGTGGGTCTCATGGTGGTCCAGCGGAAGTGGAGGGACTTGGCCTCTCAGTTGTTTGTCTTGGTAGTGGGTGTCACTCCTCCATTAGAACCTCAGCACAGTCACACCAGGAAGCGATCCGAGCAGAGGCTTCATTTCCACAAGCCTCTCGTCTTGGAGGGTTTATTCCCCCCCCCACAAATAACCAGATGATGGATCACTTATTCCTCCCTGGACACGCCCACCACCCTGCTGCTTTCCACACTCCCCTGCCAGAGATATCTTGGAACTCGTCGGCACGGGGCCCAGCGTGTCGCAGCCATAGTGCAGCGTATACGGTTTCATGACCTCAGCGGCCAGCAGAGCTTTTCAGCTCAACCTGCCCTGAGGGGCGGGGGGGGGGGGGGGCATTTCATTAAGTTTTATGATATCGCGTGGGACATTTGTCGGGGGACATGAGGATGTACGAACTTCGAATATTGGAACAGATTGTCAAAAACGAATCCATACACGTTAAATATGAACAAAAAAATCGAACGTAAATCAAGTCAAACACAGTATTGGGGCCACTTCTCTATTGAATTTTTCACATTACAGTGTCGTACCTTTTGACCGGTAGCTCCATCCAGACCAGAGGCTCCTTGATCCCCCTGTAGAAACACAGAATCACTAGAGTCATCTGTCCATATTAATAGCTACTCACATCCACACAAACACATCCACACACACCAACACACACACGCATACACACACATGCACATCCACACAAACACACACACACACACACACAAACATGTGCATAAATGCATGCACAGATGCACACACACGCACGCACGCACACACACACACACACACACACACACACACACACACACACACACACACACACACACACACACACACACACACACACACACACACACACACACACACACACACACACACACACACACACACACACACACACACACACACACACACACACACACACACACACACACACACACACACACACACACACACACACACACACACACACACACACACACACACACAATAAACAGGTGCCTGGAGACATCTGTGCACCACAGCGAGAGCAAAAAGAGGAAGCGTGTTCAGATGTAAAAGGGGTAAACAGTTTACAGCCATCAATCTCCATATTAACACCACGGCTCTCCAGGCCTTTCAGACAAGGCTCTCCATATAGACCGTTCAGACGCGCCATGTAATGCGGCGGCTTACGTACAGACACGGCGCGCGCGGCGCCATTAAGAGTTATGCCATTAGCCTGCGTCAGGTTTCACGGGCACACAGTGAGCTTAACATGTTATGTGGATATATGTTCAGGATTAACACAACCTCCGCGTGCAGGAAGGAATCTATTAGCTGGCGAAGCGTGAATAGCAAACTGTCCTCCGCCACTGGAGTGGGTGGGGCCGGACTCAGACGCTGGTAATGTTTCTGAGGAGATCGCGTCTCTGACCCTACCATCTCTCCGTGAAGGCCACCATTGACATCTGTGGAACGTGGCATGAACTGCCACTTACCAATGCCCGTGGCCATCTCATGTCGGCACAACAACAACGCCGACGTCAACACTGGACTGAGCTTAAACTGCAAGGGAAGCTTGCCTGTCTCCCTGCCGCTGACCACTCTGTCTGGCACGCAGTTTTAAAAAATGTAGCTATTGATGAGAGCATCATCATTTTCACTTTAAAAGCTAGGCTACAGGTTTTACCATCGAAGCTCAACCTTTCCATCTGGTTCCCTGGCAGTCATAGCCCACACTGCATACACCATGGTCACGAACAGACAACAGAAACCATGTCTCACATACTGCTATCATGCATACAAAGGGCTCTACATTTGTAGGCATGATAGGATCGTGGATCTGATTGCAGACAGTGTCAGTTCCACGCTCGGGTCACCTGCAACATATATGTTCAATCTGTGTAGGGACTGTGCTCTGATATTTCAGCAAATACCCCCGATGTTGTTGTTGTTAATGAGAATAACAGAGAGGTTCTAGTCCTAGAAGTTGGCTGCACATTTGAATACAGTCTAGAGCAGTGGTCATCAACCCGTCGATCGCGATCGACTGGTCGATCTTTGAGACCTTCCCTGTAGATCTTTCCCTGAAAAAAAATGTAAAAAAAATAAATAAAAAAAAGATTGTGTATCTTTCCCTGAGAGTCCACATTACAGTTCTACTTTTGTTTTGATGTGAAAAGTGATGCTGCATAAGATTACTGCACTTAGCACTGACTGAGAAAGTACATATTACAGTTCTACTTTGACAAACATATTTACAATTAGCATTTTCTAATGTTAATAATATGAGAGTCCACATTACAGTTCTACTTTTGTTTTGATGTGAAAAGTGATGCTGCATAAGATTACTGCACTTAGCACTGACTGAGAAAGTACATATTACAGTTCTACTTTGACAAACATATTTACAATTAGCATTTTCTAATGTTAATAATATGAGAGTCCACATTACAGTTCTACTTTTGTTTTGATGTGAAAAGTGATGCTGCATCAGATGACTGCACTTAGCACTGACTGAGAAAGTACATATTACAGTTCTACTTTGACGTTTTAATGTTGGACCAAAGCATTGCATGTAATTAGAATACAGGCAAATAAAAGTAATTTAGTTTAAAGTACAATCTTGGCTGTCTTTTTCTCTCAACGATTCAATAGGTAGATCTTGCCTTCACCAAAAAAAAAAAAGTGATCTTGGGCTTAAAAAGGTTGGTGACCACTGGTCTAGAGGAAGCCTTTACAACCAAAATGTTAAAGTTTCAACTGTTAGAGCATACTATATCACAACTCGGCTACTTTTAGTCTTCATATTTGGAAGCCTGGGTCATGTTCATAAGTTGGGTGTTAGAGGCCTTCAGATGGCCGGTCTTCCGAAGAGAAGAGCCAAACAATTAGCAAGATATTGCTCAGTATCAGCAATTATTGGCAGCCGCACAATTTGGAGAAGACGCTGCTATCTGTATCCATAAGCTGTGTGTTGATTGTCAGGTTCATCAACCATGTGTGTGTGTAACTTTGGTTGCCATTGTCAATTTGGGCACGATTGCATCAGAATAACCCACAATGTACAAGTGCACTGATAATATTTGTGTCCTTTAAACATTGTCTCTATGTGGACATAAATAAAGATTCTAAGGGCGCGTTCACACCTACTCTGTTTGGTCCACTTTAAGTGGACCATGGTCCCTTTAGATCGATAGTCCGTTTGGTTTGTACAGGTATGAACGCAAACCGAACTATAATGAGGACCAAACAAGTAACAACCGAACCATGGTCCTCTTGAAAAGTTGGGACTCGGTTCGTTTCAATCGAACTATAGTACCTAATCCAGGAAGCAAAGTAGCCTACTCCTCTCTAGACTGGCGCCGCACGCGGACAGTCTCTCTCTTCCTCCCTCTCTCTCTCTCCTCTCTAGACGCAGTCTCTCTCTCTCTCTCTCTCTCTCTCTCTCTACTCTAGACTCGCGCCGCGCGCGGACCCCCAAACTTTCTCCTGCGTGAGGAGGACATTCGCGGACATTCTCCCAGATAAAGAAAAAAAAAAGCTTACTCAGGAAGGAAAGGTCTCTCTCTCTCTCTCTCTCTCTCTCTCTCTCTCTCTCTCTCTCTCTCTCTCTCTCTCTCTCTCTCTCTCTCTCTCTTCTCCTCTCCTCTCCTCTCCTCTCCTCTCCTCTCCTCTCTAGTCGACTAGCGCCGGCCCGTGCTCATAATAGTATCTCTCTCATTACGCTGCCGGCAACTGATTACGTTTGTGAGTGCTATAGACTAGTCCAATAGTTGCGACAGCATGTCCTTTGTTTACAAATTAGATCCGCACCAAACAGGGTAGTGTGAACGCAGACCAAAATTAAACAATGTATCATTTTCACATTTGGTGCGGATCTAATTTGTAAACAAATTAGAAAGTCCGGACTATCCCCGGACTTTCAGATGTGAACACACCCTAAATGTGTGTGTGGATGATTAGCTTTTATCTGTTAATCCAGGGAATCTCTCTGTCTGCACCCACTGCCATTGATTGTATTGAACAGTGCATTGACTGACTGATCTCCTTCTCCCCTACCGCCCAACCCGTTCCCTCCGGTCCTCCTCCACTGCCTCCCTCACTGTCCCGACATCCAAGCTCAAAAACTTCGGAGATCGGGCCTTCTCTCGCACTGCACCCCGACTCTGGAACTCCCTCCCCCAGTCCATCAGAGACTCCCCTACACTCTCCACCTTCAAAGCTCGCCTCAAAACCCACCTGTTCTCCCTTGCCTTCAACCCCCCCCACCCCTAACCCCCCCCCTCCCCTCCAACCTGATCGATATGTCTCTAGTCTTTTTTTTTTTTTGTGCCATCAGGCTGTCTCCCCCGTTCCCCCCATGGTCTCATGTTCCTTTGTTTTTGTTTCTTTGTTGTTTTGTTTTGTTTCTTTGCTTTCGCCTCTTTGTTTGTACCCCTGCTCCCGACTACTGTCAGCGACTTCGGGTTATTGAGAAGCGCTATATAAATTAAATGAATTATTATTTATTATTATTGAATGTGTCAATTCTGGTAATATGAAGAAAAGAAAATAGTAATACAAAATTACATTAAAATATTTCAATAAAACAATGACACTAAATATATGTTGCACAGGCTGCCATATGGGCCTTTTTTATTTAATTTCTTACAAATTCATATCCCAGTATATATATATAATACACACAATCGATGAAGGAGGTGGTGAGGATGAGAAGAGTGAGGCAGACAGGCCCCCCTGCAGCCCAGAGATACCATCTGTGATTTTATTCATTACTCCTGTTTTTATACATAATCAGATTGTTTTTAGTAATACTGTGCACGAGCATTACACTAGAGGTTCCAGTAGTGGGCAGCTTGAATAGCCAGGTCCTAGAACCAGCGCTCTGGGGAGATCTTTTAATTTTAGAGCATTAACTCTGTGGAATGGCCTGCCTCGGAACCTCTGCTGCATTTACAGTAGATTCACTTTTAAAAAGAATCTAAAAATTGTTTTTAAATTGTTTTTAACACTGTAAAGTAATTTTTTGTTTTTGTTTTACACTAATGTAATTTTAGCTATATTAATTGTTACAGTAGGTTCATTATGCATTGTGTGTACTGACTTTTAATAATTTTGTTTTTTGCAATAGTGATTGTTTTTGTGTTTTTTTGTGTGTGTGGACCCCAGGAAGACTAGCTGGTTGCTATCGCACCAGCTAATGGGGATCACTAATAAAATCAAAATCAAAATCAAAATCAAATCTGCTGCTATGTGAGGAAACATCAGCGCTTAGTCCAAGGGGAGCTGTCCCCACAGACCCCCCCCCCCCCCCCCCGCGAGAGACCTACTGAGACTGTTACCATAAATTGGTGGCACGGTGGTGTAGGGGTTAACACTGTCTCCTCACAGCTAGAATGTCCAGGGTTCGATTCCCGCTTGGGGACCAGGTTTCCGCGTTGCCAGGTACCCAGGTGGGGTATCTCCCAGGCCTTTATGTGTGGAGTTTGCATGTTCTCTCCGTGCTCCGTGCTCCGTGCCCCCCCCCCCCCCCCCCCCGATAAGAGAAACCCAATGGAAAAACATGCACAACAGATCGCTAACGCTGTCGCGTCCCTGACGAAGACGGACAGGAGCACTTGGATTGGTCCCCGGGGCGCGGCCCCACGCCGACGCCCCTATCTGCTCCCGGCTGCCCTTTGGGGGGAAGGACGAGGGGATGGGTCAAGTGCAGAGACTCAATCGCATCCGCGACCCAACTAACTGTATCTGTGTGTGTGCCGCCCCCATCGCTTGTGTGTGTCTGCCTGCATGCCGAATAAAGACTTCTCCAAAGTCCAGTTATTATTATTATTATTACTGCAGATTACTCTGATTACTCTAAGGATTCAGAGGATTAGTCACCTGTTGCGTTCTAAGTGCTACTTTTTTTTAAGTACTTTTACTCAAGTACTGTACTTTTTTTAGGTAATTTTTAGGCAACCTTGTACTTTTACTCCACTACATTTCAAATAAAATATTCTACTTTTTCCCCCCACTACATTTACTGTATGTGAACCCTTCAGTTACTAGTTACTTTGAAGAAAAATACTTTGCATAGAAAACATGGAAAAGAAAATGGATGAAAATAATGAACTCTCACATTTGAAGCCGGTCAACATCAGGGGGATGTAATGAGAGCTGGCAGAACTGGACCACATATGACTTTATCATAACCTTTTTTAGAGGTCAATGGATTGCGCATTGAACGCTCCCAAGGACTGAAATACACAAGCGCCACATAGAATGTGAACTTTTACATTTGATACTTAAAGGAACACACCAACATTTTGGGAAATAATCTTACCGTCTTCTCCAGAGAGAGACAAGAAGATAGATACCAGTTTCCTCTCTGTGCGTTCAGTAGAAAGCTATCTGGCTGCACGTTAGCCTAGCTTAGCACAGTGAATGGAAGCGGACATGGCCGGTTAGCCTAGGCATTGTCCAACTAACACCTCTCCCGAAGGCTAACCAGCCATGTCCGTTCCATTCATTGTGCTAAGCTAGGCTAACAATTCAATTAAATTAAAAAAACGTTATTAGTCCCGCAAAGGGGCAATTTAAGGCATGAATATGGCAAATGGCTGCACTTAATACACATCCAGAACAGGGGACAAGAGACATACATGACACTATTAAAGCACAAGAGACATGACACTGTTAGCACAGGATCCTTATATTTAGTTAGAGTCCCTATGATCTAAAATCACTATAACTACAGCGTATGCTGTATGGGTTAGAGTTACTGTGATCTAAAATCACTAAAGCTACAGATTATGGGTTAGAGTCCCTATGATCTAAAATCACTAAAGCTACAGCTTATGGGTTAGAGTTACTGTGATCTAAAATCACTAAAGCTACAGCGTATGGGTTAGAGTTACTGTGATCTAAAATCACTAAAGCTACAGCGTATGGATTAGAGTCCCTGTGATCTAAAATCACTAAAGCAACATCACTACACTATTGCACTATTTTGCTACTCTTTTATCGTTTTAAAATTGTCTATATTATGTGTGATGATCGAGCCATAAACAGGGAGGCCTGTTGGGATGTTGGATCCTAATGTGAGGAACTGTGATTTGGTGTTCTATGTCTTACAAGGTGGCCTGTAGGGATGTTAAAACTGTGATTTTATATGTCTGGTGATTTTAACCTTGCTATTATTTTACTTATTTTTACTTGTATCTCTACGCGCCACTATCCGCTGGGTGCATACTCTGACCTTTACCATGTTTTGTAACAGATTACAGAAGCTTATTGGAACATGTGGTTCTGATATGAAAATTTTTTTTATCCACTTTTTCTCCTCCTATTTTTCTTGTATTTTCCTCCCATCCCAATTTAGTCGTTATGCCAATTCCCCCCTCCCCTTCCTGGTCGTTGCCCCCTACTTGCCGGTCTAGGGAGCCCTGAAGTCTATCACATGCTTCCTCCGATACATAGGAAACAGCCAGCAGCCTCTTTTCACCTGGCAGCGAGGACTCTCATTGGGTGAGTGTAACGCGTGGGAGGGCACACTACCTCGCTGTGCAGGCGCCCTGACCGACCTGTAGGAGTCGCTGTTTACAACAACCAGATTACCACCCACCGGCTTCCCTCCCGCTGACACTGCCAATTGTGCCACTATGACGACCGGCCAAGCCGGAGGCACCGCTGACAGCTGGATTCGATACCAGTGTCTCTGCGGTGGTAGACAGACGCTTAGTCCGCTGCGCTACCCGGCTTGTCACTAAATTTGAGTTTGTCATCAAACACAGTTCCTAAATATTTGTAGTTCTGGACAATTTCCACCTCAGCTCCGTGGATGGTTGTTGGAGCGACGTCTATGTGTTTTTGGTGAGATAATCATGCAGCCTGATAGCTTCCTACTGAACGCACAGAGAGGAAACTGGTATCTATCTTATTGTCTCTCTCTCTGGAGAAGACGGTAAGATAATTTCCCAAAATGTTGGCGTGTTCCTTTAAGTAGAATTGCACCGTGTTTGTGATTAACAGAGGTTTTCACACGTTTTGTGCCACGGTTGGGTGAATCCCTCCAAGGAATTTCATTGAGTGATCATCTATGGCTGTGCAATACATGCAATGTATGGAATATCAGCCACTCTGGAGCTGGGTGCTGCTGACGCCCAGTGGCCTGAGTCAAGGACACTAAGAAAGAAGGAAGGGTCACCTCATCACTTTGTGTGAATGTACATTGGTGCAAAGTTAGGGCACGTTTAGTTCGGCCGACATTGAGTTGAAGGGGATCGCTATCTCCTCATTTAAAACAGGTTTTTTACCTTGGATGTCAGAATCATCTACAATTTGTTGCATTGTTAACTAGCTCAGGGGTTCCCAAACTTTTCAGGCCGGGACCCAGAAAATAAGGCGTCAGAGAGCCGCGGCCCAATGCACATCGTCAGGCTTTTTTTTCTTTTTTTTTTTTGCCAAATATCACTTCAATCCTATTAAGTTAGTTCAAGTTAGTTATTCATTTATATGTGCTATTTATGAGAGGGCTAACTTGTTGCAAAATAATAATGATAATAATAATAGCCTCATTAAAATACTATTGTTGCTTCGGTTGTTTTCAGCGTTTTATGTGCATAATCTGTTATTTAGTTTGAAATGTTCGTTGAAATAAGTAGATTTTTCGTTTTTGTTTATTTATTAAGTTAATATAAAACCATATAGTCACATTTTAGAATACAATAGAATAGAATTTTAGAATACAACTAGAAACACTGTCCTGGCCTGCTTCTAAGTTCAGTGGCCTGAAAAATAAATAAATAAATAATTTTTTTTTTTTTTTTTTTTTGGAAATCATCTCGCGGCCCTCCTTTGGGTCGTGATGCCGACTTTGGGAACCACTGAACTAGCTAACGTTTGATATATTGGTTGGTATATTTCCTCAGATAGCTTGTGTATTTATAATTGTAATACATGCTTCAGTAGAACTGGCACCAAGCAGAGCGTAGAACGCTGCTATTCTGACCCTTCCTCCTCCTTTTATATAGTTTTCTCGGCCTGAGTCATCATCCACTGTCGCTGGTGTTGATGCTTTAAACCGGCTGTGTGGCTGACAGGGCACTTTGTCCACCTCCCTGTGAGCTGTGAGGAGGAGGGTGGAGGGTGGAGAATGGTGGGTGGAGAGTGGTGGGTGGAGAGTGGTGGGTGGAGGGTGGAGGGTAGAGGGTGGAGGGTAGAGGGTAGAGGGTGGAGGGTGGAGGGTAGAAGGTGGAGGGTGGAGGGTGGAGGGTAGAAGGTGGAGGGTAGAGGGTGGATGGTGGAGGGTGGTGGGTAGAAGGTGGAGGGTGGAGGGTAGAAGGTGGAGGGAAGAGGGTGGAGGGTAGAGGGTAGATGGTGGAGGGTAGAAGGTGGAGGGTAGAGGGTGGTGGGTAGAGGGTAGAAGGTGGAGGGTGGTGGGTAGAAGGTGGAGGGTAGAAGGTGGAGGGTAGAGGGTGGAGGGTAGAGGGTAGAGGGTAGAGGGTAGAGGGTGGAGGGTAGAGGGTGGAGGGTAGAGGGTGAAGGGTAGAGGGTGGAGGGTAGAGGGTGGAGGGTAGAGGGTAGAGGGTGGAGGGTAGAGGGTGGAGGGTAGAAGGTGGAGGGTAGAGGGTGGAGGGTAGAGGGTAGAGGGTAGAGGGTAGAGGGTGGAGGGTAGAGGGTAGAGGGTAGAGGGTAGAGGGTAGAAGGTGGAGGGTAGAGGGTAGAAGTTGGAGGGTAGAAGGTGGAGGGTAGAGGGTGGAGGGTGGAGGGTAGAAGGTGGAGGGTAGAGGGTAGAGGGTAGAGGGTAGAGGGTAGAGGGTAGAGGCTAGAGGGTAGAGGGTAGAGGGTAGAGGGTAGAGGGTAGAGGGTAGAGGGTAGAGGGTGGAGGGTAGAGGGTAGAAGTTGGAGGGTAGAGGGTGGAGGGTAGAGGGTGGACAGTGAGTCAGTGTGCACTTACCTTCTGTCCCGAATTTCCCACAAGCCCGTCTGGCCCTGTGTCCCCCTGTGAGAGAGAGAGAGAGAGAGAGAGAGAGAGAGAGAGAGAGAGAGAGAGAGAGAGAGAGAGAGAGAGAGAGAGAGAGAGAGAGAGAGAGAGAGAGAGAGAGAGAGAGAGAGAGAGAGAGAGAGATAAAACCACACACAAAGCACTTTAGCGCCTCTCTCGCACTCGACACATTAGTAAGTGGCTTCTTTGAAGGCCCGTCAATGGAAACAGCCATCTTCCAGCTGTTCCGAAACCGCCTCTGTCTGTCTGACACACAGCGGAACACGACAGCTGCGGGATAGCTGGATAGAATTTCCCTCACTATTGGGAGAGAGGGCCGCTGTATGCGTCCCAGATACAAAGTAACCTTGTTTTGGCGAGTTTGACCGCGGAAGGCGAGGGAAGGGGGGTTGGTGGGGGTTGTCAACGAGAGTAAATGCTTGCTATACCCTTCATTTAATTTAGTCTCTTGCGGTTAAGTGTCCATATAAACACATTCAGTGGGGAGCTGTGCTCTAGTTGGATGTTTAGGATATGACCAGTGATGCCACAGATTACTTGTAAAAATAATCTGATTACTGATTACTCCTCTAAAAAGTAATCTAGTTATTTTACTTATTACTTGATTATCAAAGTAACTTAGTTACTTTGAAAGTAACTAGGTTACGAAGTCGTCGTCATCCTCCCTGCTGCTGCCACAACATAAGAATGACAACAGTTATTTTTTTAAATAATGCTTTATTGAACGTGCATAATGGCATAAATCATGATTGGCTGCTCAGACAGGTCATCATGAGACGTCATCAGCCATCAGGCCATACTCCGGTCTAGCTGACTGTACCCCTGGCTCTCTTATCATCAGCATTATGAGATAGTAACTAAATAGTAACTCACAGCCACTTGGAAAAGTAACTGTAATCAGATTACTGGCTTGTAAAAAGTAACAAGTTAGATTACTATTTACTGAAAAAAGTAATCAGATTACAGTAACTAGTTACTTAGTAACTAGTTACTGGCATCACTGGATATGACACAAGCCCACCAGAGGAAGAGAGGAGACCATGTTGAGCTTGAGAAAGGAAACAGCAGCCCAGTCACAGATGAAGCTACTATACTCCACTCGCTGCGAGCTAATAGGCTAATTAACCACCTGCCTTTTACACAGACACATCCCTCTTTTTCTCTTTCAATACAAGCCCTGTTTGGTTAAAAAGGTTAATCTGGCTCCCTTTTTCCCCATGAATAATAAAAGGTGTCCAATTTTAACACCCCGTGGGCCCATCTTCCCAGGCTGGATGAATGGAAATGTGGGACAATGGTTGCCGAGTCCCTTTATGGTATAAGATCATCTTATAATGGTACTCTATATAAAATACACGTTATTCTTGAATGGAGTGAATTATGGCTTTTCCCCTCAATGACTCGATCGTGAAAGTTAGATAATGCATACCGCCGTTACACAATTAAGCCGCGTTTGATTCACTTTGTACTCCGGCGCCACCGATTCACGGATTCTGATGCCATTCATAAAGAAACAACGAGAGGATGTAGGCTCTACTCTAGTGGTCCATTGACGTCCGTTCATCCTCCCCCTGCCTCCGTCTGGACCGTTCAGCCATTCAACAAAACCCAGCTATTTCAAGAAGCCAATTTGCAATCTTCCCCCCTTCAAATGTAACATCAACAATGGAAAGTGTTTGACAGATAATCTCAATTATGTGGCCAATGTGATAAAAAAATTACTCGCAAAACACGACTCTTGAAAATTGGCCATTTCCGAGGCTACAACGGGAGCAAAAAATTGAATTAGAGAGAAAACTAATTGAAAACAGGAGACGGTGACGGCGGTAGGAGACGTCCGTGATGTAGGTGCAAAACCAATTAAGGGTCTTGTAATAAAAAGAGAGAAAGAAGTTTTCATTGAAACCATTATGCCACCGTTTTTTTATTTTTTTTATTTTCTTTTTTACCCTTACGTGTCCACAGGAGGCAAATCTGCTAATACTGGGCTTTGTGTGTGAGGCCGTGGAAAATGGATTTCCTTTCAAGTAAGCTGCATTCTTATAACCACAACTTATCTGTTTAATTTCCTGAGGGACTCCGGATTAATCATAGACGCTTAATCCCTGCTTGCAGTGAATTAGAATGCCTCTCCATTCCCAACTCTCTCTGCTGTGCTGCGTAGGACGTTTCCCCAGGAGTAACATGGGCCTCCTGATGCACCCCCCCCCCCCCCCCGATTGGGCCCCACAGCTCTCATTATGGGTTGTGTTTAAATGCTCTAAATTGTATAGGAGCTTTTGATTAAACTGTAACAAAGTCAAGTGCCATTTCTTGCATTATTTCTTAGGGGGTCTTGTGGTAGAAACTCTCCCCTTACCCCCTAATCCAATATGCTCCCTTTGTCTCCCACCTCGACATCCCCCATTTCCCCCACTACACACCTCCTCCCTCCTTCCGGCAGGGGTGTAAAAAGTACCCAGAAATTATACTTAAGTGAAAGTATGGGTACCGTCTCAAAATCTGACTCAAGTAAAAGTCAAAGTATCTGGCTAAAAACACACTCGAGTAAAAGTCTGGCACAATGACAGACTACAAAGGCACCCCCCTCAAACTGAACAGTGACATCTCCTTAGCAAATGATCTCAATTCCTTCTATGCGAGGTTTGAGGCTGTGAATAACAACACCAGCCTACAAACCACGGCAATGGGGGGGGGGGGGGGGGTCTGCTGATGGAGACTCAGTGTTCAGGGTAACAGAGCATGAGGTGAGACGGATCTTTAAAAAAGTGAATATCAGGAAGGCAGCAGGACCGGACGGCATCCCCGGCCGCGTCCTAAAAGTCTGTGCCGACCAACTGGCCCCGGTATTCACTGACATCTTCAACCTGTCCTTGGAACAGGCTGTCATCCCCACTTGTCTGAAGAAGTCCACCATCATCCCTGTACCCAAAAAATCTACGCCCGCTTGCCTCAACGACTACCGCCCTGTAGCCCTCACCTCCATAGCCATGAAGTGCTTTGAGAAGCTAGTGAAGGGCTACATCTGTTCCTCCCTCCCCATCAACCTGGACCCTCTGCAATTTGCATATCGCCCCAACAGGTCCACGGAGGACGCCATAGCCCATGTGCTGCACACAGCAGCATCACACCTGGACAAGAGGCAGGGGAACTATGTGAGAATGCTGTTCATCGACTACAGCTCAGCATTCAATACCATAGTCCCCTCCAAACTCATAGCCAAGCTCAGGGACCTGGGCTTGAACTATGACCAGTGGGTCTTGGACTTCCTGACGGGCAGACCCCAGGTGGTAAGAGCCGGCAACTGCACCTCCTCATCCATCACGCTCAACATAGGGGCCCCCCAGGGCTGTGTTCTGAGCCCCCTCCTCTACTCCCTGTACACACATGACTGCGTAGCACAGCGGAACAACAACACCATCATCAAATTTGCTGATGACACAGTAGTGGTGGGCCTGATCTCTGCCAACGACGAAAGGGCCTACCTGGAAGAGGTAGAGAACCTGTCACAGTGGTGTCAGGAGAACTGCCTCTCCCTGAACGTCAGCAAAACAAAAGAGATGATTGTGGACTTCAGGAGGTCGGGGGTCAAGGACTACAGCCCCCTCAGCATCGACGGGGCACCGGTTGAGAGAGTGAACAGTTTCAAGTACCTCGGAGCCCACATATCCGAGGACTTGACATGGACCACACACATTGACAGTGTTGTGAAGAAGGCACGACAACGCCTCTACTTCCTCAGGCGCCTAAGGAAGTTCCAAGTCAGTCAGAAGATCCTTAGGAACTTCTACTCATGTACAATAGAGAGCATCCTGACCGGCAACATCACCTCCTGGTTTGGGAATAGCACTGCACAAGACCGTAGCAGACTACAAAGAGTGACACGTTCAGCCGAACGCACAATTGGAGGGGGGCTTCCCACCCTCCAGAACATTTACAACAAGCGGTGCAAGGGGAAGGCTAAGAGAATTATTAAGGACTCGAGCCACCCGAACAACTGCCTCTTTGAACTGCTGCGGTCAGGCAAGCGATACCGGAGTCTTAAGGCGAGCACAGAAAGACTCAGAAGAAGCTTCTATCCCCAGGCCATCAGGCTGCTAAACGAACAATAAACACTATGCAACAACCATCAAATGCACACAGCACACACACCCACACGCACACACTCACTCAAACAAACAACACACTGCAGCACCCACTCTCCACACTTTAGATCACACAAACACACTTTACACTTTATATTTATTGATAAAGGATTTGCACTACAACTCGTACACCTACTGTGAATTGTACCTAAATTGCACCTCGTCCCATTTCTGCCTTGCACTATATAGTATTGTATATTAGTACACTGCACAGTATTGTATATTGTATGGTAACTACGTCTATTCTGCATCAAACATTGTACATATGTCTAAACTGAACACTGTGACCTCATTTTTTTACTTCTAATTTTACTATGTTATTTTATTTCATACTTATCTTGTCTTGCACAGTCTCTGGAGCGTAACAGTAAGAAGCATTTTGTATAAAAGTATTCTGTACTTCTGTATGACAAATATTAAAGAAACTTGAACTTGAACTTGAAGTAAAAAAGTCCTACTTTTAAATGTACTTAAGTACTAAAAAGTAAAAGTAAATTTTTTTCTGAAAGGGATAGACCAGGGGTCTCAAACTCATTCCATCGTGGGCCAAGTTTTCATTTTAACTATACATTGCACCAGGTGAATTAGTTGAAGAGGTGAGCCAATTAGTGAAATCATCAGCTGGTGTTTAGGCAAGGCTGGAATGAAACCAAGCATACACTCTGCCCACAATGGAATGTGTTCTGCGATAGACACTGCGATAGACAATGCTGAAATGAAAGAACAGAGGACACTTTTTTGCATTAAAATGATTTAATGCACTTCTCCATTGAAGGTAAACTAACATGGACGGCATTCACATCACAGCATGAATAATATCACAATATTAAAACCAGAATGGTGTATCCTGAATAATATCACAATATTAACCACAGCATACTGGATTATCCTGAATAATATCACTATAGTAACACATTGGGTGCCACGCCCCTTTGCCCAGATAACCCCTTGAGTGCCAGCGCTTTAGTCAATGGGAGGTTGGGGATATTTGCGACCGCTTAAAGGGGAACTATCTTATAAATGACCTTTTTCAGTGTTTAGCATTGTTTCCTAGCTATGTGGACTTATATTAATATGATCTACTATGTCTCTAATTCTCATATTGGCGCATTCTTCCAATTCTCCTCTCACAATATTCACCCTCACTGAACTGAGTCATCTGAAAATGTGATGATTTGTGATCATGTCAGAAAGACACCGCTGCATGATAATGTTCAGGCGTGGGCGTGGTTTACCATTGTGGTTGGAGCCCAGGCTCAAAACGGCTTAAGATCTTCAGGTAGAAAAATGCTGTTTTTGAGGACTTGATTAGAAATACAAAACAATGAATAAAAAAGAATTAAAAATTACAGAGGTGTTCCATAAACTCACAGGAATTGTGTAAAAGTGCCCAAATAGTGAAAGAAATAGTAAAATAGTTCCCCTTTAAACTATATCTTAAATTATGGCTATATGGGTCTAAAACACCCCTCACTTATCAATGACTTGCTTGCAGTCAACATGTATGAAACGGATTGTATTTTCATTGGTACATTTCCGTTTTATACCATTTTGAATACGAGTATAGAACACAAAACACGTTGTCATTTTTCGGCTGATTTATGAATCGTTTTCAAATAAACGCTAGATTATCGATAGTATATGTGTACTTATGCATGCTAGAGAAGCAGGCGGAAAAATCTATTATCCATGCCGTGCTCAGCGCCAACGTTACGCATGCACACACACACACACACACACGTTGTGGTCGCTGTGAAAAAAACATCTGATTACCCCAAAACTGGTAACATAGAGTCCTTACCTCAGATCAGATGTTCTGCAAAAAGATTAATCCAATTCCTGATCGCCATTCCAAATATCGGTCGCGTTTATTGATCCAACGTTATACTCCGAAACAGATAATCAACGCTTCTTCCAGTCCCCTCAGTCAATGCAATAGTATCCAGATGCATGCCCCAGAAGAAAAATGTGGCTGACTGTCTATTCTTCTGATAGCAGGTGTTTAATCAAAGATCCCCGCTTTCTAGTGTTGCACAAGGACCAATCAGCATGGGTATGGGCGGGTTCATTTTCCATTGATGGGGATTTGATTGGCTGTTTACCTGCGTTAACGTTAGTTCGGCCAGATAAACAATTAAAATATACTAATTAAAATGGTTGGACCTGTGAGGTTTGTACTTTGTACTTTGTAGGTCTGCATTTTAAATGTAAGGAGTAAAAAGTAACATAGAGTCCTTACCTCAGATCAGATGTTCTGCAAAAAGATTAATCCAATTCCTGATCGCCATTCCAAATATCGGTCGCGTTTATTGATCCAACGTTATACTCCGAAACAGATAATCAACGCTTCTTCCAGTCCCCTCAGTCAATGCAATAGTATCCAGATGCATGCCCCAGAAGAAAAATGTGGCTGACTGTCTATTCTTCTGATAGCAGGTGTTTAATCAAAGATCCCCGCTTTCTAGTGTTGCACAAGGACCAATCAGCATGGGTATGGGCGGGTTCATTTTCCATTGATGGGGATTTGATTGGCTGTTTACCTGCGTTAACGTTAGTTCGGCCAGATAAACAATTAAAATATACTAATTAAAATGGTTGGACCTGTGAGGTTTGTACTTTGTACTTTGTAGGTCTGCATTTTAAATGTAAGGAGTAAAAAGTATGTTTTTTTTCTCTGAAATGTAATGGAGTAAAAGTACAAAGTATACAAACCTAATAATACTAGAGTAAAGTACAAATCCCCCAAAACAGTACTTAAGTATTGTAACGAAGTACAATTACTCAAGTACTTTACACCCCTGCCTTCCGGTCACTTTTCCCTTGGCCCCTCCCTTTGAGTTACCTGGAGAGGGTGATCGGCTGTCCCCTGCCCTCCCTCAGGTCCCTGCACGACTCCAGGGCGCTGAAGAGGGCGAGGAAGATCATGGCCGACCCATCCCACCCCGGTCACAGCCTCTTCACCCTGCTCCCCTCTGGGCGAAGGCTGAGGATCCCAAAGGCTGTGAGAGCTCGACACAGACTGAGCTTCTTCCCCTCAGCTGCCAGGCTGATCAATGCCTCAGGTCCCCCCCCCCCCCTCCTCTGCCCCCAAGTGACACTGGCACAATGACACTGACTGCACTGCACTAGTCCGTACTGGATCTCTGCACTCTTCACTTTATATATATATATATATATGTACTTTATTGATCCCCCACTGCACTGTTTTCGTTTCTTGTCTGTGTTGGTGTTGTTTACTGTGAAAAAAGATAGAAAATGTATACACTGTATTGCTGCAAAAATTACCAATGTGTTTTACACAAATGGCTCAATAAAGGAATCTGAATCTGGCCCCACCCCTTCTATCATGATATAAAGATTGACGCACACAATTAATCTGGGAGCTCATTCCGGGGTCCCCAGGCCAGGGACTTCTGGTTGGGTCCTCTCTAAAACTCCTGTTTTAACCTAATCAATTAGTAACAACCAACTATTTAACCAGCGAATGATTGCCTCCGACATCCACGACGATACAGAATAAGACCCCAGGCGTCAGTAAAAGGAAAGAGGCTTCAGTTCGTTGTGATTTTCAACCATTTTGACTAGAGATGTTCCGATACAATTTTTTCCTTCCCGATACCGATTCCGATACCTGAGCTTTGGGTATCGGCCAATATCGAGTACTGATCTAATACCAGTGCATACAAATAATTTTTTTTTAATATTATATATATATATAATTTTTTTTTTACAGCTACAGATACTGTTTTACATATACCGTTTTTTAGTAATAACTAGAACGTAATGGTATTTATTCAACAATAGGTGATTGTATAGATTAGTATCATTAATTGACAACTGTGCTCAATGTGGGCATTTGCCATGTTGTATGGCAAAACACATGGGAAAACTATAACTAGCTTGTGGTGATTCGACATAATTCACCCACGGAACTGTTGTTGGGACATTGGTTCCGCACGGACGTTATAGCTATCCTGTCGGCACCGGTTCAGTTAGCATGTAACAAGACAGGTGTATGTTGTGATTTTCGATGCACAATAAATATTCGACATTCTCTTTTGAGACTCAACGCCTATCCTTCGACACTACAAGCTAAACATTGTCACCGGTATGCCTGTCCGGCAACATGTCATTAATTGCGTGCCTGTGTGCGAGAGGTCGGTCAGTGACGACACTTAAGTTAGCCAGTTAACGTGAGCTAGATGGAAAGACAATGTAACGTTACTGGGGGGAAAGTTATTTACCTTGGAATACTCCTGTGCCAACTTGCTGTACTTTGCTTGCAGGTCTGCAGCCATTATTGCGGGATTAGGAATAGCCCCAACTGTGGCCAACTTTAGCCAAGGTACCGTTATCAAGCTAAGCTAGCTAACCCTTGTTTACTAACATTAGCTTCTTCCCCACAGCGTTCTTCACATTGATATTTGATAACGTTAGTCGGCTAACGCTAGTCGGTATAGCTACTTGGCTTGAATCCGATTCACCGTGGGTGCATTGTTGTTGATAGACGGCCAGTGTCAGGTCCTCAAGAAAGGACAGGCGATCATCTGATTTGATGTAGTGTTAAAGTGGATGTTGTTCCAACTAATATAATAATAATAACACCAGCAAGCGAAACACATCTGAGCTCCCTGTCACACCGCTCTGTGGGGGAAGTTGGCATTTAAGTGTATCTGCTTTTAAAATGAAAACAGCATTGACACTTTCATTCACGGTCGATTAAAAACACGTTCATTTTATAATCCTCCCTCTCCGCTAGCACCGCATGTGTTGTTGTTGATCAATTACGCCATATGGGATTGGAGCATAGACTTGACGCGTACTCGCCGATACCCGATCCAGCATTTTAGGCTGTATCAGAGGCATTTCCTGGTATCGGTATCGGAACAACTCTAGTTTTGACTTTGGCTTTGTGACCGGCCCCCATTCAAGGTTCATGTTGTGAGTGGAAGCGAGCAGTATGCAGTATGCAGTATGCAGTATGAGCAGTATGCAGTATGAGCAGTATGAGCAGTATGCAGTATGAGCAGTATGCAGTATGAGCAGTATGCAGTATGCAGTATGAGCAGTATGCAGTATGAGCAGTATGCAGTATGAGCAGTATGCAGTATGAGCAGTATGCAGTATGAGCAGTATGCAGTATGCAGTATGAGCAGTATGCAGTATGCAGTATGCAGTATGAGCAGTATGCAGTATGAGCAGTATGCAGTATGCAGTATGAGCAGTATGCAGTATGCAGTATGAGCAGTATGCAGTATGCAGTATGCAGTATGAGCAGTATGCAGTATGCAGTATGAGCAGTATGCAGTATGAGCAGTATGAGCAGTATGCAGTATGCAGTATGAGCAGTATGAGCAGTATGAGCAGTATGAGCAGTATGAGCAGTATAAGCAGTATGCAGTATGAACAGTGCCGTTTCATAGCCCCCCAGGGGGGAGTTGAAGCATCCATGTGATGGAAACGCGCATTTAAGGGACATGTAGCACAAAACGTGATTTAGAGGCCGCGTTCCTCCAAAAGCAGGTCAGGATAAACGGAATTACGACGACGACATTATTGTGCTAGGGGCCGTGGCAGGCTTGATATACAGTTGGCTAAGAACGAGAGTGTTGTTCTCTACTGCTGCTGTGTTCGCCTGAGAGGAGGCTCATAGACAGTGACACAGGATACCCACAACATCCCCATGAAGCAAGGAAAAACTGTTTTTTAGCTAACGGCAGTGAAGCATGAAAGCGCATCAATATAACGTCAACCACAACAAAAACAACAGAATCATATGGTCTGATGTAAATGAGCTACACACATAATCTACTTACTAGCGACAAGTCACTTTTTAAGTGTTTTCTCAGAATTCTATTCTTTCAAAGGCCAGTGGCTGCATCATCCTCGTTAGAATGTTCACTTCTCAAAATTCTAATCTCACAGGTGAGATATGGAGCGCCTGAAAGGGTTAATTTAGGGTTTGTGAGATGGAGCGCCTGATGGAGCGCACTTAGGGGTTTCCAGTAGAACACGAATGATAAAGGTTTACAGAAGTTTGAACCCTGGTGGAAGAAAATTATTCTCACAGAATGCTGTCCAGATGACTGCAAAATGTATTGCTGTTTCTTACAGCATGGGTAATTATACACTGTACACAGAGAGGTGACCCTGACAGAGGTGACCCTGACACAGAGAGGTGACCCTGACAGAGAGGTGACCCTGACAGAGAGGTGACCCTGACAGAGAGGTGACCCTGACAGAGAGGTGACCCTGACAGAGTGGTGACCCTGACACAGAGAGGTGACCCTGACAGAGAGGTGACCCTGACAGAGAGGTGACCCTGACAGAGAGGTGACCCTGACAGAGTGGTGACCCTGACACAGAGAGGTGACCCTGACAGAGAGGTGACCCTGACAGAGAGGTGACCCTGACACAGAGAGGTGACCCTGACAGAGAGGTGACCCTGACACAGAGAGGTGACCCTGACACAGAGAGGTGACCCTGACAGAGAGGTGTTTTTTGCGTTCTTTTTTTTCTTTCGTTTTTTTTGCGTTCGTTTTCGTTTTAGTTCGTTTTAGTTTTAGTTCGTTCGTTTTTTTGCGCAACTTTTTTTGCTTTCGTTTTTTTCGTTCGTTTTTTTGCGTTCGTTAGTTTTTCTGCGTTAGTTTTTTGCGTTGTTTTTTTGCGTACATTTTTTTTCGTTCGTTTTTTTTGTTCGTTTTTTTGCATTCCTTTTTTTGCGTTCGTTTTTTTGCGTTCGTTTTCGTTTTAGTTAGTTTTCGTTTTAGTTCGTTCGTTTTTTTGTGACAGAGAGGTGACCCTGACAGAGAGGTGACCCTGACAGAGAGGTGACCCTGACACAGAGAGGTGACCCTGACAGAGAGGTGACCCTGACAGAGAGGTGACCCTGACACAGAGAGGTGACCCTGACACAGAGAGGTGACCCTGACAGAGAGGTGACCCTGACAGAGAGGTGACCCTGACACAGAGAGGTGACCCGGACAGAGAGGTGACCCTGACAGAGAGGTGACCCTGACACAGAGAGGTGACCCTGACAGAGAGGTGACCCTGACAGAGAGGTGACCCTGACACAGAGAGGTGACCCTGACACAGAGTGGTGACCCTGACACAGAGAGGTGACCCTGACAGAGAGAGGTGACCCTGACACAGAGAGGTGACCCTGACACAGAGAGGTGACCCTGACAGAGAGGTGACCCTGACAGAGAGGTGTTTTTTGCGTTCTTTTTTTTCTTTCGTTTTTTTGCGTTCGTTTTAGTTTTAGTTCGTTCGTTTTTTTGCGCAACTTTTTTTGCTTTCGTTTTTTCCGTTAGTTTTTTTGCGTTCGTTAGTTTTTCTGCGTTAGTTTTTTGCGTTGTTTTTTTTGCGTAAATTTTTTTTCGTTCGTTTTTTTTTTTTCGTTTTTTTGCATTCGTTTTTTTGCGTTCGTTTTTTTGCGTTCGTTTTTTTGTGTTCGTTTTCGTTTTAGTTAGTTTTCGTTTTAGTTCGTTCGTTTTTTTGTGACAGAGAGGTGACCCTGACAGAGAGGTGACCCTGACAGAGAGGTGACCCTGACACAGAGAGGTGACCCTGACAGAGAGGTGACCCTGACATAGAGAGGTGACCCTGACAGAGAGGTGACCCTGACACAGAGAGGTGACCCTGACAGAGAGGTGACCCTGACAGAGAGGTGACCCTGACAGAGAGGTGACCCTGACACAGAGGTGAGAAGTTTTTTTGCGTTTGTTTGTTTTTGTTAGTTTTTTTGCGTTCGTTTTTTGCGTTGGTTTTTTTGCGTAATTTTTTTTGCGTTCGTTTTTTTGCGTTCTTTTTTTTGTGTTCGTTTTCGTTTTAGTTCGTTTTAGTTGTTCCTCTCTGTGTGTACTGTAGTACTAGTAGTATGTTCCTCTCTGTGTGTACTGTAGTAATAGTACTATATTCCTCTCTGTATGTACTGTAGTAATAGTACTATGTTCCTCTCTGTGTGTACTGTAGTAATAGCACTATGTTCCTCTTTGTGTGTACTGTAGTAATAGTACTATGTTCCTCTCTCTGTGTGTACTGTAGTACTAGTAGTATGTTCCTCTCTGTGTGTACTGTAGTACTAGTACTATTTTCCTCTCTCTGTGTGTACTGTAGTAATAGTACTATGTTCCTCTCTGTGTGTACTGTAGTACTAGTAGTATGTTCCTCTCTGTGTGTACTGTAGTACTAGTAGTATGTCCCTCTCTGTGTGTACTGTAGTAATAGTACTATGTTCCTCTCTGTGTGTACTGTAGTAATAGTACTACGATAACGAAAACGAATGCAAAAAACGAAAACGAAAACGAACACAAAAAACGAATGCAAAAAAAGAACAAAAAAAAAATAACGCAAAAAAACAAACGCAAAAAATGAATGCAAAAAACGGAAATTATAACGAAAACGAACGAAAAAAAATTTACGGAAAAAAATGTATGCAAAAAAAACGATCACAAAAAACTAAAACTAAAACTAAAATGAACGAAAACTAAAACGAACTAAAACGAAAACGAATGCAAAAAAACGAACGCAAAAAACGAACGAAAAAAACAAAAACGATAACGAAAACGAACCCAAAAAAAGAAAACAAAAACGAACTAAAACTAAAACAAACGCAAAAAAACGAACAAAAAAAACGAACGCAAAAAAACGAAAGCAAATAAACGAACGCAAAAAAAATTACGCAAAAAAAGCAACGCAAAAAACTAACGCAAAAAAACGAACGAAAAAAACGAAAGCAAAAAAAGTTGCGCAAAAAAAGTTGTGCAAAAAAAGTAACTAAAACTAAAACAAACTAAAACGAAAACGAACGGAAACTAAAATGAATGCAAAAAAAATAACGCAAAAAAAACGAAGGCAAAAAAACAAACGCAAAAAAACAAACGCAAAAAAACGAACGCAAAAAAACAAAATACTCTGTGTACTAGTGTTGTCACGATACTGGAATTTCGACTTCGTTACGATACCTTGAAAAGTATCGATACTTCGATACCATTTCGATACCAAAAAAAATAAATTATAATAATTTCTTTTTTATTATGATATTTTTTTTTTTTTTTTTTAACAAATTTTGCTTTTGTTGCTGGTTGATTCTCCTCAGCTTCTCTCTGGTACTATACGAGAAGATAAATACACTTTTAAAACCCTTTGTTTATCTTTAGATCAGAGAGAGAGAGAGAGAAAGAGAGAGTGGCTGCTAGAGATTTTAGGTCTACTGAGCACACGTACCTTTCTAGTTAAGAAAGAGAGAGAGAGAGAGAGAGAGAGAGAGAGAGAGAGAGAGAGAGAGAGAGAGAGAGAGAGAGAGAGAGAGAGAGAGAGAGAGAGATCTCCGGAGCTATGCTCGGAGCATTTATTAACGTTACATTTTCAACAACATTGCTGCTAATTGGACACTTCATGGAGGCGGGGTAACGTTGTGTCGAGTTCATGTGTGTACTGGTGTAGGATGGGCTCCGGCTCCGCTAGACCTAACGTTGGAAATGGGGTAGTTGTGTCGAGTTCATGTGTGTACTGGTGTAGTGGGCTCGGCTTGACGTTACTCCGTTTCCAACGTTAGGTCTAGCGGAGTAATAGGTGGCTAGCTAGCATTAAGCTAACGGAGGAACGACAGCTAAAGTGCACTTTCTTCGACCTCGAACCTAAATTCCTTAGCAACCCGTGTTACCAAGTAAACAAATCACGGAACGATAGCCTAGTACTACTAACGTTAGCTCCCAGAACGATAGCCAGTTAGCCCGCACCAGCCTAGTACTACTAACATTAGCTCCCAGAACGATAGCCAGTTAGCCCGCACCAGCCTAGTACTACTAACGTTAGCTGCCAGAACGATAGCCAGTTAGCCCGCACCAGCCTAGTACTACTAACGTTAGCTCCCAGAACGATAGCCACGACAGCTAACGTTAGCTAATAATAGCGTTGTTTACAAACTGAAGACAGGGCTGCGCTGCCCGGCTGTGAGAGGGAGGAGGCTACAGCAGCTTGTGTCTGTTGCTCTGAGCGAGGAGGAGGAGGAGGCGGAAGGGCGCTCTGGCAGCGCGTCTGTCTGTCAACAACTTGCGGGAGTATCGGTACTTCGGGAAATGAGTATCGAAGCCGTTTTAAATATTCAGTATCGATATGTATCGATACTTCGATATTTTTGACAACACTACTGTGTACTGTAGTAATAGTAGTATGTTCCTCTCTCTGTGTGTACTGTAGTACTAGTAGTATGTTCCTCTCTCTGTGTGTACTGTAGTAATAGTAGTATGTTCCTCTCTCTGTGTGTACTGTAGTACTAGTACTATGTTCCTCTCTGTGTGTACTGTAGTACTAGTACTATGTTCCTCTCTGTGTGTACTGTAGTACTAGTAGTATGTTCCTCTCTGTGTGTGTACTGTAGTAATAGTAGTATGTTCCTCTCTGTGTGTGTACTGTAGTACTAGTACTATGTTCCCCTCTCTGTGTGTACTGTAGTAATAGTACTATGTCCCTCTCTCTGTGTGTACTGTAGTACTAGTACTATGTTCCTCTCTCTGTGTGTACTGTAGTAATAGTAGTATGTTCCTCTCTGTGTGTACTGTAGTACTAGTAGTATGTTCCTCTCTGTGTGTACTGTAGTACTAGTACTATGTTCCTCTCTCTGTGTGTACTGTAGTAATAGTACTATGTTCCTCTCTCTGTGTGTACTGTAGTAATAGTAGTATGTTCCTCTCTGTGTGTACTGTAGTAATAGTAGTATGTTCCTCTCTGTGTGTACTGTAGTAATAGTACTATGTTCCTCTCTGTGTGTACTGTAGTAATAGTACTATGTTCCCCTCTCTGTGTGTACTGTAGTACTAGTACTATGTTCCCCTCTCTGTGTGTACTGTAGTAATAGTACTATGTTCCCCTCTCTGTGTGTACTGTAGTAATAGTAGTAGTAGTGGGCCTTGCTCTCATCTTTCCCTCATTGATTGGATGTTCAGGGGGCAGTAATAGGATTGGATATGACTGCTATTGTTCAGTGAGTGAACTAAATCTGTCAAGTATTGATTTGTCGTGGACCTGAAATTAGATTGCAGGTGTGAGTGGCGGCGTGCTACGGTGCCAAAGCAGATGGCTTTCAGCGGTGTGTGCTGACGCATAGTGACAGAGAGAGACCGTGTTGCCTGCTTAGAGGCTGGAATGGTCTTTCTCGCTTTGGAAGCGGCTGCGTCGGAGTCACTTTCACATAGTCACGCTGCGTATAATGATGTCACAAAAGCATATTAGTAGTCATATCAATAGCAATACCGTATGCTATTAATGCACACGGCTGAGACACACAGAGGGCGGACAGACGTGAGGGCTTGACCCTGCTGCTGTGCGGTGGCCATGTTTGCAGATTAAAAGGAATGTTTGACAAGCTCCACAGAGGGTTTGACACTTGGACGGAGGATTAGATCACGATTCGCGGGAGAATTAGAAGAGCAATAGGTCGTCACGCTGCTTGTGCCGCACAAGCCTTTTTGAAACACTGTCCGACGCATTCTGAGCCTCCCGCCTATACTGTTGTGGTGTCGAGGAAGAACAGGTCATTAATCACCAGACCCCCGCAGCGCCGGCCCCTCTGCACGCGCACACACTCAACATTACAGCGTGAGAGTTCACACGTGTTAAGCACCCACAACCTCAGGCTCTATGAGCCCCAATGCCATCGCCGGAGGGCTATCCTGCTTGACAGGGAATTTAGCTGCTCCTACCACCATCAATACACTATCAGGACTGCTACAAAAATGACCTTTTACTATTATATACTTTGCTACTATGTCTATACTACTATCGACTATAAACTATGCCTGTACTACTACCTACTAGGCCTGTCCCAGACTAAGGATGTGTATAGTCGACTTTGATTGGCCAAAATTTGCAGATAGTCGACAGATGGGGAAAGAGTGTGGTGCTCTAGGAGTTAACAACTATAACAGCATTAACAACTATAACAGCATTAACAACTATAACAGCATTAACAACTATAACAGCATTAACAACTATAACAGCATTAACAACTATAACAGCATTAACAACTATAACAGCATTAACAACTAACAACTATAACAGCATTAACAACTATAACAGCATTAACAACTATAACAGCATTAACAACTATAACAGCATTAACAACTATAACAGCATTAACAACTATAACAGCATTAACAACTATAACAGCATTAACAACTAACAACTATAACAGCATTAACAACTATAACAGCATTAAATAGATTCGCTATCAGCTCTATCTTTAATCTTTCAAAATGTTCAGTTGCTATCGCTATTAGCTCTATCTTTAATTTTTCAAAATGTACAGTTGCTATTGCATGCACTCATCTGTGTTCCACTACACACATGAGTGCATGCTTACCAACTGTCCGTCTGCAACACTACTATCACCAACATCTAAGAAGGGAGATCCCCCCTTGAATGGCCCTTCTAAGGTTTCTCTCCTCCACACTGCCTGTGGAGCTTTTTTCCCTATTGTTAGGTTTTAGTGAGTTTTTCCTTACCTTCGCGTGGGGTATGTCTGGGAGTGCTTGCATTCTTTCATTTATTTGCATTCATCTAAAAATGTTTGGACCTTATGGTGTTCTTGTTCTGTTCTTGACTTATTGTTATGTTTTCTTCTTGACTTGTTTAAAGAAGATCTGTACGGCCCATGGGGACATTAACAACTATAACAGCATTAACAACTATAACAGCATTAACAACTATAACAGCATTAACAACTATAACACCATTAACAACTATAACAGCATTAACAACTATAACAGCATTAACAACTATAACAGCATTAACAACTATAACAGCATTAACAACTATAACACCATTAACAACTATAACATCATTAACACAATGGGGACAAACAACGGATATCTCCGTGTTTCGATTCCACCCGTTGTGGACAGAAGCATGGATATATCCGTGGCAAGTTGTTATTGCTTTTATTCCATTTTAATAACCTATTCAAGGTCGCCGAGCGGCACTGCAGATGTCCCCTACTCTTTGAATTCGAGAAGGTGCAATACCGGCCAGATCCTCTTAGGGGCGCTATCGCGATAATGCAGTGTTCCCTGTGGCCGAACGGTGGACTCTTTTTTTTGACTTTCAATGGAGTTTTATGTTAGCTCGATTCTGGATCTGCAGCCTGTAGCTTGGATTACGTTTTGCATCGCAGATTTCACCATGCAATAAGGGGATTTATCATCAGCCAATGGACATATCGATCTACCAGATGGCGATCGTTAACGGGGAAATGCTCGGGGGGATCCCACCGGACCACGGTAAGATCTTTTTCACGTAAAGTACATCCCGATCGTTTTGATAGCCATCCAGGCATTCGGCCTATGAGGCTAATGAGGCTAACGCGGTTATTGGTAATCAATAATCAGAAACTACGTCCCCCGCCCCCCCCCCCCCCCCCCTTTCATGCATACATGCGTGAGGATCGTGCCGATCATATGCAGTTTGAGTTTTAACTGGAGCGTATCTATAACCGAAATGCCATTGGATTTAACGTTATTAGCTACCGTAATTCCTCTAATAGTAACCCCGGCTTGTATTTGTTTCAACTGTAGCTGATACCAGGCTTGTATTAGGAGGGGGCATGTATAAGAGAGAGGCCTATATTTCTAATTTTCAAACAGATCATAATGAATAAATCAACATTTTGTGTTTGTTTGAACCCAGTAAAATGTACTGGGTTCATTTATTGAAACCAAGTACTGTATGAAATACGGTAGTAAACAGTGCAATTACAGGTGGTCAAAAAAAGTTAAATAAAGTAAAATAGTGCAATCACAATACTGGTATACGGTAATAATAATAATAATAATAATAATAATAATAATAATAATAATAATAATAATAATAATAATAATAATAATAATAATAATAATAATAATAATAATAATAATAATAATAATAATAATAATACTAATAATAATAATAATAATAATAATAATAATAATAATAATAATAATAATAATAATAATAATAATAATAATAATAATAACTTCGTTTTATACAATTCTGAGGTAGGCTTACTCTCTTGGTAAACATTAACACCATACCATTATATGGTATTTACTGCACAGCCAGGCCAGCATATACATGAAACCCGGCTTGTATTAGGAGGCCGGCTTATAATTGCTTAGCTCAACAGCGCACCCGGTCATTAATACAGACCCGGTTTTTAATTGAATACCGGTTACTGTTGTGAAGGGCCAGATTAAACCGAATATATATATTTATTTATATATATATATTTAATTGTATTTGTATATTCTCTAATATTCCCTGATATCCCTTGTATATTCCTTGTACAATATGCATTGAATATCCATTCTAGCCTACTGAACATCCCATAATAGTCTCCATTCTACTATTGGTCGAGACCTTGGTGCCAGGCTGCCATACCCCTCAGACCCAGTTCAAACGTACCGCTCGACATGTACGAACAAGTCCTAGTTCCGCGTAGGAATTTGGCTACCGCACCACTAATGGGACTATTTGTTCATAGTGCGTATATATACTGCGCTACTAAAGTAGGACTTTCCTTTCAGTCCAGTTTCTTACCCTCCAATAGAGTCACAGACGTAAAGCCTCCCCGCGATGCCACGTGTGGGAGTAAGGCCAAGTTCGGCCTACCATCGGTATTGAGACATCGTGTATATTAATATTTGAATAGTCATATTTGGCACTATATCGTCGAGTTGGACGTAGTCTATTAAGCTAATAATAGTCTGTTAATATATAGTGCTTCGTGCGGTGATAATACTACCGCAGTCAGTACCCCATCGTTTCGGGCAGAGAACTGGCTGCTTACCCAGGGTGGTTGACCCTATGTGAAGCTGCACCCGAGGAGCCCCAGAGCCGACGAGCGAGTGGACCTGTATACCGGATTATTCTACCGACGACAGCCCGCCTTCCCAGGCACGGATTATGCTTTGGATACTTTGATTATTCTATGGATAAAGACCCCCGACACTACCGTGTGTTGGAACCCCCCCCCCTGGAGAGGATCCAAGGTGAGGAGACGCTCTGCAAGACGAGGTCTCTCCACATCTCTCCCCCGTGGACCGGAGAGAGCCGGCCCACAAAGAGTCCACCTGCTTTCATCTGTGGTCCAAGGATCGCCGGCGCATTGAACGGCACTACAGTGGGTTCACCTGGGATACCCTTGGCCGGACGAGGCAGCTGGATTCTACCCCCCCCCCCCTCCTACTCCTGTCGGCTTACAAGCGACCGGATTAACCCCCTCTAGTGTATCCAGCCTATAATCATTAAAGTATCATTGCTGTTATTCCTTAACTATTCCAGGTCGTATATTTACCACCTGCGCCTTCAGAGATTGGACATTATCTATTGATATACCGACGAATACTCCTTGCCATAAAAGTGCATACTATTTCAATTCATAAATGTAATTAAGTGATTAAGTGCTTATTCTACACACCATCGCTGTGTAGGAAATAAAGACCTGTTTCTAATTCGTACATTTGTGTTGGATCCGTTTCATCTACGTGAGAGTGTTCATGATAATATATTTATGCCGTGTACTGGGTGGCCGAATATTAAGTACAAAGGTAGTGGTAGTAAGTATCATATCTAGTAATACAGTCAGGGAATTGTACCCCTCAGTTACAATTGGTCCTTCGAGCCGGAGGGTAATCAGTGTAATATTAATATAGTGTTATTAATATTGAAATGGCCTATGATGAACACTCCACGAAACGATCCTCCTAACCAACGCCCGCAGCGCGAACGACGGCTCCCTCAGTACTTAGAGGCTTACGCTGTCAGTCAACAACCTAGTCTTCTACTAACAGTAAACGCGGTAAAACTAGAAAGTAAAAGTATGTCTAACCCCAACGCCCAGACTACCCCGACCATAGAGGCCCCTACGGGCTCTAATGTAACTGACCAAGTTCACGGTGGGGACCAGTGGGAACCAGACATGACTTCACACCCCGCCAGTACTGAAGAAGTAGTCCCCGATGAGTCCCGGGAGGAATACAACGCTACCGAGAGAGAACTCGACACGGAAGAAGACGGGGAGAGCACCGTGGAGATAGAGCTCCAAGGCTCCGCAAGGAGTACCCCGAGGGAAGGCTCCCCTATACAACCGCCTTCTCCCAGCGAGGCAGAGAGGACCCTACAGCAGGCATTCCTCGTCAGCCTGAAAGCCTCTACTGAACGCGATAGACTCCAGGGTGAACGCGATCGATTGCAGATACAGCAACGGAGCGAAGAAGAGCACATATGCCTGGAAATAAGACGCATTCAGATGGAAGAGAATGTGGCCCGAGACCGAGCAGACAGCCAGCGAGCAGCTGCTGGTGCTCTACGGGACGCAGAGCGCGACAGACAGCAAGCGCAACTAATAGAACAGCTGATCAGACGGACAACACCCTCTCCCTCCGCCAGAGGCTCCAGGAACTCGTCTAGACACACCTCCAGGGCGGCATCCCCTAGCCGAGTAAACAACCCTGAACTTGACCAACAGACGAGGTCTATACCCCCCACAGACCACCTCCCCCCACCGGTCCAAGCGAGACCTAGCAACCGGGAAGGAGCAGCATATCCTGTGGAGAGGCTAAACCAGAGACTACAAGCACTGGATGACCTAACTGAAGACGAAGAGGAAGAGGAGGAGAACCGCGCCCGAAGACAGCACAGTACTCTACCGGACCAGGAGGTCCGGTACAGCCCAGGCTATACTCCCGCGGAGCTGCGCTACAGACCCCCGACTCTATACACGGGTGAGCACGACGCACGACCCGCACCGAGGAACAGCACCTGGACAAGCGGGCCATGGTACACTGCCGGTACCAGCCCATACCAAGGAGCGGGAGGAGACTCGCCTAGGAGGCCTCTCCCCCAACGCTCGCCGATGTATCCACAGTCAGCGTCATACATTGGCACGCCTATGGTACCCGACTTCACCCAAGAGAACCGGGCCCAGTATACAGAACTCCGCATGTGTCTGGAGACCATGTTGGTGGATGTATTGGATGAACGCCACAAATACGCCATCCTACTGCAGCACTTAAAGGTGCCCCGCGCACATAATATAGCGCTCGCCTACGCGACTTCCACCACCCCATACACAGCAGCGCTGGTAGCATTGGACCAGAGGTATGGGCGCATATGGGATTACGTGATCCAGGAGATCCGACACATCGACCGCTTACCCCCAGCAATAGACAATCGAGCACTGGACGACCTGTCCATCAGAGTGCAGTCCCTGGTAGGGATGTTGGGAGCGCAAAGAGAGAAGGGGAAGTATGAACTTTACGCCAACTCAAATGTGGAAAGGATCCTGGAGAAGCTGCCGCCCGCTCGTCAGGAGCGCTTTAGGCGGCAGAGGGACCACAGAGACCCGAATGGTCCCGAACCGAACCTCCTCGATCTAGCAGACTTCCTGGCGAGAGAAGTCAGCAGCCTACGGCTAGATACATTCGGACGGAGCACCCCTGGCTCCAGAGAAGGAACCAGACGACTAAATGATGGAAGAAGATCGGTGACTGTGATGCACCAATCGGAGTCAGTACCGAGCAGCAGGAGCCACAGTACCCCCTCCAGAACGGAGAAGTGGAAGATAGTGTGCCCCTACTGTGAGAAAGAACACTGGCTAGCGCAATGTGACTCCTTCCCCAAGCTGAACGCGGAGGAAGCAGGTCAATGGATAAAGTCCAACAAGCGCTGTTTTCGCTGTGCGCGCTCACACATGGCAGCCGAATGCCGCTTAAAGAAAAGGTGCACCAAGTGCGATGGAGCCCATCTGGACATTCACGACAGTAACAGACGGCGCCCTTCACCTGCACCATCCAGCCGCAAAGCGAGCGTCATGTACATCGATCCCGCCAGCAGCAGTGGAGCCCGAGTACTCCTAAAAGTAGTGCGTGTGACACTAAGCTACCAGAATAAAGTCCTGGACACTTACGCCGTCCTCGATGACGGGTCAGAGAAGACCCTGCTGCTCGCCTCCGCTGCGGCCCAGCTAGGGCTGCGGGGAAGCGAAACCCAAATGACAATTCGGACAATAAGACGAGATTTGAAGACGATAAAGGGCGAGAATGTCTCATTCTCTATCGCAGCAAGCGGCCAGCCTGAGCGACGGTACCAGATTGCAGACGCTTTCACCAGCCAAGAAATAGGACTGTCGCGGTACACATACCCCGTCGCCAAGCTGATGGAGAAATATGCACATCTGCGCAAGTTACCGATCCCGCTCATAGACAATGCTATGCCGACCCTGTTGATAGGCTCCGACCATGCAGACCTCATTGTCCCGATAGACCGGGTTCATACCGGACCCCGAGGCTGTCCTGCAGCAGTCGAGACCCGTTTGGGATGGACTCTCCAAGGCCCGCTCGCCAAATCTCTCAACCGAAGTACAGCCACTAGATGTCTCCACTCCCGAGTCACAGAGGGAGAAACCGCACTCCTGCAACACGTAGAGCGGCTATGGAGCTTGGAACAAATGCCCTTTAAGAATGGAAAGAAAGACATTCGCTCTAAAGATGACATTTACGCCATTCACCTCCTCGAGACAGGGACCAAGAGAGTCCCGGTCAACGGCGTGTTGAGATACGCCACGCCACTCCTGCGGCGAGAAGGAATGCCTACTTTCCACGCCAAGACAGACGCCATAGAACGGTACCTGCTGAACACGGAGCGGCGCTTAGCCAAGAACCCCGCCCAAGAGAGTGTATACCGCGCTGAGATTGAGAAGCTCATCACAGCGGGACACGTCACAAAGATGGACATTAAAGAGGCTGACCAGACCACTGAATCGTGGTACGTGCCCCACCACAAGGTCCATCACAACGGTAAAGACCGCATAGTGTTTAACTGCAGCTACCAGATCGGATCCCAAAATCTGAATAAAGAGTTACTGCCCGGTCCCACACTCGGCCCCTCCCTACTCGGCGTTCTACTCCGCTTCCGCCAGGAAAAGGTGGCCATCAGCGGGGACATTAAAGGAATGTTCCTGCAGGTGAGATTAGTAGAGGCGGACAAGCCCCTGTTACGGTTCCTATGGAGAGAGAAGCCAGGAGATGAGCACCCAGCCATCTACCAATGGGAAGTCCTCCCCTTCGGAACGACGTGCAGCCCCTGCTGTGCGACATTTGCACTACAGAAACATGTAGCAGAGGACCCAGCAGCGGACGAAGAGGTCCGACACAGCGTAAAGAACAGCTTCTACGTAGACAACTGTCTACAAAGCCTTTCAACCCAGGAAGAAGCCGAGGCTCTCCTGATTAAACTCCGCGCCTCATTGATCAAAGGCGGCTTTGATCTCAGGCAGTGGGCCAGCAGCGATCCGCAAGTACTGCGCAGCCTCTCCTCCGAGGACAAGGCAGCCAGCAGCGAGACCTGGATGGCTACAATCCCGGGAGAAGCCCAGGAGATGACCCTGGGATTGGTGTGGCGATTCAAAACAGATTCGCTTCACTACAGACACAAGCCCCTGACTACGGAGCAGGGAAGGCCGGCGGCGGCGCCGACCACCAGACGGAGTGTGTACACAACACTCGCCCGACAATATGACCCGCTAGGATGTATTCTACCGTATACCACCAGGGCAAAAATGATTGTACGAGCATTGTGGGACAAGGACCAGGGCTGGGACGACCCCATTCCCGCACACCTTGCATCCACCTGGAGAGAGTGGGAGATGGAGCTCCACTCACTCCCAGGCGTTAATATGCGCCGAAGCTACTTCCCACCCACGGTGAGGCCAGAGACATGTAAAATGGACTTACACGTCTTCAGTGACGCCTCAGAGGTCGCATACGGATCAGTAGCCTACTTGCGGGCCCAAGACCAAGGGGGAGAGATCTACACAGCATTTGTCCTCGCCCGCTCGAGAATAGCCCCACGCAAGCAACAATCTATCCCACGTCTAGAGCTCTGCGCAGCCCTAGCCGGAGCGCACCTAGCCACGCTCATCCAACGTGAGCTCACCATACCGGTGTCTAGAACAATCCTGTGGTCAGATTCCACGACGGTACTCGCCTGGATCAAATCGGACTCATGCAAGTACAAAGTCTTCGTGGGAGTCAGAGTCACCGAGATTCAAGACTTAACCGAAGAGTTAACCGGAGAAACAGAGTGGCGCTACGTTGATACAAAACAGAACCCAGCTGACGTCATCACCCGGGGGATGCCCCTGGATGACCTCACCCGTCGCAATGTCTACAGTGACGGCCCCGCATTCCTAAGACTCCCGGAAGGACAGTGGCCCATGCCTATCCCGAGGGAAGCAAGTCCAGAGGAGGTGGAAATTAAGAAGTCTGTGTTCTGTGGATTGAGCACCGTAGCCTCCACCGACCCTAACATAAACGATTGCACGTCCATAGAGAGTGCACAACAAAGAACATTCCTGCGGTACCACCCGGAGTGCAAGTCCCCCGCTGATATGTCAGCCGCTAACTACGAGGAAGCAGAATTGCTTCTACTGCAGCGAGCCCAGAGAGACTCGTTCCCCGATGAATTGGCCTGTCTACAGGGAGGAAAGCCCGTCCCATCCGACAGCAGATTAATTCACCTGGCCCCCGAGAGCGACGCTCACACCCTCATCAGAGTGGGTGGTCGCCTACGCAGAGCCCCCAATCTACCGGATGACATTAAATACCCGATCGTATTGAACAGCCGACACAAGGTCACAGAGCTGATTATAAAGAAATACGATGAGGATGTACATCACGCAGGAGCAGAAAGAGTCTTCGCGGAAATCAGACGTCGTTACTGGATCCTACAAGGAAGAGAGGCGGTACGACGCTTCCAACGAACATGTCTAGACTGCCGCAAGTGCAAGTGCGCAGCCCAGCATACCAAGGATGGCTGACCTTCCTCCATGTCGCCTCCGAATCGGTGACAAGCCATTCCACTCAACGGGTATGGACTGCTTTGGCCCGCTGCACATAAAGAAAGGAAGAGGAACCGAGAAGCGGTGGGGTATTGTATTCAAATGCATGACCACCAGAGCGATACACATCGAGCTTCTCCCGACCATGAGCACAGACTCATTCCTTATGGCCTTCCGTAGATTCACATCACGGAAAGGAAGACCGTCTACCCTATTGTCCGATCATGGGACAAACTTCAAAGGCGGCGAAAGAGAGCTGAGAGAGAGCTTCCAAGCTATGGGCCCACAACTTAAGACCCACCTCGCTCCAGCACAGGTTGATTTCCAATTCAACCCCCCAAACGCACCCCACTTCGGTGGCACTTGGGAACGAGAAGTGCGCTCCATAAAGACAGCCCTGTACGCAGTACTTGTGGCCCAGACTGTGGCGGAAGAAGTCCTAATGACAGTCCTCACGGAGATTGAGGGAGTACTTAACTCGAAGCCCCTCGGATATGTCTCCAGTGATGTGGCGGATATCGACCCAGTTACCCCCAACACACTCCTGATGGGGCGGCTAGATCCCACATTACCCCAGACAATGTACCGGCCTGAAGAAGCGAACGGCCAACGAATGTGGAGGTACAGCCAAGTATTAGCCGACAAGTTTTGGAACAGTTTCCTACTGCACTACCTACCGTCTCTACAGACCCGCCAGAAGTGGGTAAAGGAGAGAGACAATTTGACAGAAGGAACAGTCGTCATGATTATTGATCAATCACTGCCCAGAGCTATGTGGCCGGCCGGCCGCGTAAGCAAAGTGATCACCGGTGCCGACGGCAAGGTCCGAGCAGCTGAAGTGCTCGTCCAGGGTCGCACTTACACCCGTCCCGTGGCAAGGCTCATAGAACTGCCTCGACTCCCAGACACAATCGATGATGACCATGACCCTACAACCCTATGACTTTGTGAAGTTGACTGACCCCTACAGCAAACCCTTATGTGTAAATAGACAACGCGATTAATCTGTCTCTGTTTAACTGATTAGGTCTGGGACCTATTCAGGGGGTGGCTGTTGTGAAGGGCCAGATTAAACCGAATATATATATTTATTTATATATATATATTTAATTGTATTTGTATATTCTCTAATATTCCCTGATATCCCTTGTATATTCCTTGTACAATATGCATTGAATATCCATTCTAGCCTACTGAACATCCCATAATAGTCTCCATTCTACTATTGGTCGAGACCTTGGTGCCAGGCTGCCATACCCCTCAGACCCAGTTCAAACGTACCGCTCGACATGTACGAACAAGTCCTAGTTCCGCGTAGGAATTTGGCTACCGCACCACTAATGGGACTATTTGTTCATAGTGCGTATATATACTGCGCTACTAAAGTAGGACTTTCCTTTCAGTCCAGTTTCTTACCCTCCAATAGAGTCACAGACGTAAAGCCTCCCCGCGATGCCACGTGTGGGAGTAAGGCCAAGTTCGGCCTACCATCGGTATTGAGACATCGTGTATATTAATATTTGAATAGTCATATTTGGCACTATATCGTCGAGTTGGACGTAGTCTATTAAGCTAATAATAGTCTGTTAATATATAGTGCTTCGTGCGGTGAGAATACTACCGCAGTCAGTACCCCATCGTTTCGGGCAGAGAACTGGCTGCTTACCCAGGGTGGTTGACCCTATGTGAAGCTGCACCCGAGGAGCCCCAGAGCCGACGAGCGAGTGGACCTGTATACCGGATTATTCTACCGACGACAGCCCGCCTTCCCAGGCACGGATTATGCTTTGGATACTTTGATTATTCTATGGATAAAGACCCCCGACACTACCGTGTGTTGGAACCCCCCCCCCCTGGAGAGGATCCAAGGTGAGGAGACGCTCTGCAAGACGAGGTCTCTCCACATCTCTCCCCCGTGGACCGGAGAGAGCCGGCCCACAAAGAGTCCACTTGCTTTCATCTGTGGTCCAAGGATCGCCGGCGCATTGAACGGCACTACAGTGGGTTCACCTGGGATACCCTTGGCCGGACGAGGCAGCTGGATTCTACCCCCCCCCCCCTCCTACTCCTGTCGGCTTACAAGCGACCGGATTAACCCCCTCTAGTGTATCCAGCCTATAATCATTAAAGTATCATTGCTGTTATTCCTTAACTATTCCAGGTCGTATATTTACCACCTGCGCCTTCAGAGATTGGACATTATCTATTGATATACCGACGAATACTCCTTGCCATAAAAGTGCATACTATTTCAATTCATAAATGTAATTAAGTGATTAAGTGCTTATTCTACACACCATCGCTGTGTAGGAAATAAAGACCTGTTTCTAATTCGTACATTTGTGTTGGATCCGTTTCATCTACGTGAGAGTGTTCATGATAATATATTTATGCCGTGTACTGGGTGGCCGAATATTAAGTACAAAGGTAGTGGTAGTAAGTATCATATCTAGTAATACAGTCAGGGAATTGTACCCCTCAGTTACAGTTACTATTAGAGGAATTACGGTATTAGCCCATTATCTCGGCTTCCAGGAAATATACTAGATCCGGTATAATGCTTATATTCACGGCGCTATAAAATGAGAACGAATTTATGAATTATTTTTTCCTTTAAGCCATTTTGAAGGGACGGTTTATGGTCTCAATTCACAATGAGAATGGACAGATAGCGATATTATAAAGTATAGATTTAGCTCTACAAACAGCCCCACATCTGTTTACATTTCCCGGTCCTCTTGAGATTAATTAGACTCATCCCAGTGGCCGCAAAAGTGTTAAGAGAGGCTCACAACACCAGCGAGGCACAGGTATGGTGGGGGATCGAGACTCTCTAATCTGAGAGCACACTGATACCTTCAGGGACCCATGTAATTACCTGATACTCCTGAACCGCATAACGTTTCACTAGTCTGAAAGATTCTCCATCAGGACTAATTCAAGAGAGACACTCTGCCAAAGAGGCAGTAACCTACCCAGGAATTTGTCCATCTCCTAACCCAGTGGTTCCCAAAGTCGGGGTCGCGACCCAAAGGTGGGCCGCGAGCAGCCACAGGAGGGCCGCGAGGTGATTAACTTAGAAGCAGGCCAGGACAGTGTTTCTAGTTGTATTCTAAAATTCTATTCTATTCTATTCTAAAATGTGACTATATGGTTTTATATTAACTTAATAATTAAACAAAAACGAAAAATCTACTTATTTCAACGAACATTTCAAACTAAATAACAGATTATGCACATAAAACGCTGAAAACAACCGAAGCAACAATAGTATTTTAATGAGGCTATTATTATTATCATTATTATTTTGCAACAAGTTAGCCCTCTCATAAATAGCACATATAAATGAATAACTAACTTGAACTAACTTAATAGGATTGAAGTGATATTTGGCTTAATAAATCGGTCGCCTGGCAAAAAAAAAAAAAGTAAAAAAGCCTGACAATGTGCATTGGGCTCTCTGACGCCTTATTTTCTGGGTCCCGGCCTGAAAAGTTTGGGAACCCCTGTCCTAACCAGCCAATCGCAATGGGAAGCGTTCAATGTATCCCATAAGTCTGCTGTCAATCACAAGCGACACTTGTCACAACTTCCCACCGTTAACAACCTGTCCAGCTGCGGCAACGTGCCGTGGCTGTTATTCCTGAGAGTTGTTTCAAGATGGCTTCGACAGCAACAACGGCGCTCTCCCCGCTACTAACCGCCAAACTACTAACCGTGGTTCGCAACGGCTGTCTGGTGCAAATCAAATCCCCACCACGGTAACCACCTGTGCTGCTGACCGTCCAGGCTGGAATTCCTACCAGAACAGACGAGAGGAGCGAGCCAGCGATGCCACACCCTGAATATCAAAATACTGTCAAACAAGAGCATATGGCTACGGAACTCATGATGATTCAGGAAGCAGGGAATCAGGGCTAGCAGGGCCCACTGTACCGTCCTAGTAGGGAAATACTAACATTCACTGAAACGTATGATTATACTGTATGATAGGAAAACAGATGGACAAGAGCAGATAATGAAACAACCCAAGTTGTACCCATTTATATGTATATATACCCAGTTTCATGACTTGTACAATGTATATTGCTATTGGGGCTCAGAGGGTAGAGGGTTAGGGGATAGAGGGTCAAAGGGTAGGGGGTCAGGGGGTAGAGGGTCAGAGGGTAGGAGGTCAGAGGGGTAACCCTTGTGTTCAGGTATTTTTATTAATATATCATTTTTTACCTGGGACTCATTGGTCTTGGCTCATTTTCTCTAAAGAACATGTAACACATTTATATCCACTGGACCCAGATGTGTGGAAATTGTAGGTGAAAACAAATAAAAAATGTAACAAAACGGTTCACTGTGTACCTGTTTCCACCTTGTTTAATTTATACACTGTGTTCATTCACTGTCCGCCTCCACCTTGTTTCATTTATATTATATACCTAACCTGAACCTAAGCAAAACAGAATTGCTCCACCTGCCGGCCAAATCCTCCCCCCTGACCTACCTTTCCATCACAGTCGAGAATGCAGCTGTGACCACCAAGAACCTTGGTGTTGTCCTCGACGACCAGTTGAACTTCTCCGCTCACATCGCGGCGACAACCAGAACCTGCAGATTCCTCCTGAGCAACGTCAGAAGGATCCGCCCCTTCCTGACAAAAGAAGCCACCCAACTCCTCTTCCAATCAACAGTCATCTCCCGCCTCGACTACTGCAACGCACTGCTTGCTGGCCTCCCGGCCACTGCCACCAAGCCTCTTCAACTCATTCAGAACGCAGCGGCCCGCCTGATCTCAAACCTACCGAAGTCAGCCCATTTCACCCCACTTCTTAGGGACCTGCACTGGCTCCCCATTGCTGCACGAATCCGCTTCAAGGCCCTCGACCTGGCATACCGTGCGGCAAAGGGAACCGCTCCCGCCTACCTCCGGTCAATGGTCTCTAACTACACACCCTCAAGACCCCTACGCTCTGCATCTTCTGGCTGCCTCAGACCCACTCCTATCCAAGCTCCCGGAGGGTCATCAAGGAGAAGCCGCCTATTCTCAGTCCTTGCCCCACAATGGTGGAATGAACTACCCACCCCAGTTAGGACAGCTGAAACCCGTCCAATCTTTCATCGACTAAAGATGCATTTCTTCAACCACTATCTGAAATTATTATTATTTCTTTCTTTTTTATAAATAAATATAAAAAAATATATCTAACCCTAACTAACCTCACTGTCATGTACTTGTCCTAATAAACTAACCTACACTGTAGCACTCAACACTTTGATGAACATTGTTACTCAGCTGATAGAGTTGTACCCTTCCTGATGACTTGTCGTACAGAACTTGTAAGTCGCTTTGGATAAAAGCGTCAGCTAAAAGACTAAATGTAAATGTATGTATATTATATACACTGTGTTCATTCACTGTCTGCCTCCACCTTGTTTCATTTATATTATATACACTGTGTTCATTCACTGTCTGCCTTCACCTTGTTTCATTTATATTATATACACTGTGTTGTTCATTCACTGTCTGCCTTCACCTTGTTTAATTTATATTATATAAACTGTGTTCATTCACATAACCTTCTGTGTTGTTTCTACGATGAATGGACCTTCTGTGCTGTTTCTAGGATGAATGGACCTTCTGTGCTGTTTCTAGGAGGAATGACCCTTCTATGCTGTTTCTAGGAGGAATGACCCTTCTGTGCTGTTTCTAGGATGAATGGACCGTCTGTGCTGTTTCTAGGAGGAATGACCCTTCTGTGCTGTTTCTAGGATGAATGACCCTTCTGTGCTGTTTCTAGGATGAATGACCCTTCTGTGCTGTTTCTAGGATGAATGACCCTTCTGTGCTGTTTCTAGGAAGAATGACCCTTCTGTGCTGTTTCTAGGATGAATGGACCTTCTGTGCTGTTTCTAGGATGACTGAACCTTCCGTGCTGTTTCTACGAGGAATGACCCGGTGGCGTGGTGCAGGCCTGGCTGCAGTCCGGGTGGAAATAGTATCAAACCCCGGTGCCACTTAAACATAAAGAACAAACGTATTATGTGAACAGTTACGGATGTACAATAGAGAGCATCTTGACCGGCAACATCACCTCCTGGTTTGGGAATAGCACTGCACAAGACCAAAGCAGACTACAAAGAGTGACACGTTCAGCCGAACGCACAATTGGAGGGGGGCTCCCCACCCTCCAGAACATTTACTACAAGCGTTGCAAGGGCAAGGCTAAGAGAATCATTAAAGACTCCAGTCACCCGAACAACTGCCTCTTTGAACTGCTGCCGTCAGGCAAGCGATACAGGAGTCTCAAGGCGAGCACAGAAAGACTCAGAAGAAGCTTCTATCCCCAGGCCATCAGGCTGCTAAACGAACAATGAATGAACACTACACAACAACAACCACCAAACGCACATAGCACACACATCCACACGCACACACTCACTTTAAACAAACACACTGTAGCACCCACTCCACACACTTATAGCACACACCCACTTTAAACAAACACACTGTAGCACCCACTCCCCACACTTTATATTTATGGATGAAGGATTGCACTACAACTCGTACACCTTACTGTAAATTGTACCTAAAATTGTACCTCATCCCATTTCTGCTTTGCACTAGATAGTACTGTACATTAGTACACTGCATAGTATTGTGTATTGTATATTATATGGTAACTCAGAACATTGTACATATGTCTATACCGAACACTGTGACCTCATTTTCTTCTTCTAAATTCATGCTATATTATGTTATTATGTTATTTGATACTATCTTGTCTAGCACAGTCTCTGGAGCGTAACAGTAAGAAGCATTTTGTATGAAAGTATTCTGTACTTCTGTATGACAACTATTAAAGAACTTGAACTTGAACTTGAACAATTCCCACTCCTAGCTCCGGTCCTACAGGGTCCTACAGAGTCCTACCGGGTCCTACAGAGTCCTACAGGGTCCTACAGGTCCTACATGGTCCTACAGAGTCCTACAGGGTCCTACAGGGTCCTACAGGGTCCTACCGGTACACACGATGGAATGCTCTTGTAGCTGTTGCCTTCCAGGAATTCCAGAGTGTTTTGTTTCCAGGGAAAACAAAAGACTAACAGTGGCCCTGAAAAGAAAAAAACAACTAAAAACCTCTCCATCCCAAACATGGCACCGTGGTAATTAGGCCACTGACCCCAAAAGAACCATCTGGCCTTAATAGGCATAACTTACCACCACCTGTTCATTGAGAATTCTCTCTCTCTCTCTCTCTCTCTCTCTCTCTCTCTCTCTCTCTCTCTCTCTCTCTCTCTCTCTCTCTCTCTCTCTCTCTCTCTCTCTCTCTCTCTCTCTCTCTCTCTCTCTCTCTCTCTCTCTCTCTCTCTCTCTCTCTCTCTCTCTCTCTCTCTCTCTCTCTCTCTCTCTCTCTCTCTCTCTCCCTTCCTTCCTTCCTTCCTGCTGATTTGTTGTACAAAATGTTTAAGTCACTTTGGATAAAAATGTCAGCTAAATGATTAAATGTAAAGTGACAACATTAATATTACATTATATAAAGTATAGGACCCATGTTTATTTCCTGTCACAATGTTTGCTAATGCAGTAGATGACAAGGGAATACATTTGGGTCCGGTCCACGCTGTTTCCCTACAGCAACTGAATTCCAGTGAAACCGTCGACACCAGGGCTTCTCACAGGGTAGCATCCCCTTAGGAACCAGATGCATTTACATTTTGTCATTTAGCTGACGCTTTTATCCAAAGCGACTTACAAGTTCTGTACGACAAGCCATCAGGAAGGGCACAACTCTATCAGCTGAGCAACAATGTTCATCAAAGTGTTGAGTGCTACAGTGTAGGTTAGTTTATTAGGACATGTGCATGACAGTACGGTTAGTTAGGGTTAGATTAAAAAATAATAATAATAATAATTTAAATTCAGATAATGGTTGAAGAAGTGCGTCTTTAGTCGATGGCGAAAGATTGGACGTGTTTCGGCTGTCCTAACTGGGTGGGTAGTTCATTCCACCATTGTGGGGCAAGGACTGAGAATAGGCGACTTCTCTTTGATGACCCTCCCAGAGCTTGGATAGGAGTAGGTCTGAGGCGGCCAGAAGATGCAGAGCGTAGGGGTCTTGATTGTGAGTACAATCACATAATCCCACTTCAGAAACAGGGAAAGTGTCACTTTTTTTTTGCAAAGAAAATTTGTACTTTTTGTAATGTTTAATTACAAACTTTAACTAATTTCAATTTGTTTTTTTAATTAGGGGTAGGCTCTATAAGCCTTCAGCTTCAAACCTATCCTTTTCGTTTGTTTATTTGTAAAACAAATTCAAAAAATGATTTGTTTGTGTTTATTTATTTGTATTTGTAAACATTCGAAATAAATAATTCATTCATTCATTTTATACACACAAGAAAATAATAAATAATAATGACGATTTTATTGCGTGTCTACCAGTTGTTAGACACCTTCATTTGACACGCAACAGGCTTAACTGATCCAACAAACTGAGCCAAATAGAAACAGTCATGGCTGAGAAATTTCAGAAATACCCACGATAAACAGAAAATAATCATAACTGAGAGCCGAAAATGGGTTGTTGAGCGTTATGGAATATGAATGTCAGATAGGGGGACGTTATGGAATATGAATGTCAGATAGGGGGACATTATGGCATATGAATGAATGTCAGATAGGGGGGGCGTTATGGAACATGGACATCAGATAGGGGGGTGTTATGGAATGTGAATGTCAGATAGGGGGGGGCGTAATGGAACATGGACTTTAGATAGGTGGGATGTTATGGAATATAAATGTCAGATAGGGGGGGGGGGGCGTTATGGAACAAGGACTTCAGATAGGGGGGTGTTATGGAATATGAATGTCAGATAGGGGGGGGGGGGTATGGAACAAGGACTTCAGATAGGCGGGTGTTGACCCAAACAAGCTTGAGAACCATTGGTCTACAGCAGCTCCACAATCTGTTTCTCTGGACACGTCGACTGCAGGGAGACTTTCTCACTTTCCCCCCGGATCCAGAGTGTCCACTAGCCAAGTTCTAACCTTGGCTAAACCAGTCTCCGACCATCACTTTCCGGCAGAGACCCTCAGCCATGCCTTCGTCACCTCCCGCCTGGACTACTGCAATGGGGTCCTGTCTGGGGTTCCAAGCAAAACCCTGGACAGGCTCCAGTATGTCCAAAACTCAGCTGCCAGGGTTTTCACCCGCACCAAACCCTGGCAGCACATCACCCCAACCCTCATCCACCTTCACTGGCTCCCCATCAAATCCCGCATCACCTACAAAACCCTCCTGATCACTTACAAGTCCCTCCATGCTTTGGCCCCTCAGTACCTCACTGACCGCCTCCACCCCCACACTCAGTCACGGTCCCTGCGATCCTCAGACACTGGTCAGCTCTCCATTCCCCGAAAACCAGACTGCGGACCTTTGGGGATAGAGCTTTCAGTGCGGCAGCTCCCACCCTCTGGAACTCCTTCCCCGTAGAACTCCGCAACACAACCAACTCTGGACTCCTTCAAAGAAATCCTCAAAACTCACCTCTTCAACACGACCGTTGACCCCTAACTACCTCATTGAATGTTGTGTGTCTACCTTGTTTGTTATTGTTGTATTTTTCCCTGTGGGTCTTGGTACCAACTACACAAATTACCAAGAAAAAGGACAAATGAGGACATATTCTGTACCTTGTCTCCTTTTTGACCAATCTCTCCAGCTGCACCCGACAGACCGGCATCTATCTGCGTGAGAAATACAACAGAAACGATGATGAAGGTTAGAAAACACAGCGCAGTGGTGGATCAACACACATCCCCTTTTCATTTATTTACCAGAAACACAGCGAGGTAAATGAATGCATTTGAAATGCATTAATGCTGCCCCCATGCTGAACAATGATATCTCCCTGGCAAACAAGCTCAATACCTTCTATGCAAGGTTTGAGGCTGTGAATAACAACAGCCTACAGGCCACTGCAATGGAAAGTAGAGCTACTGCCGATAGAGACTCAGTGTTCAGGATAACAGAACATGAGGTGAGGAGGACCTTTAAAAAAGTGAATACCAGGAAGGCAGACCTTTAAAAAAGTGAATACCAGGAAGGCAGGAGGACCGGATGGTATCCCCGGCTGCGTCCTAAAAGTCTGTGCCGACCAACTGGCCCCGGTATTCATTGACATATTCAACCTGTCCTTAGAATAGTCTGTCATCCCCACCTGTATGAAAAAGTCCACCATTATCCCTGTACCCAAAAAATCCACACCCGCTTGCCTCAACGACTATCGCCCTGTAGCTCTCACCTCCATAGCCATGTAGTCCTTTGAGAAGCTAGTGAAGGGCTACATCTGTTCCTCCCTCCCCAACACCTTGGACCCCCTGCAATTTGCATATCACCCAAACAGGTCCAGGGAGGACGCCATAGCCCATGTGCTGCACACAGCAGCCTGACACCTGGACATGGTACTGATACTGAATGATACTGAACCACCTGGACAAAAGGCAGGGGAACTATGTGAGAATGCTATTTATCGACTACAGCTCAGCATTCAATAGCATAGACCCCTCCAAAATCGTAGCCAAGCTTAGGGACCTGGGTTTGAACTATGACCTCTGGCACCATGCCTATTGTGATATTGAACCATGCCTATTGTGATATTGAACCATGCCTATTGTGATATTGAACCATGCCTATTATATTGAACCATGCCTATTATGATATTGAACCATGCCTATTATGATATTGAACCATGTCTATTGTGATACTGAACCATGTCTATTATGATATTGAACCATGCCTATTATGATATTGAACCATGCCTATTATGATATTGAACCATGCCTATTATGATATTGAACCATGCCTATTATGATATTGAACCATGCCTATTATGATATTGAACCATGTCTATTATGATATTGAACCATGCCTATTGTGATATTGAACCATGTCTATTATGATATTGAACCATGCCTATTATGATATTGAAACATGTCTATTATGATACTGAACCATGTCTATTATGATATTGAACCATGTATATTATGATATTGAACCATGCCTATTATAATATTATTGATTTATTACTGATCTCTACTTTTTTTACTGTATGAAGCACACTCTCAGGGGCTCATACAGAAACAAGCATTTCATCGTAAAATACCTGTATTTTATTGTGATAAATAATAAACAAACTTGAAAAATTTCAACAGACACCAGCGTTGACTGAAATAGGCATCTTCTGTCAGACACCCTGCTCGTTAGAGCCTGGCTGGATGCTATTAAGAATCTATTCACTGTCTGTCAAAAGACATAAAAGAAATCATATTTCCACAGTTTACAATGCCGATAGCTCATAGTTTAAAAGAACATATGACGTGTCCTGGGTTTTCTGAACGTGACTGAGGTAACGAGGGCTACAGTAAGAGTATTATATTTTATTTCCCCTGCAAGGACACCAATAGTCTATACTGAGTGTGAGAGATTCAGGAGACTGAATGAGAGGAGTGAACTAAAACTATTCCAACATGCAGTCAGAGCAGTAGTACTAACTGTGTGAGCTTGGTGAACTGAACTTCTGGAACCATGCCTATTGTGATATTGAACCATGCCTATTGTGATATTGAACCATGCCTATTGTGATATTGAACCATGCCTATTGTGATATTGAACCATGCCTATTGTGATATTGAACCATGCCTATTATGATATTGAAACATGTCTATTATGATATTGAACCATGTCTATTATGATATTGAACCATGTCTATTATGATATTGAACCATGTATATTATGATATTGAACCATGCCTATTATGATATTGAACCATGCCTATTATGATATTGAAACATGTCTATTATGATACTGAACCATGTCTATTATGATACTGAACCATGTATATTATGATATTGAACCATGTCTATTATGATACTGAACCATGTATATTATGATATTGAACCATGCCTATTATGATATTATTGATTTCTTACTGATCTCTACCATGGTTTGAAGCATGAAAGGCCTATTTAATCGTTGGTTCTATTCCATTCCTCGAGCCTTTAGGAGAGGACAACTTCCACTGATTTGGTCTGGCTGTGTGATTCTACAAAAAGGGCCAAGGGAAGCCTATATATATAACGCTGTGAAGTCATAAAGGGGGGATAAAGAGAAGGAGGCACGTGATGTTTCATTGTTCTGTTCACAAAGCGATGAGCAACCCGCAGATACGAATCGAAGCTTTTGAAGATGTTAAGAGCTTTCACTCTGACTACAATTAAGAGATAACTAACATTTAACTTGCAATAAATTCTGATACATCTTCAAAATCACTGAAAGGCAGGCCTACACAAATTCCCGTGGGATTCCAGAGGACTTATTCCACCCCCTCCCCCCCCCCCCCCCCCCCCCCTCCCCCGTTCTCCACAACAGATTACACTTAGGCTGCCTTTTGGCGGGCTTCCAAGGGAAGGCATCATTGGCATACATGTGTTTTAATTGGCCCATTTGCCGCGGCGGAGATCGGTTAGGTGTGCACTTCGAGGGCACAATGAAAAGCCAGTGTTTTCCAATTAGAACACACCATTTTGGAGGCCTTCTTACCCCGGGGATCGATGGTACTGTACCTTTTCGTCGGGGCATGGACATCCGTCACTGGCCTTTAGGGCCGGCTGAGAAGCATCTGGGCAGCTGGCCAGCGGGCCGCGGCGCCGCCGTCGTCGTCGTGCCGGATGATGAGTTCTTGGCTTCGCACTGGATCAATACAAAGGTTCCATCATTTAGACACATTCCGCTTGTCATCCGCACTGCATGGCAAAAATACCAAGCTATAGTTGTGCCAATACACACAGGTTCCTGGGTATGATGTGGTGTTTGTGCTTCCCTTACAAAGGTCAGTTTGAGACAAGCCTTACAAAAAATAAACTAGCATGGTAAAGTATCAAAGTATCAACAAAGTATCATGGTGTTTCCAACACAGTATCAACAAAGTGTCATGGTTTTTCCAACAAAGTATCAACAAAGTGTCATGGTTTTTCCAACAAAGTATCAACAAATTGTCATGGTTTTTCCAACTAAGTATCAACAAAGTGTCATGGTTTTCCAACAAAGTATCAACAAAGTGTCATGGTTTTTCCAACAAAGTATCAACAAAGTGTCATGGTATTTCCAACAAAGTATCAACAAAGTATCAACAAAGTATCAACAAAGTATCATGGTGTTTCCATCATTTATTTTTGGCACTATGATGATGTGTGTCATGTTAGTGACCATAACATGATGGAAATACCATATTACCATCAGTATCATGGTTTAAATACTTAAGTAACTTTTACTATGGCAGTACCATGGTAGATTATGTATACTATGCTATGGCAGTACCATGGTAAATTATATATACTATGGCATACCATGGTAGATTATATATACTATGGCAGTACCATGGTAAATTATATATACTATACCATGGTAGATTATATATACTATGGCAGTACCATGGTAGATTATGTACAATAGCAGTACCATGGTAGATTATGTATACTATGGCAGTACCATGGTAGATTATGTATACTATAGCAGTATCATGGTAGATTATATATACTATGGCAGTACCATGGTAGATTATGTATACTATGGCAGTATCATGGTAGATTATATATACTATGGCAGTACCATGGTAAATTATATATACTATACCATGGTAGATTATATATACTATGGCAGTACCATGGTAGATTATATATACTATGGCAGTACCATGGTAGATTATGTACATTATACTATAGCAGTACCATGGTAGATTATGTATACTATGGCTGGTGTTAAAACCAAAATTACCATCAAACTACCATGACACTTTTTCGCAAAGGAGGCTATGAAGAAAATGAGGAGTTTCCTTCCAAAATGGGATATTTTCAATTAATAAGGAATTAATCTATTTGCCAAGTTAGGACCTTTGTTCATGAAATATTAACATTTCAGAGGATGAAATCATCCACATATTCTTTGAAACATAAATAATTCATTTCAGCTACTTCTTCCAAACTGATATATAACTGACGTTATATTGATAATCTTAATGGAGCTCTTCAAATGCAGTGTCACTAAGCAGTATTCAGAGAACAAGAGAGAGAGCGAGAGAGAGAGCGAGAGAGAGAGCGAGAGAGAGCGAGAGAGAGAGAGAGAGAGAGAGAGAGAGAGAGAGAGAGAGAGAGAGAGAGAGCTCTTATCCAAGGTTACATATCCCCTGGGAGGAAAGCAATCCTGACATGACAGCATGATTATGGATGTAAATAATTGTGAAAGGGCAAAGGTGATTTCTCTCTGTGGAAGCACTATAATATGACCCCCCCCCCCCTCTCTCTCGCGCGCGCTCATCGATTGAATGCATGATGGACAGGTCACCTTTTACTCCTCAATTTGTATTTTAGGAGTGATGCTGTCATGGTAACAACCCCCGCCCCCCCCAGATATGTTTCATAAAACAATCAATAGAGCCTTCTCTCTCTCTCTCTCTCTCTCTCTCTCTCTCTCTCTCTCTCTCTCTCTCTCTCTCTCTCTCTCTCTCTCTAGATCAACTATGCATTCATACCCATTGCAACTTCTCTTCTGAATACTGACTTGTATGTTTTTTTTTCTTTCTATGTGATAGTTTTGTTTGTATACAGTAGGTACAGTATATATGTTTTATTCTCTGCATGTCTGTGTTTCTCCTTGTGAGATAATAAACATAACCTTGACTTCTTAAACAGCCAGGGTGTTAAGCTGCTCCTACAATATCATGTTATGGCCTTTTCCAAGCATTTCCATCTGACAGACTGATTAAAATGTAATATCTAAATGTTTTATTAACACCCAGCATGTTTGTTGCACTCTGACCGAGTATGGTTTAATAAATACAAGTACAATTAAATATTATTCACTTTTCTGCCTATTTTTTTTAATGCTGTGAAAGACTCCAGTTGCATCTCCATGATTAAAGTCTGTAGATACTAAACTATTACCTAGAGTTGTTGTACTAACAATAAAGGCTAAACAATAAAGGCTAACTGATAAATGTGGAGCAGCTGGGTGTTGGGTGCCTTGCTCAAGGGCACGCCATTGCTTGTTGAGGGAGGAGGGATCGTTACTCTGGATATTGGAACCAGTGCCATTCTGCTAACAATCATGCTTCTTTTAACAAATAGCTATAAACAGTTATAATAGTTATAATGTTATCAATTAAAAAAAGTGATAAAAAAATATATTTTACCTTTGGCTCCTTTAGCTCGCAGCAACTTTCCATCTCAGCCAAGTAAGGATTGCAGTAGATTAGAATCTGTTGGAGTTCAATCTGCAGAAAGCAACCATTGTTACTCAGCATAAAACCAAAACAAACATATCGAACCGTTTCTGCAAAGAATCTTCAAAAGTTCAGAGCTGGAATCATTCTGCTTCAGACTGAGCTCCAGTGGTGCCGTGTGTGGAAACAGTATGTGGTGGTTTTCTTTTTTTTTATCCACTTTTTCTCCCCATTTTCTATTTTTCTCCCATCCCAATTTCGTATATCCAATTCTCCCCTCCCCTGTCTTGATCGTTGCTAGACTATGCCTCCCACAGGTCGGCTGTAGTGAGGACAGAAGCCTTGCATCACGTGTCCCCTCCGGTACACGAGGAGGCAGCCTGTCGCATCTTTTCACCGCAGCAGCTCGAACTCTCAGTGGCGAGGAGTAACGCGTGGGAGGCTCACACTGCCCCCCGCTACTTCCTGTTTCCGTCGCACCGGCGTCACCCAACCGACCTGTAGGAGTCACTGTCCACAATGTCAAATCCCCACCCACCCACCGGCTTTCCCACCCTCTAACACTTGCCAATTGTGTTAGTATGAACGACCGGCCAGCCGGTAGCAACGCAGAGAGCTGGGCTCGAGCCCCAGCGTCTCCTGCGTTAGAGGCGAGCGCCTTGCCCACTGCGCCAATCAGCCGCCCTAGTATGTGGTGGTTTTTCAGTTAAACCGTAACATGGGAACATTATCAGTAACAAACAAACAAACATTAGGCTACTTAACCATTCATCTCGTATTAACATCAAGAGTCTATCAAGAGTCTATCTAAAGACTGAGCTAATCAATTCCTTTCGGTGATAATTCTAGACTAAACTAGAGATTTAGATGTCCCTCTTGGACCTTGAACTCTGCCATGATGCCCCCCAGAAGCTCTTACACAGATTACTGAACAATTAATGACCATTTATTGACTATTAGTTACTGTACACAGTATAGTGCATAGGAATGAATCCCATGGTAACTGATAACAAATGAAGTAACCATACGTTAACGTAAGATAATTGTGCAAAAACTCTATTGTCACTGTGAAAAAGTACCTACTTTACCCTTAAGTCCCCTTAACTACCTACTAGTTACCTATACTTCTGTGAGTTGACTATCATTTGACTAATAGTTTCTAAGCTTACTAGTGTAATGTACCTTTTATGTGTGTGTGTGCTTGCGCGTGTTTGTGTGTTTGTGTGCGTGTATGTATGTGTGTATATATGTGTGTGTGTGTGCACGTTAGGGCTGTCCCCGACTAAGGATTTGGATGGTCGACTAGGATTGGGCAAAATTTGCCGTTGGTCGACTATTGGTCGACTTAAAAAAAAGAAAAAAAAAAAAAAGAAAAGTATAATATTTTAAAAAGAAAACATTTATTATTATTTATTTTTTTATCATTCCATTTGGGCTGTGGGGGGTGCTTAATGTCTGAAGGAGTCGACTGAAGGCTTCTTGTCCTCTGCAAAACCATGCAATTGGTCCACTGATGGATACATCTTGATATTTGTCTAGTCCAGTGTGTTCATTAGATGGGTGAAATCCTCTTTCAGTGCCTCTGTGCCTGTTTTCTTAGGCAGTTAGCCTCTGGTGTGCGTGCCATTAGCGTTAGCCACGCTTCTAGGCCTCTTTTCTTTTGGAAAGAATGATAAAAAATAAAAATAAAAAAATAAAAATAAATTTTTTTATTATATTCGACTAAGAGGTTGGCCAGTCGACTACGGCTCCTTTCGACCGATTAGTCGACTGATCGATTAATAGGGGTCAGCCCTAGTGCGCACGTGCATGTTTTATTTAACCCTTCGAGGTGTTACACGTGCACCTCTCAAAGGGTCGAAGCTATTGTGCATTGGACGGACACACGGCGGCGGCGGCGGGTCCTGAACGTACGTCCACGGGCCTGCCGTCCTCCACCCGCGTGGCGATGAGGGTTCGACCGCGCGGGTCGATGATGTCCTTGTCGTCCGTCAGCCGCCGCTCCACCAGCTTACAGTCCACGTAGACGGAGACGAAGCTGCCCTGGACGGAGACGCTCAGCTTGTGCCACTGGCGGTCGAAGAGGGCGTGCAGGTTGCGGTTCCTGAACGTGTAGTGGAGGCTCTTCCTCTGCAGGCCCTGCGCCGAGAACTCCACCGTGCGCCGGGCGCCGTCCATCACGATGGACACCTGAGAGGGAGAAGAGCGATCCCACGGTCACTAACGCAGACCCATGAGGTCGGTCAGTATTTACTTCACACACTGTGTAGCTATTATTAAAGGGGAACTATTTGACTATTTCTTTCATTATTTGGGCACTTTTACACAATTCCTGTGAGTCTATGGAACACCTCTGTACGTTTTTTTTTATTTTTTTTATTCATTGTTTTGTATTTCTAATCAAGTACTCAAAAACAGCATTTTTCTACCTCAAGATCTTAAGCCGTTTTGAGGCTGGGCTCCAACCACTGTGTGGCCTGGTGCCAACTGCCACATCAACTGCCACATTATTATGCAGCTGACAAATCTCTGACATCACAGATATGCACATTTTCAGATGACTCAGTTCAGTGAGGGCGAATATTGTGAGAGGAGAATTGGAAGAATGCGCCAATATGAGAATTAGAGACATAGATCCTATTAATATAAGTCCACATAGCTAGGAAACAATGCTAAACACCGAAAAAGGCCATTTATAAGATAGTTCCCCTTTAATAATAATAATTATCTAAATTCATGGTAAAGCCCCTATCTAGCCCCTGTATGTATCATATATATAAATGGTAAATGGTAAATGGTGCATTTATATAGGGCTTTTCTCCAAAGCGCTTATTGTGTTCCTCACATTCACCCATTCGCTCACCATGCAAGGTGCCAACCTGCACATCGGGAGAAGCAATTAGGGGTTAAGTGTCTTGCTCAAGGACACTTTGACATGCTGCCCGGGAGGAGTGGGAATCGAACCGGGAACCTTCTGACTACCAGACGATCACTATACCTCCTGAGCCACTGTCGCCCACAACAGTATATATATATACAGTATGTATACATACATAATACAGATAATATATCAATATCTGTACATATCCCTTACCTACTCTTACTAAATTTAGTTACGCTGCTGGCCAGGTTGAGTTACTACCATAGTGTCTTTATACCTGTGTCACTGTACATATTAATACTACAACTATGTACATACATCTGATTAGTACTATTACTCAGTAGTACTAATTTATATATTTGATATCCAGTTTAATCAACTGTACATTATATATTACTATTGCACTTTAGTGTTACATTTACACGCTGGTTGGATGCCAAACTTATTTTCATCGTACTGTACTTGTGCTGTATAAAGACAATACATTTGAATCTAGTCCAATCTAATCTAATTATTGAAGATTTTGATCTGTGGATGGAAAACACGATTTTCTGGAACTTTGTAATTCAGAATAATATAGTTTACCAATATGACCAACAAAAAAAACAGCTCTTTTACAGCCACAAATTACATGAAATGCAATAAAAAAAACTCAAATGTACCTGCTGTCTAGCTCTAGTGTCAAGAGCAAGAGTCGATCACCTGGAGAATAAAAATATATGTGCACTGCTATTTTAGTTTTTTTTTGGGCGGTAGGGCACATTTAGATCTCTGATTGGGCCTCCACTGCATTATATTACCATTATATATCCAATTAAATCTGAGTGAGCTTCCCAGTACAGACACAGTACCTCCACAGGAGCAGTTGGGAGTTATGTGCCTTGCTCAAGGGCACTCCAATAACAGTGGTTGAGGGAGGGAGAAAGTGATGCTATAGTTCACTCCCCCTACACTGATTTTCTTGGTATAGGGATTCACTGTGGGGATTTGAACTGGCAACCATCCGGTCATTACCCTGCTTCTCTAGTCATAAGGCCACCATTACCCTGTGACCACCCGTTACAATGTATTTTAATTGTATTTCATTTTCTACCAATAGGACTTTACAGTACATTATAGCTGTACAGTAACTGTTATTATTTGTCTAAACCTGTTTTGAGAAAACATTAGAATCCATTACAACTGTGAGATTAGACGATTAGATTAGATTCACTTTATTGTCATTACACAGTACAAGACAGTGCAACGAGATTGTGTATGTCTAACCAGGATGTGACAATCAACAGTCAGTTGCAATATAAGACGCATATAAATAAAACTGTACAGTAAGGTGCAATGGCACAATGTGCAATGGTGAGAATACAAAATAACAATTAAAATAATCATTCAAATAAAGTCTACATAAGTTATGGCTATATACACAGGTATACAGTGAGATGATCTGTAAATTGTTACTCATCAATCTTTAACACGTCTATAATCAAGATTATGTAAGGGATAATGTATAGCTACGAGGTCATTGTCGCAAAATAATTGACCGACACGTAGTTTAAAATACCGAGCCGCCTCTGCGAGGGGTTTTAAACGTCAGTGAAGGTCAATTATTTTGCGATGATGACCGAGTAAAGCTATACATTATCCCGCTTATTACATGGCTAACTTACTAACAATATACCTAATTCATTTGACAAATCGCAGTTGTTCTGTGGCTCTGTCAGCCCAAATAAAGTGATTATTATTATCACGGGCAGCCCGGCAGGTGTGTCTGATTGGCTGCACTGATACAGTGTTGTAATGGGCTTGATTGCGAACAGCTGCGCACAGCGGTCATTATTGTCCCACAGCGGTCATTATTGTCTGATAACTGACCTCTGACGCGCGCTATTGACCAATCACAAGCAAGCATTTCGGCGAATGTGAAAACGCCATGTAATAAGTGACATTATGCACCGGAGCTCACCTGAGTGCCTCCTGATTGGTCGAATATCTGCCAAAGAAACCAGCGGTCTTTTTTTGTAGTTTTTCTTAACCGGAAGGTGGCTGCAAGGGAGTATTCACTTGAAAGTCCATTAGGGAAGACTAGTCTAGAAAACAAAACCACATGAAAATACATTGTCAGAATATCACTAAACATAATCAAACAAAATATGACTCAGTGATGATCACAGGGAGAGCTTTTCTCCCCCCCCCCCCCCCACAAGCTTTATCAAACAATGGAAGATATCGAGTCGAAAGCCTTTTACGGCCCTCCGTCGCCCGAACAATAATAAACAAGTCAGTCAACTTTAACGGCTCAATAAAGTAATTCAATATCCTCCCCGCCGCGCATTGACATTCTCATAAATAAACCTTTGATTTAATGACTGTACCCGGCCAACTTGATTCATCTGAGATCAGCTTCGCTGTCACTGTGCTAATCAAAACAAATAAGAATTGATCTGAACTCCAGTGAGGGGCCAGTCTTATAATACTCCAGAGAATCAGCGTGTCTTTTATCCATAGAATAGACTTCCTTGATAAACATTTTTTGCATAGAAACTAGTCTAAATCTAGTTTTATGGCTGCCCCCTAAAAATCAACTATTCCAATCAGTCAGAGATCCCTCAGTCGATTGAGATTCTTTGAGTCAAGTATTTCTTTATTATTATTATTATTATTATTATTATTATTATTATTATTATTATTATTATTATTTTTTTTTATTTTTTATTTTTTTTATTAATATAATAATTTCTTAATAATTTAGTTTTTAGTTTTAATATATTTATATACGGTATATATTTAAACCCATTTAGTTTATTTTTGCATATTTGTTTGCCCACATTCATCAAATAAAAGAAAATAATTTTTTTGTAAAATATGTTATCAATACTTCTAGTATAGTGTGCGCAGACTTCGCAGTACAGAGCAGCTTAAGTTTCACTTTCATTTCTAGTTGTAGTATAGATTTAACTTCACATGAAGGAGAAAAAGAAGAGGATCAGTCCAGACTGCTCCCCAGACCTGGAGTATATTACCATCAAATGCCGACCCTTCTTTCTCCCAAGGGAGTTAATGTCCATCATCATGATCGGAGTGTACATTCCACCACACGCGAACACTGGGGCCGCACTTTCAAAACTACACAACGAGGTAAACAAACTCCAGACAGCAAACGTTGACGCTGCCATTTTGGTTCTGGGCGATTTCAACAGCGCACCTCTTAAAAAGGTGTTGCCGAATTTCTATCAGCATGTGACCTGTCCCACCAGAGGCGAGAACATATTAGACCATGTATACTCGCAATTTAAGAATGGGTACAAGTCACAGGTTCTTAGTCCATTCGGTAAATCGGACCACGCCGCCATCTTTCTTTTGCCAAAGTATAAACAAAGTCTCAAGCGAACGTCGGTAGTATCGCGAGAGGTTAAGCGTTGGACTGTGACGTCAGAGGAGACACTCCAAGCTGCACTTGAATGCACAGACTGGAGTGTATTCCGTGATAACACAGCCAATATTAACGAATACACTGAAACGGTGCTTGACTTTGTCTGTACTCTGGTAGAAGAAACAATCCCCTCTACCACAATTAGAATCTACCCAAATCAAAAGCCTTGGGTAGATAAATCCGTCCGTGAGGCTCTGAAAGTGCGCACCTCAGCCTACAACACTGGGCTGGCGACAGGCAACATGGAAGAACACAAGACGGCAAGATACAACGTCAGGAGAGCAGTAATAGAGGAAAAACGGCGTTACAGGGATAAAGTTGAACTTCAGTTTGAACAGGCTGACTCTAGAGGTATGTGGCAGGGCCTCAGAACAATGACAGATTACAAAGGCACCTCCCTCAAACTGAACAGTGACATCTCCTTAGCAAATGATCTCAATACCTTCTATGCGAGGTTTGATGCTGGTAATAACAACAACAGCCTACAAGCCACGGCAATGGGGGGGGGGGGGTCTGCTGATGGAGACTCAGTGTTCAGGGTAACAGAGCATGAGGTGAGGCGGACCTTTAAAAAAGTGAATATCAGGAAGGCAGCAGGACCGGACGGCATCCCCGGCCGCGTCCTAAAAGTCTGTGCCGACCAACTGGCCCCGCTATTCACTGACATCTTTAACCTGTCCTTAGAACAGGCTGTCATCCCCACCTGTCTGAAGAAGTCCACCATCATCCCTGTACCCAAAAAATCTACGCCCGCTTGCCTCAACGACTACCGCCCTGTAGCTCTCACCTCCATAGCCATGAAGTGCTTTGAGAAGCTAGTGAAGGGCTACATCTGTTCCTCCCTCCCCATCAACCTGGACCCCCTGCAATTTGCATACCGCCCTAACAGATCCACGGAGGATGCCATAGCCCATGTGCTGCACACAGCAGCATCACACCTGGACAAGAGGCAGGGGAACTATGTGAGAATGCTGTTCATTGACTACAGCTCAGCATTCAATACCATAGTCCCCTCCAAACTCATAGCCAAGCTCAGGGACCTGGGCTTGAACTATGACCTCTGCCAGTGGGTCTTGGACTTCCTGACGGGCAGACCCCAGGTGGTAAGAGCAGGCAACTGCACCTCCTCATCCATCACGCTCAACATAGGGGCCCCCCAGGGCTGTGTTCTGAGCCCCCTCCTCTACTCCCTGTACACACATGACTGCGTGGCACAGCGGAACAACAACACAATCATCAAATTTGCTGATGACACAGTAGTGGTGGGCCTGATCTCTGCCAACGACGAGAGGGCCTACCTGGAAGAGGTAGAGAATCTGTCACAGTGGTGTCAGGAGAACTGCCTCTCCCTGAACGTCAGCAAAACAAAAGAGATGATTGTGGACTTCAGGAGGTCGGGGGTCAAGGACTACAGCCCCCTCAGCATCGACGGGGCACCGGTTGAGAGAGTGAACAGTTTCAAGTACCTCGGAGCCCACATATCCGAGGACTTGACATGGACCACACACATTGACAGTGTTGTGAAGAAGGCACGACAACGCCTCTACTTCCTCAGGCGCCTAAGGAAGTTCCAAGTCAGTCAGAAGATCCTTAGGAACTTCTACTCATGTACAATCGAGAGCATCCTGACTGGCAACATCACCTCCTGGTTTGGGAATAGCACTGCACAAGACCGTAGCAGACTACAAAGAGTGACACGTTCAGCCGAACGCACAATTGGAGGGGGGCTTCCCACCCTCCAGAACATTTACAACAAGCAGTGCAGGGGGAAGGCTAAGAGAATCATCAAGGACTCCAGCCACCCGAACAACTGCCTCTTTGAACTGCTGCGGTCAGGCAAGCGATACCATAGTCTTAAGGCGAGCACAGAAAGACTCAGAAGGAGCTTCTATCCCCAGGCCATCAGGCTGCTCAACGAACAATAAACACTATGCAGCAACCATCAAATGCACACAGAACACACATCCACACGCACACACTCACTTTAAACGGGCAACTCACTGCAGCACCCACTTTACACACTTTAGAACACCTAAACACACTTTACACTTTATATTTATTGGTAAAGGATTTGCACTACAACTCGCACACCTTACTGTAAATTGTACCTAAATTGTACCTCATCCCATTTCTGCTCTGCACTATATAGTATTGTATATTAGTACATAGTATATTGTATGGTAACTCAGTTACTTATATTCTGCATCGAACATTGTACATATGTCTATACTGAACACTGTGACCTCTATTTTTACTTCTATTTTACATGCTATACTATTTTATTTCATACTATCTTGTCTAACACAGTCTCTGGAGCGAAACAGTAAGAAGCATTTTGTATAAAAGTATTCTGTACTTCTGTATGACAACTATTAAAGAAACTTGAAACTTGAACTTGAACCAACTAAAGTATGTTTGAGTGATGCGCTAAACAACAGCTATAGTACATCTGTCATTACTGTTTGTTGGTTTATTTTTAAATTAGAACATCAACTCTGTCTGTCCAACAAATAGATACTAGTTATTGAAAATGTATTAAAAACAGACTAGACACATTGGATCAATGTAGCACTATAAGCACTGAGTTTATTTGTTTATTACCGTCTCATTATTCCGACACATGATTCCAACAAATCCACACGCAGACTAATGCATCTGCAATTCACATCAGTCATCTGGCGTCATGCAGTTGTCTTAACGGATTTATTGATTTGAAATGCTCAAACAAATGTTCACGACTCTGTTGCACTTGACTATATTAACGTACGCTGGCAATGAAACGCATGCCAATGTATTTAGCCAGAACGTCTTACGAATAGACTTCAAATTAGGGATGTCCGATATTATCGGCCGACCAATATTATCGGCCGATATCGGCAGTAAAATGTGATATCGGAAAATATCGGTATCGGTTTAAAAAAAATTAAAAACAATAACAATATTTGTTATATATATATCCAGTGAAATTATTAGTTACGTGAAATTATTCAGTTTTTTGGACGGGGAAACCCTGCATATATCGGTATCGGTTGATATCGGTTGATATCGGTATCGGAAATTAAGAGTTGGACAATATCGGAATATCGGTATCGGTAAAAAAGCCAATATCGAGCATCCCTACTTCAAATCTTTTTATTCATTACATTTTTCATATAAAACAAATCATCAAATCATTGTATTGACCTGCTGAATCCGATTCGACTGAGAAAATTCTGATCTAATTTCAATCGTTTATTTTCCAGTACCTCTTTCTTCCCTTGTATTGAAAACACATCACAATTAAAAAAAACAAAAAAATACTTTACAAGCTCGTTGCTTGTGTCCCTCCTGTGACATCACCAAAGGGCAAGAATTCTGAACAGCTTGTTTAGTTTTGTTATGAAGACTTCAAACCCTGGCCATAATATGACATTTTGACATATGACAGGAAGTAGGCCTACATTATGTAATTGACCCCCAGCGCCCAAATAACAAAGACAAGGCAACACCTATTTTCCATAATAATAACAACCCATTTAAAATGTATTCTGTTATAGATTACTGATTACATTTGTGATAATAATCAATTGGATTACTCCAAACACAGTGATGTAACTGGATTGCATTACTTTAAATGTACAGAATTGTAGGTAAAACTGGTAAAAGACTAGACAATTACAGTACAGTACAGTACACATTAAGTATGACTTAATATAATGTGCATGACATCAGCTTCAGATATTCATGTTTTCAGTATTTCATATTGCCAACTAGTAACTAGTAAAATCCAGCAATTTCACAGGAAAAACTAAATTCACAATTGAAACGACTTCAGTTTATGCAGTACAAAACACACACACACACACACACACACACACACACACACACACACACACACACACACACACACACACACACACACACACACACACACACACACACACACACACACACACACACACACACACACACACACACACACACACACACACACACACACACACACACACACACACACACACACACACACACACACACACACACACACACACACACACACACACACACACACACACACACACACACACACACACACACACACACACACACACACACACACACACACACACACACACACACACACACACACACACACACACACACACACACACACACACACACACACACACACACACACACACACACACACACACACACACACACACACACACACACACACACACACACACACACACACACACACACACACACACACACACACACACACACACACACACACACACACACACACACACACACACACACACACACACACACACACACACACACACACACACACACACACACACACACACACACACACACACACACACACACACACACACACACACACACACACACACACACACACACACACACACACACACACACACACACACACACACACACACACACACACACACACACACACACACACACACACACACACACACACACACACACACACACACACACACACACACACACACACACACACACCCCTCTCAGAATGAACACTTTGTTATTCCCTTTAACATTTGCTTAATTAGCTGGAACTCCAGATCCAGACGAGCCGGAAAAGGAAAGACCAGAAAAATATCATTAATCAAAATCAACAGAGAAAAAAAGAACAGTACATGGCAGCGAGAGAGAGAGAGAGAGAGAGAGAGAGAGAGAGAGAGAGAGAGAGAGAGAGAGAGAGAGAGAGAGAGAGAGAGATACAGGGGGAGAGAGGAGAGAAAGATACAGGGAGAGAGAGGAGAGAAAGACACAGGGGTAGAGAGAGAGAGAGGAGGGAAAGAGAACGACACAGGGAGAGAGGGAAAGATAGATAGAGAAAGAGAGATAGAGGGGAAGACAGAGAGAGAGAGAGAAAGATACAGGGAGAAAGAGAGAGAGAGAGAGAGAGGAGGGAGAGGGGAGAGAAAACTAGAGAGAAAGAGCGAGAGGAGAGAAAGGGAGAGAGAGGGGTCCTTCAGACAGGTCGGAGATTAGTTTTCACCCCCAATAGATCATCTCTTGTTCTCTCTTAGATCTATAGCCTCCTACACTGTGCATCCCTTACATTCTCCGAAACGGGTTGGGGAGAAGGGGACATGATTAAAATGATAAATACACTAGAATCTATTATTTATTTTTTTTTATATAAAAACAATAAAATGCTTTTGTGAGGAGCACAGAACCACTGAGGTTATTTGGCACCCGAGGGCAAAGAAGAAGAAGAAGGAAAAAAATAGGATCTTGGTTGCAATTCAAAAGTATAGTGGCGATACGGAAGCATACCATCCATAATAAAAATTACATAAAAAAAAATAAAAATACATTTAACTTATGGTCCGTGTATCAACATATAGTAAATTCATAACACCACCACACTTGAGCGGTGAAGCAAACAATGTTTGAAAAATGCAAAGAAAAGATCATTCCCGTTAATTAATAAAGGGCTGCGATTAAAGTGGCTCACAGGACACACTGTACACTTGGATGGGTTTAAATCCAACTGATGTTTGTTTCTAGCAGAGGATCCCCACACACACTGGTCTACTGAGGTTGTTTCTAGCAGAGGCTATCCACACACACTGGTCTACTGAGGTTGTTTCTAGCAGAGGCTATCCACACACACTGGTCTACTGAGGCTGTTTCTAGCAGAGGCTATCCACACCAGTGATGCCACAGATTACTTGTAAAAATAATCTGATTACTGATTACTGATTACTCCTTTAAAAAGTAATCTAGTTACTTTACTGATTACTTGATTATCAACTTTGAACGTAACTAGGTTACGAAGTCGTCGTCGTCCCCCCTGCTGCTGCCACAAGAATGACAACAGTTTTTTTTAAATAATGCTTTATTGAAAGTGCATATGTCATAAATCATGATTGCAGAGTCGGCGCTAGGACCAACTTAATGGGAGGGCATATTGTACCAGCGGGGGGGCATACATAAATAAAATATAGGCGTCAGAAAACGAATTTCCCGCGAACCAACACACGTTTCAAAACATGAGTGCGCATAAGAGATAAGACATGTCTCTCTCTCTCTTTCTCTCTCTCACGTGACGTCACAAACACACTCACGTCTCACACACACAAATTAAACAGTATGAAATAGCCCGAGGCTGGGCTTAAATTCATTAACAAGTGAAAGTATTATTAATAATAACAAGGGGCAAGGCGGCTTAAATTAAACAGTATGAGTCGTACTGTATGACTTACCCATTAGAAGAGTTGGAGGCGGCGAGTCGTGGCACTGAATCTCCTCAGGACGGAGGTCTTTTGCAACTTCAAACTCTGCCTCAATTATAGGCGATTCATTATATTATCCATTATTATTATTATGATGACATATTATGATTATAGACCACGCTAGCTTCTGCTGTGACAGATGCAGCTGCAGCGGCAGCACCGGGCGCTTCTTGGCAGACTTCGTCTTCATGACGCCTCACTTACCGAAAGATCTTCAACGTTAGATGTTGGAGGACCGTCACCAGGGAGGAGGCCGTGAAGAAGCCTTAGGTGCTCCCCCTGCCCCACCATGCATGGCATGCAACCATTTTCGTATATATCCATTTTATGTCCGTCTCCAAGTGTTATATTTTACCCACTGACTCTATTGTACTTTTCACGCTCACTCAAGTCACGCAGTCACGCTCTGACTACCCTACCCATCAACTCAACGTGACCAATTACGCAATAACAAATTCAAACACACACACCAATCAGCGTGCGCTCAAACATACACTTCTTTTAAGACTTTTTTTGTTTAATTTCGTTTAATAATAGGCTAAATAGCCTATTTATAAAGGAAAACATCTGACTTTTACTATAATAAAAAAAAATGTATGTTTAATTATTTAATTTTTTTATAACAATTGCCCATGACGTTTGGAGGGGCACAGTGCGCCATCTGGGGGGGCATGGCCCGCGAATGACCCCCCATGGCGCCGACACTGCATGATTGGCTGCTCAGACAGGTCATCATGAGACGTCATCAGCCATCAGGCCATACTCCGGTCTAGCTGACTGTACCCCTGGCTCTCTTATCATCAGAATTATGAGATAGTAACTAAATAGTAACTCACAGCCACTTGGAAAAGTAACTGTAATCAGATTACTGGCTTGTAAAAAGTAACAAGTTAGATTACTATTTACTGAAAAAAGTAATCAGATTACAGTAACTAGTTACTTAGTAACTAGTTATTGGCATCACTGATCCACACACACTGGTCTACTGACGCTGTTTCTAGCAGAGGCTATCCACACACACCGGTCAAGTGGGGCCGGGCAGTTTCTGGCAAGGTTCACAGAGTTACCAACTGACTCTGCTTTGGTTTCAAAACATAGTTTGTGTCTACAGTGTGGCACACTTGATCCCTGGGGAAGGGTTAGACGGTTCAAAGGTCATGACCTTGTCTTGACTGCCATCTGTGACTCAAACGGCCCACAGGTTGAGATTCCCTTTCCTTTTTCCCCCCTGGCTCTCTTTCGCGACAGACAAGACCTGTGCGTGCTTTGGGAAAAGAGAATGATTCAAGAGCCAGGTTAATCACATTCTCATTCTACAGCTAAAGGTGAACTGAGAATCAAAGCTTAATATAGTGTATATTTACATATTGTTTGTGTCTCTGTCCGCAGCGAATCTTGCAAACCACAGAGCCGGTTTGGATGAAACATAGCTTACAGCAGGCCAAGGACCTGAATTCTGGAATATTTTTCAAATCAGTCAATGACAAGTATTTTATTTGAATTAAATTCCATCATCATCCATTGAGATAGACATTCAGTATAGATTACACTTTTTGAACACAAGAGGACGATACTACACAGGTTCGCTGCTCAGATCCTCTGATAATCAGCTCTCTGGCCCCTGTTTACAACATGGAAACAATAGCAAACTTATTGTCATTGATATACCTATGCATTAAAGCAGCTATGAGGAACTTTTAAAGTTATAAAGATTATAGCCACGGAAGCCACCAAAAACGATTTTGGTCTCATTTAGATCAAATCAGACAATGCGGTTAAGAAGTAACATTTTCCCATTCTTTTGAATGGGGTTAGTGTTGAGACAGTGATTACCACAGCAAATGGGGTTAGTGTTGAGACAGTGATTACCACAGCAAGAAAGTAGAACTAGAATCAACTTTTGCCGTAACGCAAACCCCACCCCCACAAGCTGCTGTGGCTAATCACGTAAGCTGGCGATTAGAGCAGAAGACACCCACAGGGAGAGGAACCTTTGTCCCGTTTACCGTTCATACTGTATAGAATAGCTGTGTAGCATTCTAGCTGTGTGGCATTCTAGCTGTGTGGCATTCTAGCTGTGTGGCATTCTAGCTGTGTGGCATTCTAGCTGTATATCATTCTAGCTGTGTGGCATTCTAGCTGTGTGGCATTCTAGCTGTGTGGCATCCTAGCTGTGTGGCATTCTAGCTGTGTGGCATTCTAGCTGTGTGGCATCCTAGCTGTGTGGCATTCTAGCTGTATAGCATTCTAGCTGTGTGGCATTCTAGCTGTGTGGCATTCTAGCTGTGTGGCATTCTAGCTGTGTGGCATTCTAGCTGTATATCATTCTAGCTGTGTGGCATTCTAGCTGTGTGGCATTCTAGCTGTGTGGCATTCTAGCTGTGTGGCATTCTAGCTGTGTGGCATTCTAGCTGTGTGGCATTCTAGCTGTATAGCATTCTAGCTGTATAGCATTCTAGCTGTGTGGCATTCTAGCTGTGTGGCATTCTAGCTGTATGGCATTCTAGCTGTGTGGCATTCTAGCTGTGTGGCATTCTAGCTGTGTGGCATTCTAGCTGTGTGGCATTCTAGCTGTATAGCATTCTAGCTGTATAGCATTCTAGCTGTGTGGCATTCTAGCTGTATATCATTCTAGCTGTGTGGCATTCTAGCTGTATATCATTCTAGCTGTGTGGCATTCTAGCTGTGTGGCATTCTAGCTGTGTGGCATTCTAGCTGTGTGGCATTCTAGCTGTGTGGCATTCTAGCTGTATAGCATTCTAGCTGTATAGCATTCTAGCTGTGTGGCATTCTAGCTGTGTGGCATTCTAGCTGTGTGGCATTCTAGCTGTATGGCATTCTAGCTGTGTGGCATTCTAGCTGTGTGGCATTCTAGCTGTGTGGCATTCTAGCTGTATGGCATTCTAGCTGTATAGCATTCTAGCTGTATGGCATTCTAGCTGTGTGGCATTCTAGCTGTGTGGCATTCTAGCTGTATGGCATTCTAGCTGTGTGGCATTCTAGCTGTGTGGCATTCTAGCTGTGTGGCATAGCTGTATAGCATTCTAGCTGTGTGGCATTCTATCTGTATAGCATTCTAGCTGTATGGCATTCTAGCTGTGTGGCATTCTAGCTGTGTGGCATTCTAGCTGTGTGGCATTCTAGCTGTGTGGCATTCTAGCTGTGTGGCATTCTAGCTGTGTGGCATTCTAGCTGTGTGGCATTCTAGCTGTGTGGCATTCTAGCTGTGTGGCATTCTAGCTGTATAGCATTCTATCTGTATAGCATTCTAGCTGTGTGGCATTCTAGCTGTGTGGCATTCTAGCTGTGTGGCATTCTAGCTGTATAGCATTCTAGCTGTGTGGCATTCTAGCTGTGTGGCATTCTAGCTGTGTGGCATTCTAGCTGTGTGGCATTCTAGCTGTGTGGCATTCTAGCTGTGTGGCATTCTAGCTGTGTGGCATTCTAGATGTGTGGCATAGCTGTATAGCATTCTAGCTGTGTGGCATTCTAGCTGTGTGGCATAGCTGTATAGCATTCTAGCTGTGTGGCATTCTAGCTGTGTGGCATTCTAGCTGTGTAGCATTCTAGCTGTATAGCATTCTATCTGTATAGCATTCTAGCTGTATGGCATTCTAGCTGTGTGGCATTCTAGCTGTATAGCATTCTAGCTGTATGGCATTCTAGCTGTGTGGCATTCTAGCTGTGTGGCATAGCTGTATAGCATTCTAGCTGTGTGGCATTCTAGCTGTGTGGCATAGCTGTATAGCATTCTAGCTGTGTGGCATTCTAGCTGTGTGGCATTCTAGCTGTGTAGCATTCTAGCTGTGTGGCATTCTAGCTGTAGGTCCTATAGCATTCTAGCTGTGTGGCATTCTAGCTGTGTGGCATTCTAGCTGTATAGCATTCTAGCTGTGTGGCATTCTAGCTGTAGGTCCTATAGCACTCTAGCTGTGAACTATGATGATGGAAGAGAGACTGATTGCAGCCGTGATGAACTATCCAGAGCTGTACGAGATGATGGAAGAGGCCCACGGGAAGAGAAGAGCCTTGTTTACTATGTAGCTGTCTGTGCCGTTTACAGAGACCGAGTGGTACCTACTGTATGGAGGAGTTGGACAATGCAGAGAGATGGTCACAGATACTGTACATGGATTTGATCGTTTCAGACCGTCTCCTTAGAGAGTGTCTTGTGTAATGAAATAGATCATGTTAGCTAGCGAGCTAAAATGGGACTACAAAGGCTACTGTTTGTGAGGGTTTGTTATTGGATCATTGTCTCTGAAATTGCAGTTTACAGCTGTCATGAAATGTATTTTGATTGTGTGATTAATAAAGCAGACTAAGCTGATATTCAATATTAGTCACCGTGTTGTTGCCTGTTATTGTTGGGAGGTGGAACCTTCTGCCAGCATGTATTGACAACGGAAGCTCATGCTCTCAGCTCACTGACTTCTGGGTGCTTTATAACTCCTAATTTAACTCTAACTCTTGACTTACTCTACAGTAAGCCAATGTAAAGCTATTGAATCGTTTTACAAGTATCATAGAAGGGGCGGCTACTGTAAGTGGCGCAGTGGGCAAGGCGCTCGCCACTAACGCAGGAGACGCTGGGTTCGAGGACTTCGAGCCCAGCTCTCAGCGTTGCTTCCGGCTTGGCTGGTCGTTCATACTAATACAATTGGCAGTGTTAGGGGGTGGGAAAGCCGGTGGGTGGGGATCGGACGTTGTGGACAGCGACTCCTACAGGTCGGTTGGTGCGCCTGTACAGCAGAATCAGGAAGTATCGGGGGCAGCGTGAGCCTCCCACGCGTTACTCCTCGCCACTGAGAGATCGCGCTGTGCAGGTGAAAAGATGCGACGGCTGCCTCCTCGTGTACCTGAGGGGACACGTGATGCAAGGCTTCGTCCACATTGCAGCCGACCAGTGGGAGGCATGGTCTAGCAACGTTCGAGACAGGGGAGGGAAGAATTGGAAGATACGAAATTGGGATGAGAGAAAAATAGAAAAATGGGGAGAAAAAGTAGATACAAAAAAAAGTACCACAGGAGCTCAAAAGAGCAATTGTTTTGTGCATTATGAAACAACAGAGTTCATGGGTATTCAATACTAACGTTATTTGTCAATGTTATAAGCCTGTCTGGCTACCACGTTACGATACAAGGAAGATGCTAACTGTTAGCTGACTGCTGACAGCAGCATTTACATTTACATTCACATTTTGTCATTACGCTTTTATCCAAGTTCTGTACAACACGTCAGCAGGAAGGGTACAACTCTGGCAGCTAAGTAACCTTGTTCGTCAAAGAGTGTTGAACTTGAGTGCTGTAGTCTTGAGTGCATAGTAGTATAGACATATGAGGACGATTATTTAGTAGCAAAGTGCATAATATTATAAGACAATACGAAGGTTCTTTCTTTTCCCCCCCTTCCTGGTTGTTGTTCTGCCCTACTGCCGGGCCGGGGGAGGTTGTAGTTGCATTAGCAGATTGTACGTTTTAATGAGACAGAACATGACCCAAGTTTATAACCATAAGAGCACAAAGTACATGTGGTTAAGGTGGTGTGCTGCAAATTGACAATTAATCAAAATGTGGTGTTAGCGCTAGCAGGCCTAATGTGACGTTAGCCAATGCTAGAAGCTTCCTTCGGAAAAGCATCTTCTTTGAATGGCAGGTCACACATCTAGTGTTATACCGCCACCAACCTATAGCGGGGTGTAATTACGAGTACAGTCACCTTATGACTTAAAGCAGCGGTTCTCAAACTACGGGTTGCGACCCAAAGTGGGGTCGTGGCCGTGGGTATAGGTGACAGTGGGGTTGCGCATTGTCATTGTATTTATTGTATTATTATATATATTTTTTGCAACATATTTTGGCTAAATATGCCTCGTTTTATAAAAGTGTATAGATAACATAATGCTGTAATAAAATGTTGTAATAAATATGCATGATCAAGTTCAACAACGTGTGCTTTTATTCTGATATTCCTTAATTCCACGTATTATTATGAAACGACGCGATACATGTGTGGGGTCGCCAAAAAGAATCCTAAATAAAATGGGGTCATGGTATAAAAAAGTTTGAGAACCCCTGACTTAAAGGAAGATACCGCTCTAATTCTGACGTCTCACCATTATCAGAGGTTGTCCCTGTTTTTGACAAATGTTGTGTGCATAATATGTCAAAAAAGTGTATGTTGTGTTTAGGGCTGTACCGAATAGTTCGAAGCTTCGAAGCTTCGTTGATAATGTTGACATTCTAATTCTAAATCAACATTAGATTAAAAAAAATGCATTAATTCTTCACAGTTGCAGATAAAGATTAGGCTACATATATTATAGTATTATACTATTATAGTATATGACTCGTCATAAAATTTTTTATTAAACATTTATCATAAATGATGTAGCCTATCTGCATCCGCTTGGCAGACGTCACCATCACTTTCGTACCAACCGTGCCCTTATTGGATTATTTATGTTGCCGAAACTGATGAGTTATATTAAAAAGATAATAATTTAAAAAAGAAAGAAAGTTGATTTAATAAAATAAAAAAATACTAATTTAATCAGATTAATCACTTTATTCAAATTGAGGATTTAGTTTGAGGATATATAAAAGAAAAAAAAATTGAAAGTCGCTACGCATAGGTAATTTATCTTTGTGAAAATCAGAGTTTTATTTATTTTCGCTCATGGTACTGTATTATGTACTACAAGCTATTCAAATTTGCATAGCAACCGGGAGTTTATAACAAGAGCACCCAACTGAATGCGGAAGTGTAACGAGTGGGGCTTGTAGCGCTGTGTTACCTAATGTTAAACTACTCAGTGGTTTTCAGAAGAATCAATACACCCCATCACACCTCTGCACTCTACTGAAAAGTACATTTGTTACTTGTACTCATATACAAGCACACTGAGAGTTGGGGATCAATGTACTCTTATAGAGTCAAATATATACAGTGAATCGTTTTCTTGACCCACAAAAATGATGAACTTGATAATATTGTGCTACCTAAGCCTTACGGTAAATACCATCGTCCAGGTTTGGCGATCACTGAAGCCTGATAGCAGAACACAGAGAGACCCAGAGAGAGACTCTCAGCATCAGGCTCAGTCTCTCAGGCTCCCAATCCTGGAAATGTACTTTTACTACAGTATATATAAAACATATATTTAAATGGATGAAATATTTAATGCGATCGGTACACTCCCCTGTTCGTGTCATCTTAAACCACCAGCACACTTCCTGCTAGCGGGCCTTTAATGAGGAGTGTTCCTTATTCAATCACTGAGTACAGTTTTACTGTCCACATCCAACATGTCAAAGCTTATATATATCATCACGCAATTATGCCTCAAATGTATATCACGTTTCAATTCAAAATAGGGGTGCGACTCAATACGGAATTGAAAAATATAATAATAAAATAAAAATATAAATGTACATTCAATACCATGTGTTGTGAAGGGCCAGATTAAACCGAATATATATATTTATTTATATATATATATTTAATTGTATTTGTATATTCTCTAATATTCCCTGATATCCCTTGTATATTCCTTGTACAATATGCATTGAATATCCATTCTAGCCTACTGAACATCCCATAATAGTCTCCATTCTACTATTGGTCGAGACCTTGGTGCCAGGCTGCCATACCCCTCAGACCCAGTTCAAACGTACCGCTCCACATGTACGAACAAGTCCTAGTTCCGCGTAGGAATCTGACTACCGCACCACTAATGGGACTATTTGTTCATAGTGCGTATATATACTGCGCTACTAAAGTAGGACTTTCTTTTCAGTCCAGCTTCTTACCCTCCAATAGAGTCACAGACGTAAAGCCTCCCCGCGACGCCACGTGTGGGAGTAAGGCCAAGTTCGCCTACCATCGGTATTGAGACATCGTGTATATTAATATTTGAATAGTCATATTTGGCACTATATCGTCGAGTTGGACGTAGTCTATTAAGCTAATAATAGTCTGTTAATATATAGTGCTTCGTGCGGTGAGAATACTACCGTAGTCAGTACCCCATCGTTTCGGGCAGAGAACTGGCTGCTTATCCAGGGTGGTTGACCCCACGTGAAGCTGCACCCGAGGAGCCCCAGAGCCGACGAGCGAGTGGACCTGTGTACCGGATTATTCTACCGACGACAGCCCGCCTTCCCAGGCACGGATTATGCTTTGTATACGTTGATTATTCCATGGATAAAGACCCCCGACACTGCCGTGTGTTGGAACCCCCCCCCCTGGAGAGGACGCAAGGTGAGGAGACGCTCTGCAAGACGAGGTCGCTTCACGTCTCTCCTCCGTGGACCGGAGAACGCCGGCCCACAAAGAGTCCACCTGCTTTCATCTGTGGTCCAAGGATCGCCGGCGCATTGAACGGCACTACAGTGGGTTCACCTGGGATACCCTTGGCCGGATGAGGCAGCCGGATTCTACCCCCCCCCCTCCTACTCCTGTCGGCTTACAAGCGACCGGATTAACCCCCCCTAGTGTATCCAGTATATAATCATTAAAGTATCATTGCTGTTATTCCTTAAACTATTCCAGGTCGTATATGTACCACCTGCGCCTTCAGAGATTGGACATTCTCTATTGATATACCGACGAATACTCTTGCCATAAAAGTGCATACTAATTTCCATTCATAAATGTGATTGATTTGATTAAGTGCTTGCTCTACACACCATCGCTGTGTAGAAATAAAGACCTATTTCTAATTCGTACATTTGTGTTGGATCCGTTTCATCTACGTGACAGTGTTCATCATAATATATTTATGCCGAGTACTGGGTGGCCGAATATTAAGTACAAAGGTAGTGGTAGTAAGTATCATATCTAGTAATACAGTCAGGGAATTGTACCCCTCAGTTACAATTGGTCCTTCGAGCCGGAGGGTAATTAGTGTAATATTAATATAGTGTTATTAATATTGAAATGGCCTATGATGAACACTCCACGAAACGATCCTCCTAACCAACGCCCGCAGCGCGAACGACGGCTCCCTCAGTACTTAGAGGCTTACGCTGTCAGTCAACAACCTAGTCTTCTACTAACAGTAAACGCGGTAAAACTAGAAAGTAAAAGTATGTCTAACCCCAACGCCCAGACTACCCCGACCATAGAGGCCCCTACGGGCTCTAATGTAACTGACCAAGTTCACGGTGGGGAAGAACTGAAGAAGTAGTCCCCGATGAGTCCCGGGAGGAATACAACGCTACCGAGAGAGAACTCGGCACGGAAGAAGACGGGGAGAGCACCGTGGAGATAGAGCTCCAAGGCTCCGCAAGGAGTACCCCGAGGGAAGGCTCCCCTATACAACCGCCTTCTCCCAGCGAGGCAGAGAGGACCCTACAGCAGGCCTTCCTCATCAGCCTGAACGCCGCTGCTGAACGCGACCGACTGCAGATCCAGCAGCGGAGCGAAGAAGAGCATATACGTCTAGAACTAAGACGCATTCAGAGAGAAGAGAATGTGGCCCGAGACCGAGCAGACAGCCAGCGAGCAGCTGCTGGTGCTCTACGGGACGCAGAGCGCGACAGACAGCAAGCGCAACTAATAGAACAGCTGATCAGACGGACAACACCCTCTCCCTCCGCCAGAGGCTCCAGGAACTCGTCTAGACACACCTCCAGGGCGGCATCCCCTAGCCGAGTAAACAACCCTGAACTTGACCAACAGACGAGGTCTATACCCCCCACAGACCACCTCCCCCCACCGGTCCAAGCGAGACCTAGCAACCGGGAAGGAGCAGCATATCCTGTGGAGAGGCTAAACCAGAGACTACAAGCACTGGATGACCTAACTGAAGACGAAGAGGAAGAGGAGGAGAACCACGCCCGACGACAGCACAGTACTCTACCGGACCAGGAGGTCCGGTACAGCCCAGGCTATACTCCCGCGGAGCTGCGCTACAGACCCCCGACTCTATACACGGGTGAGCACGACGCACGACCCGCACCGAGGAACAGCACCTGGACAAGCGGGCCATGGTACACTGCCGGTACCAGCCCATACCAAGGAGCGGGAGGAGACTCGCCTAGGAGGCCTCTCCCCCAACGCTCGCCGATGTATCCACAGTCAGCGTCATACATTGGCACGCCTATGGTACCCGACTTCACCCAAGAGAACCGGGCCCAGTATACGGAACTCCGCATGTGTCTGGAGACCATGTTGGTGGATGTATTGGATGAACGCCATAAATACGCCATCCTACTGAAGCACTTAAAGGTGCCCCGCGCACATAATATAGCGCTCGCCTACGCGACTTCCACCACCCCATACACAGCAGCGCTGGTAGCATTGGACCAGAGGTATGGGCGCATATGGGATTACGTGATCCAGGAGATCCGACACATCGACCGCTTACCCCCAGCAATAGACAATCGAGCACTGGACGACCTGTCCATCAGAGTGCAGTCCCTGGTAGGGATGTTGGGAGCGCAGAGAGAGAAGGGGAGGCATGAACTTTACGCCAACTCAAATGTGGAAAGGATCTTGGAGAAGCTGCCGCCCGCTCGACAGGAGCGCTTTAGGCGACAGAGGGACCACCGAGACCCGAATGGCCCCGAACCGAACCTCCTCGATCTAGCAGACTTCCTGGCGAGAGAAGTCAGCAGCCTACGGCTAGATACATTCGGACGGAGCACCCCTGGCTCCAGAGAAGGAACCAGACGACTAAATGATGGAAGAAGATCGGTGACTGTGATGCACCAATCGGAGTCAGTACCGAGCAGCAGGAGCCACAGTACCCCCTCCAGAACGGAGAAGTGGAAGATAGTGTGCCCCTACTGTGAGAAAGAACACTGGCTAGCGCAATGTGACTCCTTCCCCAAGCTGAACGCGGAGGAAGCAAGTCAATGGATAAAGTCCAACAAGCGCTGTTTTCGCTGTGCGCGCTCACACATGGCAGCCGAATGCCGCTTAAAGAAAAGGTGCACCAAGTGCGATGGAGCCCATCTGGACATACTTCACGACAGTAACAGACGGCGCCCTTCACCCGCACCATCCAGCAGCAAAGCGAGCGTCATGTACATCGATCCCGCCAGCAGCAGTGGAGCCCGAGTACTCCTAAAAGTAGTGCGTGTGACACTAAGCTACCAGAATAAAGTCCTGGACACTTACGCCGTCCTCGATGGCGGGTCCGAGAAGACCCTTCTGCTCGCCCCCGCTGCGGCCCAGCTAGGGCTGCGGGGAAGCGAAACCCAAATGACAATTCGGACAATAAGACGAGATTTGAAGACGATAAAGGGCGAGAATGTCTCATTCTCTATCGCAGCAAGCGGCCAGCCTGAGCGACGGTACCAGATTACAGACGCTTTCACCAGCCAAGAAATAGGACTGTCGCGGTACACATACCCCGTCGCCAAGCTGATGGAGAAATATGCACATCTGCGCAAGTTACCGATCCCGCTCATAGACAATGCTATGCCGACCCTGTTGATAGGCTCCGACCATGCAGACCTCATTGTCCCGATAGACCGGGTTCATACCGGACCCCGAGGCTGTCCTGCAGCAGTCAAGACCCGTTTGGGATGGACTCTCCAAGGCCCGCTCGCCAAATCTCTCAACCGAAGTACAGCCACTAGATGTCTCCACTCCCGAGTCACAGAGGGAGAAACCGCACTCCTGCAACACGTAGAGCGGCTATGGACCTTGGAACAAATGCCCTTTAAGAACGGAAAGAAAGACATTCGCTCTAAAGATGACATTTACGCCATTCACCTCCTCGAGACAGGGACCAAGAGAGTCCCGGTCAACGGCGTGTTGAGATACGCCACGCCACTCTTGCGGCGAGAAGGAATGCCTACTTTCCACGCCAAGACAGACGCCACAGAACGGTACCTGCTGAACACGGAGCGGCGCTTAGCCAAGAACCCCGCCCAAGAGAGTGTATACCGCGCTGAGATTGAGAAGCTCATCACAGCGGGACACGTCACAAAGATGGACATTAAAGAGGCTGACCAGACCACTGAATCGTGGTACGTGCCTCACCACAAGGTCCATCACAACGGTAAAGACCGCATAGTATTTAACTGCAGCTACCAGATCGGATCCCAAAATCTGAATAAAGAGTTACTGCCCGGTCCCACACTCGGCCCCTCCCTACTCGGCGTTCTACTCCGCTTCCGCCAGGAAAGGGTGGCCATCAGCGGGGACATTAAAGGAATGTTCCTGCAGGTGAGATTAGTAGAGGCGGACAAGCCCCTGTTACGGTTCCTATGGAGAGAGAAGCCAGGAGATGAGCACCCAGCCATCTACCAATGGGAAGTCCTCCCCTTCGGAACGACGTGCAGCCCCTGCTGTGCTACATTTGCACTACAGAAACATGTAGCAGAGGACCCAGCAGCGGACGAAGAGGTCCGACACAGCGTAAAGAACAGCTTCTACGTAGACAACTGTCTACAAAGCCTTTCAACCCAGGAAGAAGCCGAGGCTCTCCTGATTAAACTCTGCGCCTCATTGATCAAAGGCGGCTTTGATCTCAGGCAGTGGGCCAGCAGCGATCCGCAAGTACTGCGCAGCCTCTCCTCCGAGGACAAGGCAGCCAGCAGCGAGACCTGGATGGCTACAATCCCGGGAGAAGCCCAGGAGATGACCCTGGGATTGGTGTGGCGATTCAAAACAGATTCGCTTCACTACAGACACAAGCCCCTGACTACGGAGCAGGGAAGGCCGGCGGCGGCGCCGACCACCAGACGGAGTGTGTACACAACACTCGCCCGACAATATGACCCGCTAGGATGTATTCTACCGTACACCACCAGGGCAAAAATGATTGTACGAGCATTGTGGGACAAGGACCAGGGCTGGGACGACCCCATTCCCGCACACCTTGCATCCACCTGGAGAGAGTGGGAGATGGAGCTCCACTCACTCCCAGGCGTTAATATGCGCCGAAGCTACTTCCCACCCACGGTGAGGCCAGAGACATGTAAAATGGACTTACACGTCTTCAGTGACGCCTCAGAGGTCGCATACGGATCAGTAGCCTACTTGCGGGCCCAAGAAAAGGGGGGAGAGATCTACACAGCATTTGTCCTCGCCCGCTCGAGAATAGCCCCACGCAAGCAACAATCTATCCCACGTCTAGAGCTCTGCGCAGCCCTAGCCGGAGCGCACCTAGCCACGCTCATCCAACGTGAGCTCACCATACCGGTGTCTAGAACAATCCTGTGGTCAGATTCCACGACGGTACTCGCCTGGATCAAATCGGACTCATGCAAGTACAAAGTCTTCGTGGGAGTCAGAGTCACCGAGATTCAAGACTTAACCGAAGAGTTAACCGGAGAAATAGAGAGTGCACAACAAAGAACATTCCTGCGGTACCACCCGGAGTGCAAGTCCCCCGCTGATATGTCAGCAGCTAACTACGAGGAAGCAGAATTGCTTCTACTGCAGCGAGCCCAGAGAGACTCGTTCCCCGATGAATTGGCCTGTCTACAGGGAGGAAAGCCCGTCCCATCCGACAGCAGATTAATTCATCTGGCCCCCGAGAGCGACGCTCATACCCTCATCAGAGTGGGTGGTCGCCTACGCAGAGCCCCCAATCTACCGGATGACATTAAATACCCGATCGTATTGAACAGCCGACACAAGGTCACAGAGCTGATTATAAAGAAATACGATGAGGATGTACATCACGCAGGAGCAGAAAGAGTCTTCGCGGAAATCAGACGTCGTTACTGGATCCTACAAGGAAGAGAGGCGGTACGACGCTTCCAGCGAACATGTCTAGACTGCCGCAAGTGGCGCGCGCAGCCCAGCATACCAAGGATGGCTGACCTTCCTCCATGTCGCCTCCGAATCGGTGACAAGCCATTCCACTCAACGGGTATGGACTGCTTTGGCCCGCTGCACATAAAGAAAGGAAGAGGAACCGAGAAGCGGTGGGGTATTGTATTCAAATGCATGACCACCAGAGCGATACACATCGAGCTTCTCCCGACCATGAGCACAGACTCATTCCTTATGGCCTTCCGTAGATTCACATCACGGAAAGGAAGACCGTCTACACTATTGTCCGATCATGGGACAAACTTCAAAGGCGGCGAAAGAGAGCTGAGAGAGAGCTTCCAAGCTATGGGCCCAGAACTTAAGACCCACCTCGCTCCAGCACAGGTTAATTTCCAATTCAACCCCCCAAACGCACCCCACTTCGGTGGCACTTGGGAACGAGAAGTGCGCTCCATAAAGACAGCCCTGTACGCAGTACTTGGGGCCCAGACTGTGGCGGAAGAAGTCCTAATGACAGTCCTCACGGAGATTGAGGGAGTACTTAACTCGAAGCCCCTCGGATATGTCTCCAGTGATGTGGCGGATATCGACCCAGTTACCCCCAACACACTCCTGATGGGGCGGCTAGATCCTGCATTACCCCAGACAATGTACCGGCCTGAAGAAGCGAACGGCCGACGAATGTGGAGGTACAGCCAAGTATTAGCCGACAAGTTTTGGAACAGTTTCCTACTGCACTACCTACCGTCTCTACAGACCCGCCAGAAGTGGGTAAAGGAGAGAGACAATTTGACAGAAGGAACAGTCGTCATGATTATTGATCAATCACTGCCCAGAGCTATGTGGCCGGCCGGCCGCGTAAGCAAAGTGATCACCGGTGCCGACGGCAAGGTCCGAGCAGCTGAAGTGCTCGTCCAGGGTCGCACTTACACCCGTCCCGTGGCAAGGCTCATAGAACTGCCCCGACTCCCAGACACAATCGATGATGACCATGACCCTATAACCCTATGACTTTGTGAAGTTGACTGACCCTACAGCAAACCCTTATGTGTAAATAGACAACGCGATTAATCTGTCTCTGTTTAACTGATTAGGTCTGGGACCAATCAGGGGGTGGCTGTTGTGAAGGGCCAGATTAAACCGAATATATATATTTATTTATATATATATATTTAATTGTATTTGTATATTCTCTAATATTCCCTGATATCCCTTGTATATTCCTTGTACAATATGCATTGAATATCCATTCTAGCCTACTGAACATCCCATAATAGTCTCCATTCTACTATTGGTCGAGACCTTGGTGCCAGGCTGCCATACCCCTCAGACCCAGTTCAAACGTACCGCTCCACATGTACGAACAAGTCCTAGTTCCGCGTAGGAATCTGACTACCGCACCACTAATGGGACTATTTGTTCATAGTGCGTATATATACTGCGCTACTAAAGTAGGACTTTCTTTTCAGTCCAGCTTCTTACCCTCCAATAGAGTCACAGACGTAAAGCCTCCCCGCGACGCCACGTGTGGGAGTAAGGCCAAGTTCGCCTACCATCGGTATTGAGACATCGTGTATATTAATATTTGAATAGTCATATTTGGCACTATATCGTCGAGTTGGACGTAGTCTATTAAGCTAATAATAGTCTGTTAATATATAGTGCTTCGTGCGGTGAGAATACTACCGTAGTCAGTACCCCATCGTTTCGGGCAGAGAACTGGCTGCTTATCCAGGGTGGTTGACCCCACGTGAAGCTGCACCCGAGGAGCCCCAGAGCCGACGAGCGAGTGGACCTGTGTACCGGATTATTCTACCGACGACAGCCCGCCTTCCCAGGCACGGATTATGCTTTGTATACGTTGATTATTCCATGGATAAAGACCCCCGACACTGCCGTGTGTTGGAACCCCCCCCCCTGGAGAGGACGCAAGGTGAGGAGACGCTCTGCAAGACGAGGTCGCTTCACGTCTCTCCTCCGTGGACCGGAGAACGCCGGCCCACAAAGAGTCCACCTGCTTTCATCTGTGGTCCAAGGATCGCCGGCGCATTGAACGGCACTACAGTGGGTTCACCTGGGATACCCTTGGCCGGATGAGGCAGCCGGATTCTACCCCCCCCCCCCCTCCTACTCCTGTCGGCTTACAAGCGACCGGATTAACCCCCCCTAGTGTATCCAGTATATAATCATTAAAGTATCATTGCTGTTATTCCTTAAACTATTCCAGGTCGTATATGTACCACCTGCGCCTTCAGAGATTGGACATTCTCTATTGATATACCGACGAATACTCTTGCCATAAAAGTGCATACTAATTTCCATTCATAAATGTGATTGATTTGATTAAGTGCTTGCTCTACACACCATCGCTGTGTAGAAATAAAGACCTATTTCTAATTCGTACATTTGTGTTGGATCCGTTTCATCTACGTGACAGTGTTCATCATAATATATTTATGCCGAGTACTGGGTGGCCGAATATTAAGTACAAAGGTAGTGGTAGTAAGTATCATATCTAGTAATACAGTCAGGGAATTGTACCCCTCAGTTACACCATGTATTGATATGTTAAACCGTATGGACGCCTCCCTTCTCTTCACTATGTCTCTCATGTTCCCCCTGTTTGTCGTCTAAACTGGGCATCCTATTAGTGTAGAGTGGGAGAGGGGAGGGAGGGGCCATGCACGCGCGCACACACACACACACACACACACACACACACACACACACACACACACACACACACACACACACACACACACACACACACACACACACACACACACACACACACACACACACACACACACACACACACACACACACACACACACACACACACACACACACACACACACACACACACACGTTTAGAGCCAAACTCTGAGCTGTGTAGTATATACATATATAATACATAATTAGAGCTCTAGTATGAATACATTCATACTAACGCATTCATCAATACTAATGCATAAAGAATGTAATTGAATTGTGACCTCAAAATCTAAATTCATATAAAATCTGAAAATGTGTTTATTGTTATTGTACAACCCCTGCTAAAAACGACATGGTCTTGTGAATGTGTACCGACTGGATATGTCGGCGGGGCGCATCACATAATAAAGAACGTTTTGCTGCTCTCAGAAGTGCTCTTCCACAACGGACTTATGTTAGCTGAGCTCCGGAGATCTGGGAAGTCTTCTATACGCCACAAACCCCGATGAAAGTTCAAAGAATTTCTGCAAGTTGCTGGTTGAGACACAGCGAAGGAACTTACAGCCGGAGTTGAAGGCGATTATTACACCGGTCCCCTACACAGGTCCAAGTGGTATGTACATGGTGTGGTATGGTATGTGTGTGTGTGTGTGTGTGTGTGTGTGTGTGTGTGTGTGTGTGTGTGTGTGTGTGTGTGTGTGTGTGTGTGTGTGTGTGTGTGTGTGTGTGTGTGTGTGTGTGTGTGTGTGTGTGTGTGTGTGCGTGCGTGCGTGCGTGCGTGCGTGCGTGCGTGCGTGCGTGCGTGCGTGCGTGCGTGCGTGCGTGCGTGCGTGCGTGCGTGCGTGCGTGCGTGCGTCCTTGTTTTACTTATATCCTTGTGGAGACCAAATGTCCCCCAAAAAAATGAATCATAATTTCTCCGTCCTTGACCCCACAAAGGGGCAATTTTAGGGTTAGGGGGTCACAGTAGGTTAATGTTAGGGTACGGGTTAGGCATTTAGTGGTTATGGTTAAGGTTAGGATAAGGGTTAGGGAATGAATGTAAAACAATGGGATGTCCCTGCATGGAATGAAAACGTGGCTGTGTGTGTGTGTGTGTGTGTGTGTGTGTGTGTGTGTGTGTGTGTGTGTGTGTGTGTGTGTGTGTGTGTGTGTGTGTGTGTGTGTGTGTGTGTGTGTGTGTGTGTGTGTGTGTGTGTGTGTGTGTGTGTGTGTGTGTGTGTGTGTGTGTGTGTGTGTGTGTGTGTGTGTGTGTGTGTGTGTGTGTGTTTAGGCTGATACTATATGATAGGCTATAGCCAATGCAACTAAATGCACGGCTCAGGAAATAATATTATTATATATATAATATATGCCCCTTTTTCTGTCCATCTGTTTACACATGCAAGCCGCCGTTCTGGGATCCCGCCAACCCGCCCGCCATGGCATTTCTTAAATGTAACCGAGTGATTTACTCGCGAGCATTGCAATAAACTGAAGCCTTGTTGATTTACTCTCTCGGAGGCAAGTTTGGAATTATTGTCATGCATCGTGCACAAGCCCCCCACAGAGCGCGAGATGATGTGATACCAAAGATAATGTTTCCACTATGTTCAGTGAACACACTGTCATATGTGTCATGTATGTCATATATGTTACGATGAATTGAAAATGGGGGACCCTGATGTAAACAAGACGAAAGTCTTTCTCTGGTCTGCATCCCCTTAACGCTGTACTGTACTGTACCCATTCTGCAATCTGTTAATAAAGTTTTCAATCAATCAATCAATCAACACTCGGCGGGCGACGAAACCCTTCCGTGGTTTTTCAGGCCATTTTTCCAAAACCATTTTTTGAGGTGATTGAAAATGAAAAACAGTGTCGCAACCCCCCGGGACGTATGGATTTGACAGTTTTTTTACGGAGCCTAAAACCATATTTGAACGCAACAAAACAGCCGCGAGCGCGAGTGTGTGTGTGCATGAAGGCCGCAATCTATCTTCATACGCACCACCCCCGTGGTTCCACTCCCCCACAGACTTATCTCAAATCAGAAAAGAATTGCTAACCCATTCGAATCTTGCATTGAGGGGAAAGTGAGGATAAGCCTAATAATATCAAGCGAAGAGTTTCCTTTGATGTATAGGCGGCGGAAAGGGTGTGTAAGCATTTTCAGACTCGGCTCAGAATCTCTCCCTGAAGTGAATAGGTGATGTGTGAACAATGAGCAGCCTAACCCTTAGAGTGAGTGAGGCAGCAGATTCACCCGCAGCAGAACCACACATGCTGAGCCCATATGATGGATCGGTATAGCGGAGCCGATCGTGGCGTATTTTAATTGATCATTATTGGCTACATTAAGTCCAATCAATGTCAGATCCTTTTTTGTTTAAAGAAAGAAATTATATGAACACTTTGAAAGGGAAAGATGCTCTGATGCTATTTCTTTCTTAATGCAGAGCTTTTCATTTGTCAAGTATATCTTCCCTACAACTGGATTGGTTTCACTAATTGTAATGTAGTACTTGAAGTGTGCAGCTGTAGGGGAGAATGGGGATGGTTGTTAGGGGAGAATGGGGATGGTTGTCACACTTTTTACTCTAGTGTGAATTGCTCATCATCAAAACATCTTTCAATAGTCATTCCTACATTAAATTGAAGCTTGAAGATGTTGGCTTGAAATGTGTATCTCTCTCATTTTCCAACATATTGCAACAAAGAGGAAATTACCTATCAAAGACACTCTGACACATTGTGACAACCAACCCCATCATGGGGATGGTTGTCACACACTATGGGGTTGGTTGTCACTATGTGTTTTAATGAGAGAAATCTTAAAAAGAAGGCAAGAAGGAAGAACTAAATGTGAAAGTTGAATTGCATTGACAAGTTGACAAATACATAATGCATCTTAACATGAACATAAAACAGGAAAGACATGTTTAGGCCATCCTATATAACAAAATAAGAACAAAATAAATAGGCCTAACAATAATAGCCAACACAACTAGGCTACACTCATTCACTATCTCAAGTTCAAGTTCAAGTTCTTTAATAGTTGTCATACAGAAGTACAGAATACTTTCATACAAAATGCTTCTTACTGTTACGCTCCAGAGACTGTGCTAGACAAGATAGTATCAAATAACATAATAACATAATATAGCATGAATTTAGAAGAAGAATGAGGTCACAGTTGTTCGGTATAGACATATGTACAATGTTCTGAGTTACCATATAATATACAATACACAATACTATGCAGTGTACTAATGTACAGTACTATCTAGTGCAAAGCAGAAATGGGATGAGGTACAATTTTAGGTACAATTTACAGTAAGGTGTACGAGTTGTAGTGCAATCCTTCATCCATAAATATAAAGTGTGGGGAGTGGGTGCTACAGTGTGTTTGTTTAAAGTGGGTGTGTGCTATAAAGTGTGTGTAGTGGGTGCTACAGTGTGTTTGTTTAAAGTGAGTGTGTGCGTGTGGATGTGTGTGCTATGTGTGTTTGGTGGTTGTTGTTGTGTAGTGTTCATTCATTGTTCGTTTAGCAGCCTGATGGCCTGGGGATAGAAGCTACTTCTGAGTCTTTCTGTGCTCGCCTTGAGACTCCTGTGTCGCTTGCCTGACGGCAGCAGTTCAAAGAGGCAGTTGTTCGGGTGGCTCGAGTCCTTAATAATTCTCTTAGCCTTCCCCTTGCAACGCTTGTTGTAAATGTTCTGGAGGGTGGGGAGCCCCCCTCCAATTGTGCGTTCGGCTGAACGTGTCACTCTTTGTAGTCTGCTTTGGTCTTTTGCAGTGCTATTCCCAAACCAGGAGGTGATGTTGCCGGTCAAGATGCTCTCTATTGTACATGAGTAGAAGTTCTTAAGGATCTTCTGGCTGACTTGGAACTTCCTTAGGCGCCTGAGGAAGTAGAGGCGTTGTCGTGCCTTCTTCACCACACTGTTAATGTGTATGGTCCATTTCAAGTCCTCGGATATGTGGGCTCCGAGGTACTTGAAGCTGTTGACTCTCTCAACCGGTGCCCCGTCGATGCTGAGGGGGCTGTAGTCCTTGACCCCCGACCTCCTGAAGTCCACAATCATCTCCTTTGTTTTGCTGACGTTCAGGGAGAGGCTGTTTTCCTGGCACCATCCCGCCAGGACCTTGACCTCTTCCAGGTAGGCCCTCTCGTCGTTGGCAGAGATCAGGCCCACCACCACTGTGTCGTCAGCAAATTTGACGATTGTATTGCTACTCCGCTGAGCCACACAGTCGTGTGTGTACAGGGAGTAGAGGAGGGGACTCAGAACACAGCCCTGGGGGGCCCCTATGTTGAGGGTGATGGATGAGGAGGTGCAGTTGCCTGCTCTCACCACCTGGGGTCTGCCAGTCAGGAAGTCCAAGACCCACTGGCAGAGGTCATAGCCCAAGCCCAGGTCCCTGAGCTTGGCTATGAGTATGGAGGGGACTATGGTATTGAATGCCGAGCTGTAGTCGATGAATAGCATTCTCACATAGTTCCCCTGCCTCTTGTCCAGGTGTGATGCTGCTGTGTGCAGCACATGGGATATGGCGTCCTCCGTGGACCTGTTGGGGCGGTATGCAAATTGCAGGGGGTCCATGTTGATGGGGAGGGAGGAGCAGATGTAGCCCTTTACTAGCTTCTCAAAGCACTTCATGGCTATGGAGGTGAGAGCTACAGGGCGGTAGTCGTTGAGGCAAGCAGGCTTGGATTTTTTGGGTACAGGGATAATAGTGGACTTCTTCAGGCAGGTGGGGATGACAGCCTGTTCTAAGGACAGGTTAAATATGTCAGTGAATACTGGGGCCAGTTGGTCGGCACAGACTTTTAGGACGCGGCCGGGGATGCCGTCCGGACCTGCTGCCTTCCTGATATTCACTTTTTTAAAGGTCCGCCTCACCTCATGCTCTGTTACCCTGAACACTGCGCCTCCATCAGCAGCCGACCCCCCCCCCCCCATTGCCGAGGCTTGTGAGCTGGTGTTGTTATTACCAGCATCAAACCTTGCATAGAAGGTATTGAGGTCGTTTGCTAAGGAGATGTCATTGTTCAGTTTGAGGGAGGCGCCTTTGTAGTCTGTCATCGTTTTGAGCCCCTGCCACATAGCTCTAGAGTCAGCTTGTTCAAACTGGAGTTCAATTTTATCCCTGTAGCGCCGTTTGGCCTCTGACACTGTCCTCCTTACGTTGTGTTGCGCCACCTTGTGGTCATTCATGTTGCCTGCCACTAGGCCGTCATTGTATGCTTTGGTGCGCTCTCTCAGAGCTTCACGGACGGATTTGTCTACCCAGGGTTTTTGATTTGGGTAAACTTTCATTTTGGTAGTGGGGATTGTTTCTTTCACCCTAGTACAGACATAGTCCAGCACTGTCTCCGTGTAGGCATTAATGTTATCTGTGTCGCGGAATACAATCCAGTCTGTGTTGTGGAACACTGACCGGATCGTATCCTCTGACGTCACATCCCATTTCTGCACCTCTCGCGAGACTACGGGAGTACTTTTAATTCTTTGTCTGTACTTTGGTGTAAGGAAAATGGATGCGTGATCTGACTTGCCAAAGCCACTATCAGAATGAGCCTTGTAGCCACCTTTAAATTGCGTGTAACAGTGATCTAGGATGTTACCGCCTCTGGTGTTGCAAGTCACATGCTGGTAGAAATCAGGCAATACCTTTCTCAGATTGGCGCTATTGAAATCTCCCAGTACTAAAATGGCGGCGTTAACGTTCGTCGCTTGTATATTATTTACCTCGTCGTGTAGTCTGGAGAGCGCGGCGTTGTTGTTGGCTTGCGGTGGAATATACACTCCGACCAGGACGATCGCCGTTAACTCCCTCGGGAGGAAGAAAGGACGACACTTGATGGTTATATATTCCAGTTCTGGGGAGCAGTAGTTGGATAATTCCTTCACATTCGTTGGATCACTCCAATTTTTGTTAAACATGAAGGCAATACCTCCACCACGTTGTTTACCGGACTCTGATTGTGTCCGATCCTTCCTATGGATAAAGAAGTGATCCGCTGGTTGAATCGCGTGATCTGGAACCTCCGGTGTTAGCCAAGTTTCGGTGAAGCAAAGGACATTGCAGTCCCTAACGTCTCTTTGATATTGAATCCTTGCTCGGATGTCATCCAGTTTATTGTCTATTGATTGTACATTGGCTAGCAATATACTGGGAAGTGGTGTACGGTGTCGTCTGGATCTCAGCCTGTTTCGGATCCCAGCCCTTTTTCCTCGACGTCTTTTCCTGGGGTCTAGGAACAAAGGATCTGGTCCTAGTCTCCGGAGGATTTCTTCCGGCCATTGATGTGGTTCGGAAAGTTGATCCAGCGAGTAATCCAGTTGGTAAGTTTCCCGTAATCCAATGTCTATGAGTGACTGACGGTCATATACATTAAATGCACCAACAGTTGGTACGCACAAAACTCTAAAAACTATAAATATTAACAAAAGTAAACACAGTCTCGACGGAGCTAACAGAGAGGCAGCCGAACGGGGCGGCGCCATCATCATCATCTGAGTTACAGTGATGGCAAATGTAGGGTCTGGGCACTCCAACTAAGCAGAGCTTGTGTGCCAACTGGTTGCCCATCCAACACTTCTCTCATACCCCCCCTGAACAGCTGTTGGAGAATGTTTCCATAGAAACAAACCAAACAAAAACAATCATCTTCACCTGATGAAGACTCCTCCTGTCTCTTTCTTTTCTGTTTCTTCTTCTTGCTGGCTGCCTTTTCCAGCTGGGGTGGAGTACACTGGGATGTACTAGGCTTGGCAGGTGGTCTAGGCTGGGATGTACTAGGCTTGGCAGGTGGTCTAGACTGGGATGTACTAGGCTTGGCAGGTGGTCTAGGCTGGGATGTACTAGGCTTGGCAGATGGTCTAGGCTGGGATGTACTAGGCTTGGCAGGTGGTCTAGGCTGGGATGTACTAGGCTTGGCAGATGGTCTAGGCTGGGATGTACTAGGCTTGGCAGATGGTCTAGGCTGGGATGTACTAGGCTTGGCAGGTGGTCTAGGCTGGGATGTACTAGGCTTGGCAGATGGTCTAGGCTGGGATGTACTAGGCTTGGTAGGTGGTCTAGGCTCGGATGTACTAGGCTTGGTAGGTGGTCTAGGCTGGGATGTACTAGGCTTGGTAGGTGGTCTAGGCTGGGATGTACTAGGCTTGGTAGGTGGTCTAGGCTGGGATGTACTAGGCTTGGTAGGTAGTCTAGGCTGGGATGTACTAGGCTTGGTAGGTGGTCTAGGCTGGGATATACTAGGCTTGGTAGGTAGTCTAGGCTGGGATGTACTAGGCTGGGCAGGTGGGCTGGGGTGCATTGGGCTCTGCTCGGTCTGTCCTCAGCTCATCCATCACCTCCAAGTCAAGATTCAAGATTCAATAGTTTTATTTCAAACCACAGTGTTAGTTTGGCTACATTTTCCGTTATCCGGCAAAACAACATTTGAAAAAAAAAACAGCCAGAAACTGTACAATGTTTGAAAAGGAGACGGAAGAAGCCAAAACTTATCCGTTTCCATCCCCCATAAAATAACTAATTGCAAGATTACATATACTTCAGCAAGTACAATACGACACGATTTACAATACGTAAGATATGATACAATACAATTTGTAAATACTTCAACCACACACACACACACACACACACACACACACACACACACACACACACACACACACACACACACACACACACACACACACACACACACACACACACGAGGAGAGACCCTCAACATCAACTGAGGACTAAAGGCCCGAAGGAACACTGAGCAGGTCTCACAAGCGTCCCTGCACGTGTCCCTAAGAGTGAAGTGAGAGATGTTTCAGAGGCTGTCTCTCAACTGGAATGTCTTGCTAGTATCAAGGCTAACAACCATCTAAACATGTGTTAGTTAGCCAACAACAATCTAAACTATAGCTTTCCCTTCACACTTTTTAAGGGTAACAATTGTTTGAATGAATGAAAGAATGAATGAAAACTTTATTTAACAGATTGCAGAATGGGTACAATACAGTACGGCTCAATACACACAATTGTTAAGGGGATGCAGACCAGAGAAAGACATTTGTCTTGTTTACATCAGGGTCCCTCATTTGCATTTCATATTGACATTTATGACATACACAACATACATGACATTTATGGCATAGGGACATATAGGTATTTAGTACTGATACATTTGTGACATATACGGTATTCAAATATACAGTACTGTTACTCATAGATCCTGACAGAGTATATACATGCGGTGGGGAGGAGACTGTCTATTAGGAGGGGGTGGGGGGGTTTGGACATTTACGGTGGCCAGTTTCGAATTGCAGCCTCCCGTAGGTGCTCTTTAAGAGCGGTTTTGAATGTGGGTAGGGATTCACATTCCTTTACAGCTTTGGGTAGGGCATTCCACATTGATGTGGCATAATTGCGAAACGTGTTTAGTCCCTTGTTTGAGCTGAATCTGGGTTTAACATGATTTGTTTCATAATAAACCAATTGTGGTGAGGGGAGAAGAAAAATACTGAGGAGCGGAATATTTACAATTCCACATGAAAAACACAAAAAGTCCTCTCACCTAAAGTGCAGCTGTCTTACTCCAAAGAAGACTATGTAGGTGAGCTCTGATCCCAATTCTGGACATTTCCATACCAAAATATGGGAGAAAGCGCCTTTTGGTAGTGAAATATAATGAATGTGACAACCATCCCGTTCTCCCCTACCACTAGGAAAGTATCAGACTTGTTATCAGCAGACATATATTCAATCATGTATAAATATGTATTTATTCAATCATGTATAAAATCAATATAATGAGTGCTATTAAGGGATAGCTAACTTTAAAACCTTTTTTTTCTGGGAGTCACCTCATTCGGTTGGTTTTTTGAGAAATTATCGGAAGTGGAATTTATTAGAAATGAAGACATGAAAATAATATTCTCTAAAGTTTACAAAGCCGTCTGGAAGGTCTTGCATTTGATTTGATTTACTACTGTAGATTAAATATGCACTACTGCATGCAGGTTGACTGGCACTAATATTACTAGTATGATTGCTAACCATTTCTGCTTCCAATAGCTGGTGTTCCAAAATCGGGCCCGGCACACATTTTTCTAAATATTTTTCTTTCGTTATTTGATGGACCAAAATGACTGTTCTGTTCTGTCGGGAAGTCACTAACGTCACTACTAGTTGAACCATTCCATTGTTGTAGCAGAATAAATGGTAACGGTAATGCAGTTATGGTTCTACTCGTAGGGCTGCTGCAAGAGACGCTGAAGCATAACAGCTTACATAAAAGATAAAGCATAACAGCAGGGCAGTGAAACTGAGCAGCACTGCCAACCAATCCCCCACAGGGAACATTGCATACAGAAAGTAATATACCCTCCGGGTAGATGCATACAATACAGAGCAGAACCAAAGCATGCGGGGGTTGAGGAGCTGGTGCTGGTGGGGGGGGAAAACCTTATTTGCAGATACGGCAGCAGCAACAACATCAGCGTACAGTGTGTGTGTGTGTGTGTGTGTGTGTGTGTGTGCGTGCGTGCGTGCGTGTGTGTGTGTGTGTGTGTGTGCGTGAGTGAGTGAGTGAATGGAGAGGTCTTTAAATAGACCGCCAAATCACTGTCGGTGGGAGGAAGGAGGGTCAGCCAAGCCATCACAGCTTCTTAGAAAGTGACCGGTCCCTTTGAAATGTATCTCAAGCATCCAGATTCAATATGGACAGAGCTATCCACATAAAAAATACCAGAGTAAGGAAGGAATCCAAGATGTGTTGAAGGTGCTCAGCGACCTCGTGTGACTGAACCCCTTCGTAAAGTCAT
>NC_140173.1:139875009-139932509 GCF_963971535.1 Notolepis coatsorum
GAAGGTGCTCAGCAAACCTCGTGTGACTGAACCCCTTCAGGACACAGTCATATGCAGCACTGTCGCCACCTTGACGCCAAGTCAACATGCCAAACCAGGCGGGGGGCGGGGGTTGTGTAGAGGTGCGTGTAAGCACTCGCCTATACCACCGCGCGGAGACCTGGGGTTCAAGTCCCGGTGTCAGCAGTGCCTCCTGCTTGGTCAGTCGTCTCTATGAACACAATTGGCAGTGTTTGTTGCCGTTTGTTGCCATTGGGGTATTTCTGCTCGTTCCAACGGCGACTCCTACTACTTTGGTCAGAGGTGCCTATTCAGCAGGGAGGGGATCTGGGGGGAGATAGTGTGAACCTCTGCATTGCGTTGCGTTACGCTCTCCCAGTGAAAGTCCTTGCGGTCAGATGAAAATAAACTGCTGATGACACTACGTGTATCAGAGGAGGAATGTGGTAGTCTCTACACCCTCCCCAGGGAGACAGGAGGGCAGCATGTGGTAGTCTACACCCTCCCCAGGGAGACAGGAGGGCAGCATGTGGTAGTCTACACCCTCCCCAGGGAGACAGGAGGGCAGCATGTGGTAGTCTACACCCTCCCCAGGGAGACAGGAGGGCAGCATGTGGTAGTCTACACCCTCCCCAGGGAGACAGGAGGGCAGCATGTGGTAGTCTACATCCTCCCCAGGGAGACAGGAGGGCAGCATGTGGTAGTCTACACCCTCCCCAGGGAGACAGGAGGGCAGCATGTGGTAGTCTACACCCTCCCCAGGGAGACAGGAGGGCAGCATGTGGTAGTCTACACCTTCCCCAGGGAGACAGGAGGGCAGCATGTGGTAGTCTACAGTCACCCTCTCTAGAACTAGGGCAGTGCAATGGCCAGGGGGAAATGAGCATAACAACAAAAGAAGTGGGCGAGGAAAGGCACAAACAAATTGGTTAATTAATAACCATAAATAAATTCCTGTAAAGTTTTTTTTTTGTGTACTCAAAATGATTGGCTGATTTCTTTGGTTTGTTAACTATATAATTAACAAATATGATATATTATTATATTAAATAATTCTCAAAGGAGAACAGCAATAGAGACAATAATTTGTCAAGTTTCTGGATATGAAAGACGCACACACACACACACACACACACACGTACACACACACACACACACACACACACACACACACACACACACACACACACACACACACACACACACACACACACACACACACACACACACACACACACACACACACACACACACACACACACACACACACACACACACACACACACACACACACACACACACACACACACACACACACACACACACACACACACACACACACACACACACACACACACACACACACACACACACACACACACACACACACAGGAGGAGAGACTCTCAACATCAACTGAGGACTAAAGAAAGGCCTGAAGGAACACCGAGCAGGGCTCACGAGGCGAGCGTCCCTGCATGTGTCCTAAGAGTAAAGTGAGAGATGTTTCAGAGGCTGTCTCAAGGGGAAGAGGGGCCCCATTGCTCCGTGCACTCGCCCCCTAACCCCCCCCCCGCCCCCAGCTGACATGCAGTATCACCTGTCAAAGTACTCAGATAATTGGAGATGAGGGGGCTCGCTCGCTCTTGGTCAACAGTGTCTTTTGGACCTTCTTGCGCGGGACAGGCCAGACTGGGGTGAGGGCAGGGCTGTGCCGCCCGGGGGAGACGTGAAACGGATACATTCAGGACCGGCTGACAGACTGATCGGGGAGTCGGATCACAAATCCACTGACTAAGTGTTTTTCTCGGGACAGGAAGCATGGGAGGAGCGGACGGCTCTTGGTGTCTGACATGTGCATCGGGTGCAAACACACTCCTCCCAGCGTGAAGTCGCCTACTTACTAGTTTACCAGCTGGACTGCAGACTAGAGCATGCAGTGCGTGACACATGCAGCATAAAGCATGCAGCATAAAGCATGAAGCATGACGTATGAAGCATGAAGCATGAAGCATGACGTATGAAGCATGAAGCATGAAGCATGAAGTATGAAAACCCACCTCTTCAACCTGGCCTTCAACCCCTAACTTTCTCACTTTATATGTATGTGTTGTGTCTGTCCACTATGTTTGTTGACTTGTTATCTCCCCCCCCCCCCCCCCCCCCTTATGTAAAGCGACCTTGGGTCCTCTGAAAGGCGCTATATAAAACAAAGTATTATTATTATTATTATTATTATTATTATAAAGCATGAAGCATGAAGCATGAAGCATGAAGCACTGATTGATTGATTGATTGATTGAAAAGTTTATTAACAGATTGCAGAATGGGTACAAGTACAGTACAGCTCGATACATACAATTGTTAAGGGGATGCAGACCAGAGAAAGACTTTCGTCTTGTTTACATCAGGGTCCCCCATTTTCAATTCATCAGGACATATATGACACACACGACATACAGATAGACAGTACTGCTACATCTATACATTTATGACATACCAGATTTGCAAATACAGTACTGTTTGTGATACAAAAAGTGTCCAGAAAAAGAGTGTATATACATTTGACGTGCTACGTGCATTATGGCCTGCTTCTTTCCGATCCAAACTGGGCCAGTGCTCCCTTACTTTCTCTGGAGCCCAGGATTGGAACAAGCTGCCTATCCCCATCAAGCAGAGCTTGAGCCTCCACAGCTTCAAGAGAAGCGTCAGGAAGTGGCTCATGGACAGAATAGAGGAATAGCCCCCTATAGTTTGAATGGGTTTCCAACCAGTTTTTAGTTATTGTGGGGTATACAATTTTAGCGATAGGTTAGTCTTATAATGTTTTTAATTTATGTGTTTTGTGTTATTGTCGTGTTTTTGTTGTGGCCTAACAGCCCTGGGACCATGACGGAAATAAGGGTTTTACTCTCTCATGTTATCCTTTGGATCCTTGTTGTGTGTTTTTAATCCATCAATAAAATCAATCAATCAATCAATCAATGGCACATTCAACATTCTACATTCATACCCAAGCTGAAGCCCAAACGCTGCACGGCGTACACATCTAAGTTATGTCATCGTGACGAAATTCTCCCGCGTTTTTTGTTTGATTTGAACCATCATCCATGTCGCACAGTATCCCAGCTGGCTTTTCAATTGACTATTTTCTAGGTTGTTTGTTTCTCCAACGTGTACCCAAGCTATATAACCTGTATGCCGGTATAAGCATCTAATTTTCAGTATACTGACGTTAAAGGAAAACTGTCCCAAAAATAAGAAAGAAAATAAAAATAATTACGACTTCAGATTCCGTATGCTCAAACGCTTAAGCGGACAGCTGATCGGCAGGCTCCTACGATGTGGAATTCCGACACGCAGGGTGTGTTTACAGTCGCATGTCCTGTAAAAACACTAAAAATATCCCACCCTTCCTGGAAGGAATGACAGAGCGTTCGCTCCCTTTGACCCTTATGACCTTTGACCCTTATGACCCAGGACACCAAACAATGGACGTCTCAAAACACAGACCGTCACGCTTTTCTATTTAATCAATCAGAAACGTCATCGCTATAACCCCCGTATAGCTCTTCATGCAACCGATGCCGTGACCGCTCTTCAAACAGCGCTTCAAAAAGGCGATATATAAAATTCCACTTATTATTCTCTCACCCATCAAGGTGAGATCAAAGGTCAATCCCAGCCGGTGCCCAGAGAACACAGACCTATAATGGCAGCCGGTAAGTGGCACCGCGGTGCGTTATTTAAGTGCCGTTTTTGGAACATTTCTGCCTCATTATAGCCACCCCGGAGGTGATCGTAACGCCGAATGACGTCCACCGCTCTCTCCGAACCCCCTCTGGGAAGTCCTAGAATATTCTACTTAATGCATATTAATTCTGTCCAGAAAGCTCTGTCTGCATGTCAAGCGGCCCAACGACACCCTTATTCGCCGGAGTGGATGGAAATATCTCTGGGAGCAGCAGGTACTATATATCTGGGTTACCTCAACCTGACACAAAATCCTGTTACGGACTCGCTGCTTTCACCCCCCCCCCCCCCCCCCCCCCCCCCCCCCTCCCCTCAGGATTTATCTGCTGATCTGGACGGTGCTGTGACGCGTGATTACGAAACCAAGCCGCATTTCTCGGAGACGCTCTCTGATTGGCCGACGCCTGTTTCTACACTGGTTAAGCTTAGGCACTCTTCGAAGTTGGTTAAGGTTAGAGTTTGTCTTAGAGCAGGGCGATAGAACTCCAGGTAGTTTGCAGGCTGTTTGGCGTGGAAATGGGCAAAGACACAGCTCGTCACGGATTGGGCAAACGCGTCAGTGGCCAATCAGAGAGCGTCAGTCAGTGCCAATCATAGAGCGTCTCCGAGAAATGCGGCTTGGTTTCGTAAGCACACTGCTGTGACAGACCCACGGCATACGAACACCCCTGCTGGCAAAATATTGGTCGGCGGAAGAGGAAGCAGCAGTGTTTTTTTGGCATGTTTTCGAATCTCAGATGGAGCCGTGAGACGGTGGATTTTCAGCTTCAGAGTGCAGCGCTCAGAATTGGAACATAATAAGGTGCCATCACTGTAATATGAGCACAAACGCAAAGATACCACACACACATACACACACACACACACACACACACACACACACACACACACACACACACACACACACACACACACACACACACACACACACACACACACACACACACACACACACACACACACACACACACACACACACACACACACACACACACACACACACACACACACACACACACACACACACACACACACCCGTCTGTACATGAAAGAAATGGAGCGAGATCTGCATCCATTTTCAATAAGAATGATCAAAGGAGGTTGTATTTAATTGAATCCGCTTTTGGCCTGCCAAGTGGTTTTTGCATCCCGAGTTTGCATCGGAAAAAAACTAATTCTAAAACTTTTGATTATTTTCATTGAAAAGTGATGCGGAGCTTGCGCTCTATCATCTCTGCTGGGCAGGTAAACTCAATGTACAAAACCACCTGCCAGTCAGAGGCTGGGAAACTATATTCTATATTATTGTCATTGAAAACTTCTGCTCAAAGCCGCCGGTGCCTCTGGGAGTCTGTGTGAAACCTTTGATGCACCGACGTGCACAGTGCACGGGCTTGAAAAGTGATGCAGAACTCTATTTCCGATGGGCAGGTAAAACTCACTCTTGATACTTCCTCCAAAGTTTCCTTTTTCTTTTTTTTTGCCTTTCTTTTTTTTTTTTTTTTTGTCTTTTTCCCCCTCCATTTTTCCTCCGATTTTTCTCCCATCCCAATGTTAGTCGTATGCCAATTCCCAGTCCCTTCCTGGTCGCTGCGCTTTACCCCCCACAGTCAGATCATCTGGGAGAGTGGAGGCTACCACGTGCTTCCTCCGACACACGTCCAGCCAATCAACCGCTTCTTTTCACCTGGCAGCGCGGATTCTCACTGAGAGGGCGTAGCGTGTGGGAGGACCACACTATCCCCCTCGAGTCCTATCCGCGCTTAGCAGGCGCCCCGACCGAACTGTAGGAGTCGCTGTTTACAACGACCCGGACCCACCCCGCCAGCTTCTCCCACCCTCTAATACAGCCAATTGTATTAGTGTGAACGGCCAGCCAAGCTGGTGACAACCCCGGAGCTGTGAGCTGGATTCGAACAGGCGAATCCAGCTCACAGCTCCGGGGCTGGTGACGAACGCAATCTCCGCTCGGCCACCTAACCGTTTTTTTTGCCTTTCTATCTTTTTCTCCCATCCCCCAATTTAGTCGTTATGCCCATTCCCCTCCTGGTTGCTGCGTGTATTGCCCGACTGTCCGCCTGGGGAGGGTGTACTGTAGACGATCAAATGCCTCCTCCGATACATGTGGAGTCGCCAGCTGCTTCTTTTCACCTGACAGCGAGGAGTTTCACTGGGAGCGCGTAACGCATGCTGAGGTTCACGCCATCTCCTCCAGATCCCCTCCCTGCTGAACAGGCAGGAGTCGCTGTTTGCAATGACCAGGACTCATACCCCACCGGCTGGCTTCCCACCTGCGAACACTGCCAATATTGTGTTTGTAGGGACGACTGACCAAGCCGGAGGTACCGCTGACTGCTGGATTCAAACCCAGAGTCTCTGCGGTGGTAGGCGAGTGCTTAGACCTCTATGCTACCCAGCCGCACCCCTTACGCTACCCTGCAGCTTTTAGTGCACAGCGCTTAGCAACAAAAAATTAACTAACAACAAATTGAGTAACAAGATAATGAAACACGAGATATAATATAAGATAAGAATAAGAATAAACTTTATTGTCACAAGGGGAACATTTACTTGGAACAACAGTGCTGCATCATTCGGCGATGACCGTGTAAACAAAGAAGAAAGATAATATACAATCATTCATTCATTCAGTTAGTAGAAAGGACTTCAGACAAATATGACAATACATAGTGACGTGCAACCATAATACATAATGAGGTAAACTCATTTCAAAAGCTTCAAGAAGCTTCATATTGCACCCTGCCCTAATTAAACAGATTAAGACTTGGACAAGGAATAAAGAGGTGACAGCCCACTGTTAGGTGGCACCTCAAAGAAATCGACCTCTAGTATTATTTAGGAGAGCGATGGATGTTATATCTACTTGCTCTGAACCGTCTCCCTGAGGGAAGAACTTCATATTCGGGATAAAGAATATGAGAAGGGTCCTGTAAGATTCTCTGTGCCTAGCTGACCACTACTTTCTCGAAGATAGATTGGAGTGACGGATACTTGGTGTTTCCGGACACCTCCATCTCTGCTTTCACTAGCCTTTCAAGCTTCGACTTACACTGTACTGTGAGCGTACCAAACCACGCTGCCATCCCATATCTCATCAGGCTTTGTAGGACAGCTTTATAAAATGTGGTCACGATCGCTGTGCTCACACCAAACAGTCTGAGTCTACGGAGGAAGTGCAGTCGTTGGGCTAGTTTGGAACACAGAACATCAACATGTACATCCCATTTCAGTCGATTATCCATGTGGATTCCTAGGTATTCATGTGATGCGACCTGCTCTATATCACAGTCGCCAATTACCACAGGGTCATGTACTCTCACTTCTCTGGGGTCATAGATCATCTCTTTGGTTTTGGTGGTATTGAGAATGAGAGGATGTCTCTCACACCAGACCTGAAAGGAGTCGATCTCTTTAAAGCAAGTAGAGGGGCAGTCGCCAGCCTTCAATAGGCTTAGAATAAGTGTGTCGTCTGAAAATGGCAGGACATGATTGCTAGGCCGACTGCGGAGCTCACCGCACGATATAATGAGCTCCTGATTCATGCTGCTGCCTGGGAGGGAAAGAGCAGCTGTTCCATATTGATCTGTTGTATCTATTGACATTATAGGAGCCTGATATGTTGTGAATAATAATAACCAACATGATCAAGTCAACCTGATACGTCTCATAAGGCAGTGAAGGACTTCTAGTTGGCTTCCTAATAAAGAAATGCATGCATCTTACCCTCAACCCCCCCCCCCCCCCCCCCCATGCCTGCTTACCTCCAATTCTAAAAAGTTAAATATCAGTTAATTGATAGCTCCTTGGCTGTTGATACGTATTGTCCCAGAAGAGAGTTTGTTTAGCTGTGCCTACAAGCTCTGGGAGTAAAATCAAAGTGTACAACAATCCACTCTGCAGAAATAAGGACCGACGCGAGGGCCGGTTCAGAGAAGAAAACAGGTTCAGATGTCTCTCGCTGTAGGACAGGAAATCTATCCACCCACCAGTATCCACCCACCAGTATCCACCCACCAGTATCCACCCACCAGTATCCACCCACCAGTAGCCACTCACCAGTATCCACCAGTATCCACCCACCAGTATCCACCAGTATCCACCCACCAGTATCCACCCACCAGTATCCACCCACCAGTATCCACCCACCAGTATCCACCAGTATCCACCAGTATCCACCCACCAGTATCCACCCACCAGTATCCACCCACCAGTATCCACCAGTATCCACCAGTATCCACCAGTATCCACCAGTATCCACCCACCAGTATCCACCCACCAGTATCCACCCACCAGTATCCACCCACCAGTATCCACTCACTAGTATCCACCAGTATCCACCTTTATCCACTCACTAGTATCCACTCACCAGTATCCACCCACCAGTATCCACCAGTATCCACCCACCAGTATCCACCCACCAGTATCCACCAGTATCCACCCACCAGTATCCACCAGTATCCACCCACCAGTATCCACCCACCAGTATCCACCCACCAGTATCCACCCACCAGTATCCACCAGTATCCACCCACCAGTATCCACCCATCAGTATCCACCCACCAGTATCCACCCACCAGTATCCACCAGTATCCACCCACCAGTATCCACCAGTATCCACCAGTATCCACCAGTATCCACTAACTAGTATCCACCAGTAGCCACCCACCAGTATCCACTCACCAGTATCCACCCACCAGTATCCACCAGTATCCACCAGTATCCACCAGTATCCACCAGTATCCACCAGTATCCACTCACTAGTATCCACCAGTATCCACCAGTATCCACCAGTATCCACTCACTAGTATCCACCAGTATCCACCAGTATCCACCAGTATCCACCAGTATCCACTCACCAGTATCCACCAGTATCCACCAGTATCCACCAGTATACACCCACCAGTATCCACCAGTAGCCACCCACCAGTATCCACCCACCAGTATCCACCCACCAGTATCCACAAGTATCCACCAGTATCCACCCACCAGTATCCACCCACCAGTATCCACCAGTATCCACAAGTATGCACCCACCACCAGTATCCACCAGTATCCACAAGTATGCACCCACCAGTATCCAACAGAATCCACCAGTATCCACCAGTATCCACCCACCAGTATCCACCCACCAGTATCCACCCACTAGTATCCATTAGTATCCACTCACTAGTATCCACCAGTATCCACCCACCAGTATCCACCAGTATCCACCCACCAGTATCCATTAGTATCCACTCACTAGTATCCACCAGTATCCACCCACCAGTATCCACCAGTATCCACCCACCAGTATCCACCAGTATACACCCACCAGTATCCACCCACCAGTATCCACCCACCAGTATCCACCAGTATCCACCAGTATCCACCAGTATCCACTCACTAGTATCCACCAGTATCCACCAGTATCCACCAGTATCCACCAGTATCCACACACCAGTATCCACCAGTATCCACCAGTAGCCACCCACCACCAGTATCCACCAGTATCCACAAGTATGCACCCACCACCAGTATCCACCAGTATCCACAAGTATGCACCCACCACCAGTATCCACCAGTATCCACAAGTATGCACCCACCAGTATCCAACAGAATCCACCAGTATCCACCAGTATCCACCCACCAGTATCCACCCACCAGTATCCATCCACTAGTATCCATTAGTATCCACTCACTAGTATCCACCAGTATCCACCCACCAGTATCCACCCACCAGTATCCATTAGTATCCACTCACTAGTATCCACCAGTATCCACCCACCAGTATCCACCAGTATCCACCCACCAGTATCCACCCACCAGTATCCACCAGTATCCACCCACCAGTATCCACCCACTAGTATCCATTAGTATCCACTCACTAGTATCCACCAGTATCCACCCACCAGTATCCACCAGTATCCACCCACCAGTATCCATTAGTATCCACTCACTAGTATCCACCAGTATCCACCCACCAGTATCCACCAGTATCCACCCACCAGTATCCACCAGTATCCACCCACCAGTATCCACCAGTATCCACCCACCAGTATCCACCCACTAGTATCCACCAGTATCCACCCACCAGTATCCACCAGTATCCACCCACCAGTATCCACCAGTATCCACCCACCAGTATCCACCAGTATCCACCCACCAGTATCCATTAGTATCCACTCACTAGTATCCACCAGTATCCACCCACCAGTATCCACCAGTATCCACCCACCAGTATCCACCAGTATACACCCACCAGTATCCACCAGTATCCACCCACCAGTATCCACCCACCAGTATCCACCCACCAGTATCCATTAGTATCCACTCACTAGTATCCACCAGTATCCACCCACCAGTATCCACCAGTATCCACCCACCAGTATCCACCAGTATCCACCCACCAGTATCCACCCACCAGTATCCACCAGTATCCACCAGTATCCAACATGATTTTTATTTTATAATTTTTTTTACTTCGGTTCTGCTGCCACTACCTCCTCATCAAAGGATTATACTTTTCAAGTTTCAAGTTTCTTTAATAGTGTCATACAGAAGTACAGAATACTTTCATACAAACTGCTTCTTACTGTTACGCTCCAGAGACTGTGCTAGACAAGATAGTATCAAATAACATAGTATAGCATGTAAATTAGAAGTATAAAATGAGGTCACAGTGTTCAGTATAGACATATGTACAATGTTCGATGCAGAATAGACGTAACTGAGTTACCATATAATATACAATACTATGCAGTGTACTAATGTACAATACTATATAGTGCAAAGCAGAAATGGGATGAGGTACAATTTAGGTACAATTTACAGTAAGGTGTACGAGTTGTAGTGCAATCCTTCATCAATAAATAAATATAAAGTGAGGGGAGTGGGTGCTACAGTGTGTTTGTTTAAAGTGAGTGTGTGCTATAAAGTGTGGGGAGTGGGTGCTACAGTGTGTTTGTTTAAAGTGAGTGTGTGCACTCACCAGCATGAACAACGGAGCGCATTTCAGAGTTCCTGCTCCCGAGTCATACTCCCAGAGCAATGGGACGGAGTGGCAAATAGCCGTGAAGTCATTATTTTACCCAAACTCTGTCAGGCACATAGGCCTCTTTTAAAGATATGAATCCTTCCTTGAGATGGGGAACCAGTGATGTCTGCTTCAAATCTTTTTAGGGGACACCCCCAATGAAATTGCATTTTCTTTCAAAGTCAATCCGCATCACTAGGGAGTGTGAATGTGATATGTCGGCTGGAAGTGCTCTACTCATCTACAGGAAACCAACTGTATGAAACCCAGCAATGCTGTTTCCTACTTTTATGATCAGCTTAGCTCTTGGTTGCGGGGGGGCGGCTCGGTGGTGTAGAGGTCTAAGCCCTCACCCACCGCCGCAGAGAACCGTTTGTGGGTGGGAATGGTAGGGTGACCATTATTTGCAAAAACCGGGACACTTAAAATATTTTAAAACATGCTTAAAGTGTAACGCACGTTCATGTGTGTGTGTGTGGGCGGGGGGGGGGGCTAAGTGAGCTGTCCACTTTCAATGGGCTGATGTGTGGTGCTGAAATTTGTGCAACTGATCAGCCTTTGCTTGACTCGCGTGTGTGTGCCGTGGGTTTTTCAATGCAAAAACAAGAACCACTTACTGCTGTACCAATGGAGCGTCAACGTTTGTTGGTAACGCAAACAGTAGGCTAGAGACAAATGAAGTCGCTGTGGCATTAACTGTCTAATCACTTGGTTAACCCATCAACCTCCACCCCGTACAGAGGTTACAGCTTTACTGTGCAGGCCTTGGTGTCAAACCACAACCTGGTTAAAACCAGGACAATTTGGTAGTGAATGTTGAAAACCGGGACATAATAGCGTTTTATAGACTTGGGACACAAAGCTTGAAACCAGGACAATCCTGGACAAACCCGGGACATATGGTCACCGTAGGTATGAGTCCTGGTCGTTGCAACAGCAGGAAGGGGATCTGGGGGAGAACCTCCACGTGTGTTATGCTGTCAGGTGAAAATACAGTAAGCGTCTGGAGACTCCACGTAGTGACGTAGCGTGAGCAAAACGCTACACGCTACTGTCCGGAGAACTGGACTGCTGAATAAAGATTTGTGGGGAAAAAAAACTCCCCGGACCATCAGTAGGGCAGCATGTGGTAGTCTACACCCTCTCTAGACCAACAGTAGGGCAGCATGTGGTAGTCTACACCCTCCCCAGACCAACAGTAGGACAGCATGTGGTAGTCTACACCCTCTCTAGACCAACAGTAGGGCAGCATGTGGTAGTCTACACCCTCTCTAGACCAACAGTAGGGCAGCATGTGGTAGTCTACACCCTCCCCAGACCAACAGTAGGGCAGCATGTGGTAGTCTACAACACCCTCCCCAGACCAACAGTAGGGCAGCATGTGGTAGTCTACAACACCCTCCCCAGACCAACAGTAGGGCAGCATGTGGTAGTCTACACCCTCTCTAGACCAACAGTAGGGCAGCATGTGGTAGTCTACAACACCCTCCCCAGACCATCAGTAGGGCAGCATGTGGTAGTCTACACCCTCCCCAGACCAACAGTAGGGCAGCATGTGGTAGTCTACACTCTCCCCAGACCAACAGTAGGGCAGCATGTGGTAGTCTACACCCTCTCTAGACCAACAGTAGGGCAGCATGTGGTAGTCTACACCCTCTCTAGACCAACAGTAGGGCAGCATGTGGTAGTCTACACCCTCCCCAGACCAACAGTAGGGCAGCATGTGGTAGTCTACACCCTCTCTAGACCAACAGTAGGGCAGGATGTGGTAGTCTACACCCTCCCCAGACCAACAGTAGGGCAGGATGTGGTAGTCTACACCCTCCCCAGACCATCAGTAGGGCAGCATGTGGTAGTCTACACCCTCCCCAGACCAACAGTAGGGCAGCATGTGGTAGTCTACACCCTCCCCAGACCATCAGTAGGGCAGGATGTGGTAGTCTACACCCTCCCCAGACCAACAGTAGGGCAGCATGTGGTAGTCTACACCCTCCCCAGACCAACAGTAGGGCAGGATGTGGTAGTCTACACCCTCCCCAGACCATCAGTAGGGCAGCATGTGGTAGTCTACACCCTCTCTAGACCAACAGTAGGGCAGGATGTGGTAGTCTACACCCTCCCCAGACCAACAGTAGGGCAGGATGTGGTAGTCTACACCCTCCCCAGACCATCAGTAGGGCAGCATGTGGTAGTCTACACCCTCCCCAGACCAACAGTAGGGCAGCATGTGGTAGTCTACACCCTCTCTATACCAACAGTAGGGCAGCATGTGGTAGTCTACACCCTCCCCAGACCAACAGTAGGGCAGCATGTGGTAGTCTACACCCTCTCTAGACCAACAGTAGGGCAGCATGTTGTGAGCAGGGTGTGAGAGCGATAACAGCACCGAGGTCATCGGCCGCATCAACAAAGATAGCTGGTCGGCTAGAGGGGAGAAGCCGTTGCTATGGAGATGAGCTAGGGGCTAGAAGCTGGCGTCGTGTCACTTAAGGCCTCTGCATGCTACAGAAACTTCAAAGCAACTGCAACACAACATCGACAAAGCAACAGTGTTTTAGACACTCTGCCTTTATGCTTCTGCTACATCGACGCGCAAAGTTAGTTTAACTAAAGTTAGTTTAGGTTCGTGTTAACGTTAGATAATGTACAAAATAAACGTATTTCCGGTGATTTTAGACGTCGCTCTTTTATTTTGAAAACCCCCGACCGGAAGTGTTATAGTGTCTGTTGCTAGCAGCTTAACTTTCTGTGCTTTTCGAGCTAACGTTACCGTAACATCATTAGTTTCCAATGGAGAGGACCTCGGCTCACATGCAGCTCAAACTACCTATTGGAATAAATTAATTGATTGATGTTTAACTTGTCCCTGTGTGTGTCCAGTCATTTCGACTAGCAAACGTTGTATTTAACGTTACCTCAGGACGGATACCATTGTATTTACTTGGTTAGCTATGTAGCTAATGTGGATAGCATTTTGAATAGACCCAATGCTAGCTGGCTGGCTACAGCTTTATTTACTAAATTATGGAGGCTTTTTAATCATCAAGGTAAGAGAGGATTTGTCATGATCAACTGAAGGCGTATGCTATGGAACAATATGTGCTTGGGTTTTCAGAAAAAGGCGAGCTATGTGACGCTAATTATTTAGCGTCAACGCTGGCTACAACAATGGAGGATGTTATTCTCTGCGGGACTAATATTATTCTATGACAGCCCCGCCCCCATTCGCTAACCAACCAATCACTGCTACGCAATATCAACGCAACGGTTGTTTAGGTTAGATTTGGGGGACATGTACGCAATGTCCAAGCAACACAGTCTACAAGACCCTCTAAAACAACCGCGCTGAAATCGCGCCGATGTTGTGTTGCAGTTGCTCTGAAGTTTCTGTAGCATGCAGAGGCCTTTAGTAACGAGAGCCACCGTTGCTAGGGGAACGACATTATAGCTGTGAGTTTCTTCCGGTTTAAAGTTAGACTAACCAGACACGCGGCCCCGTTAACAGCAAGTCAGGAGCTGAGCTCCCGAGCCTCAAAGCCAGAGGGTCGGGAGGGGGAGGGGAACGCCACGAGATCATCAAGCTGATAGCAGGAGAGACCGGTAGGATTAATTAATTCAATATACTTTTCAAAGACCTTCCAGAACGTTTATGGAATAAACATCAACATCAAGGAAAGGTATAATGTTTCCAGTGTGTCATTTTCTTCCGAGTCGGATGCAGTAACGGGCCAGAGAGAGGGTATCAGTCAGTACGAGGAGTAAGGTATAAACAACACAGCGCAGACATCACGGGAAACAGAGAGATTACTGGCTGAGGACCCGATTATCCAACAATGTGGTAGTCTACACCCTCCCCAGACCAACAGTACGGCAGCATGTGGTAGTCTACACACTCTCCAGACCAACAGTACGGCAGCATGTGGTAGTCTACACCCTCCCCAGGACCTTCTAGCCCTCATGCTTACCAACTGTTGGCCCGTTTTTAATGCAACATGCAACACTACTATCACCGACATCTAAGAAGGGAGATCCCCCCTTGAATGGCCCTTCTAAGGTTTCTCTCCTCCACATTGCCTGTGGTGCATTTTTTCCTATTGCTAGGTTTTAGTGAGTTTTGCCTTACCTTCGCGTGGGGTATGTCTGGGACTGTTGCATTTATTTATTTGTCATATATTTAAATGTTTTGGACCTTATGGCATACTTTTTTTTCTTGACTTATTGTCTCGTTTCTTCTTGACTTGTTTAAAGAAGACGTGTCTCTGTTAAGCACTTTGAGCTGCATTCTGTGTATGAAAGGTGCTATATAAATGAAGATTATTATTATTATTATTATTAGCCAGGGCTCACGTCTGCCACCACTCTGACAGTGGACCTGCTGTACCTACTGACCGGTTTTGTGTAGCAGACCTACATTAAACAAGGGGAAGGACAAGGTGGGTTGAAAGGTGTCGCAACCAATGAAGAGCAAGGTGCAGGGTGGATCAATTCCCATTCTAGTTGTTCCCATCATTTCCAGACAGGGGAGCAAATGTACACAAGTCGGGGGAGAATCCAGAGGAGGAAGAAAATGTACATGTGGATGAAAACGAGACGCAGAATAGAAGGAAACATAAGGAGGGTGAACGATCCAGAGAACAAAGATTTTGCAGCTTCTCTTCCAGAAGCACCACTGACAAAAGAGTCAAAACCATGGAGGTGATGAAGAAAGCTATATGCCTTTTTGGACATGTACTGTAGCACACAGCATGCAATTATCCAGGGGAGATGTGTTCGGATGAGTCATATGGAAATACTGCACTTGGTTTTTAGGCTAAGAGGTGACGAGGGCATGACGTGTTTCATCTCTTATCCATCCTCAGTCAGACAGCAGAGCAAAGCGGCCAGCCTATCATCTTGACTTGACATGTCATAGATCTCCCGTTTCAAAGGATTATTGAGCAAAAGCTGAACTATTTAACAAATGTTAATAATTGTTTCATACAGGCTTAAACACTGAGAATATGTATGACTTTGCTGTGCCTCCCCACTGTCACTTTTGGAACATATTGGGTGCACCTCATAAACTCACTCAAATCTTGATGAGAAAATAAGCCTTGTGAGTCTGAAATTGAAAAGAATGATAGATAACGCAGATATACATTTGATCCACAACCCATGCAATTTCATTTAACTATCGGCAAGAAATGTCCATCTGTATGCTACATCGTTGTGTATGGAACATGGTTAGTTTACATGAATCAATATGACCACTCGCCCACCGTAAGAATACTGCAGACAATGATCTGGCCATGGGACGGGGGGGGGGGGGTTGTAATTACATAGATTTAGAACTAGGGGGCTGGGGGGTAAAATAATCAAATAATTTGCATGTTTGTGTTCGGTTTGTGTGGTCCTGTAAGACCAGCGAGCCCATCTAAAACGTGGAGGCCCCCTTCGCTCTTAGTCGTAGGGCAGCAGTGTGGCATCGAATTGAAAGATATCTTTGATCGTGAGCTCAGCCCCCCGTTCCACCATCACTCTTCAGCGAATTTGCTCGCCTGAGGAAGGGTGACGACAAGTCTGTCCTCGTGAATAAATTGTGACGAGGAAAAGGATGAAAATGCTCCACTTTGTGTCCTAGTTAGTTGACCCAAGTCGGCTGCTCTGCCAGATGACGGGACGTTGTCTCTGGCATCAACGCACGCCACACCGATGCCTATATATACTGCAGCCGGAGATGCCGATGAGACCATTGTCATCGACGATGATGAGCCGAGTGCCACAAAGATGATGAGAGATGAGCGGAGAAGACGGTGCAACAGAGTAGTACAATCTGACAATCAACACACAACACCCCTTTCCTGGTCCAGAAGCCGCGCGACGAAGAGCACATCAAACGAGACACAGCTGTTGTGCCATCTGTGCGCATGTGGCCTCACACGGTCGATACGAGCGTGCTCGTGAACCACGTCTACATCATCAAGCATGAGGAGGCTGACGACGTCACACACTCATTAGCGACACGCTGCAAGCAGCTGGAGCAGGGGGGGGGGGGGGGGTCACCCACCACCACATGTATGCTAAGAAGAAGTCACGACACCGACTGTCGTCCTGTTCCACTTTTCAATCGGCAGTGCGTGCGTGGGAGGGACGGCACCACCCTGGACACATGCATGCCACCCTCAGGGTCTCCTCCTGGGGATGCCAGCCTGCATTGTCAGGATGTGACACACCGTCTCCTACAGCCCTGTGGAAAGGGCAAATACTTCTGCGCTGAAAGTACTCCTATAGGAAGGACCATGTCTGGATTCAATACAGTGCGGGGGGAGGGGGGGGGGGGGGGGGGGGGGGACCTGATGCCACTCTCACAAGTGACCTAAAAGATACCGGGACCTGAGTTCTTCCTCCGCACGCCGTATGGGCTATTAGAAGAAGGCCAAATGGACGAATAGCGGTGATGCCGTTGCTGCACAACATACTGCTGCGTGCTCATCTCCACTTCATGCTGTGGAAGGCTGTGGATCAGACGACGCAGACCAGAGGCATCAGTTGGGTGGGGGGCGGGGCTAAAGGAGGGCTTTCCTTTAGCCCCGCCCCCTGTTTCCACCCGGGCGGTGGCTCCTGTTCGTTTGCTTGACGTCACCAGCTGCAGCTGCAGCACATTGGAGGCCCGCAGCCAAACAGAACTGCAGCTGCCGTTATACCGCGAGTCTCAGTTGACTCAGCTGACTACTGCAAGTGTGAAGGAGGAGGCGAGGTCTGCGTAGGGATGCACCGATCCCATATTGGTATCGGCCGCCGATATCAGTAAAATAGCTGGATCGGGTATCGGAAAAAGAAAAAGAAATATCGGATAAAAAAAAAAAATTATAATAATTATATAATAAATAAAATAAGAAATAACCATCAGTACATTTATATCTATGTGTTAATTTGTTACATTTTGTTTCACTAAGTTAGGAAAGTAATGTTTTAAGTCAAGCCTGACGTTGCCTTGCACAAAAGAATGATCCCAGTCTCTTCCACACAGTGACAGTGAGGCATACAGTTTATTAATTTAATGAATGAAGTTTATTTTCTGTCTTTGTTTACACACTTGCGATCCTTTACAATTCTTAAAAACAAAATATATTTTAATATATAAAAAAAATAAAAAACGTGGATAATTTTTTTTTTTCTTTTTTTTTTTTTACTTTTTTGGAAAAACAAATTTGACAATGGGTATCGGATCGGTATCGGTATTGGCCGATACCCAAACCCAGGTATCGGTATCGTCTGGACTGAAAAAGTCGGATTGGTGCATCCCTATATAGGTCTGCGCGGCCGCATGCCGACCACAACACGCGGAGAGGAGGACAGAGGAGATGAGGAGGCTGAAGGGAATGAGGAGGGAGATGATGAAGGTGGAGTGTGAGGTCGTGGATGTTGTTCTAAAGTTAACTATAACGTATTGCTGTTTCCTGTATTCAGTGATATATTAGCTAAATATCCTAAATGATGTAAATGGTTGGATTTATGTTACAATCCACAGGGTCTTACCTTTCAAATGTCCTAACACAACCCCCTCCAATGTACAGTAAATGACCAAGTATGGTCTTGTCAATATTCGAATGTACAGTTTTGCTTGTACAGTTGTACAGTGTCCCCCACCCACCCCTCCTACCCAACCTCCCCCCCCCCCCCCCCCGCACCACCCACCCAACCTCCTCCAATGTACAGTTTCTACGTCAAATGTATATACTCTCTTTTCTGGACTCTTTTCGTATCACAAACAAAAATCTGGTATGTCATAAATGTATAGATGTAGCAGCAGTACTGTATCTGTATGTCATGTATGTCATATATGTAACTGAGGGGTACAATTCCCTGACTGTATTACTAGATATGATACTTACTACCACTACCTTTGTACTTAATATTCGGCCACCCAGTACACGGCATAAATATATTATCATAAACACTCTCACGTAGATGAAACGGATCCAACACAAATGTACGAAGTCGAAGTATGCGTTTATTACTACACAGCAATGGTGTGTAGAGCAAGCACGTAATCACTTAATTACATTTATGAATTGAAATAGTATGCACTTTTATGGCAAAGAGTATTCGTCGGTATATCAATAGAGAATGTCCAATCTCTGATGGCGCAGGTGGTAAATATACGACCTGGAATAGTTAAGGAATAACAGCAATGATACTTTAATGATTATATGACTGGATACACTAAGGGGGGGTTAATCCGGTCGCTTGTAAGCCGACAGGAGTAGGAGGGGGGGGGGGGTAGAATCCGGCTGCCTCGTCCGGCCAAGGGTATCCCAGGTGAACCCACTGTAGTGCCGTTCAATGCGCCGGCGATCCTTGGACCACAGATGAAAGCAGGTGGACTCTTTGTGGGCCGGCTCTCTCCGGTCCACGGGGGAGAGACGTGAAGCGACCTCGTCTTGCAGAGCGTCTCCTCACCTTGCGTCCTCTCCAGGGGGGGGGGGTTCCAACACACGGCAGTGTCGGGGGTCTTTATCCATGGAATAATCAAAGTATACAAAGCATAATCCGTGCCTGGGAAGGCGGGCTGTCGTCGGTAGAATAATCCGGTATACAGGTCCACTCGCTCGTCGGCTCTGGGGCTCCTCGGGTGCAGCTTCACATGGGGTCAACCACCCTGGGTAAGCAGCCAGTTCTCTGCCCGCAACGATGGGGTACTGACTACGGTAGTATTCTCACCGCACGAAGCACTATATATTAACAGACTATTATTAGCTTAATAGACTACGTCCAACTCGACGATATAGTGCCAAATATGACTATTCAAATATTAATATACACGATGTCTCAATACCGATGGTAGGCGAACTTGGCCTTACTCCCACACGTGGCGTCGCGGGGAGGCTTTACGTCTGTGACTCTATTGGAGGGTAAGAAACTGGACTGAAAAGGAAAGTCCTACTTTAGTAGCGCAGTATATATACGCACTATGAACAAATAGTCCCATTAGTGGTGCGGTAGCCAGATTCCTACGCGGAACTAGGACTTGTTCGTACATGTGGAGCGGTACGTTTGAACTGGGTCTGAGGGGTATGGCAGCCTGGCACCAAGGTCTCGACCAATAGTAGAATGGAGACTATTATGGGATGTTCAGTAGGCTAGAATGGATATTCAATGCATATTGTACAAGGAATATACAAGGGATATCAGGGAATATTAGAGAATATACAAATACAATTAAATATATATATATAAATAAATATATATATTCGGTTTAATCTGGCCCTTCACAACAGCCACCCCCTGAATAGGTCCCAGACCTAATCAGTTAAACAGAGACAGATTAATCGCGTTGTCTATTTACACATAAGGGTTTGCTGTAGGGGTCAGTCAACTTCACAAAGTCATAGGGTTGTAGGGTCATGGTCATCATCGATTGTGTCTGGGAGTCGAGGCAGTTCTATGAGCCTCGCCACGGGACGGGTGTAAGTGCGACCCTGGACGAGCACTTCAGCTGCTCGGACCTTGCCGTCGGCACCGGTGATCACTTTGCTTACGCGGCCGGCCGGCCACATAGCTCTGGGCAGTGATTGATCAATAATCATGACGACTGTTCCTTCTGTCAAATGGTCTCTCTCCTTTACCCACTTCTGGCGGGTCTGTAGAGACGGTAGGTAGTGCAGTAGGAAACTGTTCCAAAACTTGTCGGCTAATACTTGGCTGTACCTCCACATTCGTCGGCCGTTCGCTTCTTCAGGCCGGTACATTGTCTGGGGTAATGCAGGATCTAGCCGCCCCATCAGGAGTGTGTTGGGGGTAACTGGGTCGATATCCGCCACATCACTGGAGACATATCCGAGGGGCTTCGAGTTAAGTACTCCCTCAATCTCCGTGAGGACTGTCATTAGGACTTCTTCCGCCACAGTCTGGGCCCCAAGTACTGCGTACAGGGCTGTCTTTATGGAGCGCACTTCTCGTTCCCAAGTGCCACCGAAGTGGGGTGCGTTTGGGGGGTTGAATTGGAAATCAACCTGTGCTGGAGCGAGGTGGGTCTTAAGTTCTGGGCCCATAGCTTGGAAGCTCTCTCTCAGCTCTCTTTCGCCGCCTTTGAAGTTTGTCCCATGATCGGACAATAGGGTAGACGGTCTTCCTTTCCGTGATGTGAATCTACGGAAGGCCATAAGGAATGAGTCTGTGCTCATGGTCGGGAGAAGCTCGATGTGTATCGCTCTGGTGGTCATGCATTTGAATACAATACCCCACCGCTTCTCGGTTCCTCTTCCTTTCTTTATGTGCAGCGGGCCAAAGCAGTCCATACCCGTTGAGTGGAATGGCTTGTCACCGATTCGGAGGCGACATGGAGGAAGGTCAGCCATCCTTGGTATGCTGGGCTGCGCGCGCCACTTGCGGCAGTCTAGACATGTTCGCTGGAAGCGTCGTACCGCCTCTCTTCCTTGTAGGATCCAGTAACGACGTCTGATTTCCGCGAAGACTCTTTCTGCTCCTGCGTGATGTACATCCTCATCGTATTTCTTTATAATCAGCTCGGTGACCTTGTGTCGGCTGTTCAATACGATCGGGTATTTAATGTCATCCGGTAGATTGGGGGCTCTGCGTAGGTGACCGCCCACTCTGATGAGGGTATGAGCGTCGCTCTCGGGGGCCAGGTGAATTAATCTGCTGTCGGATGGGACGGGCTTTCCTCCCTGTAGACAGGCCAATTCATCGGGGAACGAGTCTCTCTGGGCTCGCTGCAGTAGAAGCAATTCTGCTTCCTCGTAGTTAGCTGCTGACATATCAGCGGGGGACTTGCACTCCGGGTGGTACCGCAGGAATGTATGTCTATGTTAGGGTCGGTGGAGGCTACGGTGCTCAATCCACAGAACACAGACTTCTTATTTTCCACCTCCTCTGGACTTGCTTCCCTCGGGATAGGCATGGGCCACTGTCCTTCCGGGAGTCTTAGGAATGCGGGGCCGTCACTGTAGACATTGCGACGGGTGAGGTCATCCAGGGGCATCCCCCGGGTGATGACGTCAGCTGGGTTCTGTTTTGTATCAACGTAGCGCCACTCTGTTTCTCCGGTTAACTCTTCGGTTAAGTCTTGAATCTCGGTGACTCTGACTCCCACGAAGACTTTGTACTTGCATGAGTCCGATTTGATCCAGGCGAGTACCGTCGTGGAATCTGACCACAGGATTGTTCTAGACACCGGTATGGTGAGCTCACGTTGGATGAGCGTGGCTAGGTGCGCTCCGGCTAGGGCTGCGCAGATCTCTAGACGTGGGATAGATTGTTGCTTGCGTGGGGCTATTCTCGAGCGGGCGAGGACAAATGCTGTGTAGATCTCTCCCCCCTGGTCTTGGGCCCGCAAGTAGGCTACTGATCCGTATGCGACCTCTGAGGCGTCACTGAAGACGTGTAAGTCCATTTTACATGTCTCTGGCCTCACCGTGGGTGGGAAGTAGCTTCGGCGCATATTAACGCCTGGGAGTGAGTGGAGCTCCATCTCCCACTCTCTCCAGGTGGATGCAAGGTGTGCGGGAATGGGGTCGTCCCAGCCCTGGTCCTTGTCCCACAATGCTCGTACAATCATTTTTGCCCTGGTGGTGTACGGTAGAATACATCCTAGCGGGTCATATTGTCGGGCGAGTGTTGTGTACACACTCCGTCTGGTGGTCGGCGCCGCCGCCGGCCTTCCCTGCTCCGTAGTCAGGGGCTTGTGTCTGTAGTGAAGCGAATCTGTTTTGAATCGCCACACCAATCCCAGGGTCATCTCCTGGGCTTCTCCCGGGATTGTAGCCATCCAGGTCTCGCTGCTGGCTGCCTTGTCCTCGGAGGAGAGGCTGCGCAGTACTTGCGGATCGCTGCTGGCCCACTGCCTGAGATCAAAGCCGCCTTTGATCAATGAGGCGCGGAGTTTAATCAGGAGAGCCTCGGCTTCTTCTTGGGTTGAAAGGCTTTGTAGACAGTTGTCTACGTAGAAGCTGTTCTTTACGCTGTGTCGGACCTCTTCGTCCGCTGCTGGGTCCTCTGCTACATGTTTCTGTAGTGCAAATGTAGCACAGCAGGGGCTGCACGTCGTTCCGAAGGGGAGGACTTCCCATTGGTAGATGGCTGGGTGCTCATCTCCTGGCTTCTCTCTCCATAGGAACCGTAACAGGGGCTTGTCCGCCTCTACTAATCTCACCTGCAGGAACATTCCTTTAATGTCCCCGCTGATGGCCACCTTTTCCTGGCGGAAGCGGAGTAGAACGCCGAGTAGGGAGGGGCCGAGTGTGGGACCGGGCAGTAACTCTTTATTCAGATTTTGGGATCCGATCTGGTAGCTGCAGTTAAATACTATGCGGTCTTTACCGTTGTGATGGACCTTGTGGTGGGGCACGTACCACGATTCAGTGGTCTGGTCAGCCTCTTTAATGTCCATCTTTGTGACGTGTCCCGCTGTGATGAGCTTCTCAATCTCCGCGCGGTATACGCTCTCTTGGGCGGGGTTCTTGGCTAAGCGCCGCTCCGTGTTCAGCAGGTACCGTTCTGTAGCGTCTGTCTTGGCGTGGAAAGTAGGCATTCCTTCTCGCCGCAGGAGTGGCGTGGCGTATCTCAACACGCCGTTGACCGGGACTCTCTTGGTCCCTGTCTCGAGGAGGTGAATGGCGTAAATGTCATCTTTAGAGCGAATGTCTTTCTTTCCGTTCTTAAAGGGCATTTGTTCCAAGGTCCATAGCCGCTCTACGTGTTGCAGGAGTGCGGTTTCTCCCTCTGTGACTCGGGAGTGGAGACATCTAGTGGCTGTACTTCGGTTGAGAGATTTGGCGAGCGGGCCTTGGAGAGTCCATCCCAAACGGGTCTCGACTGCTGCAGGACAGCCTCGGGGTCCGGTATGAACCCGGTCTATCGGGACAATGAGGTCTGCATGGTCGGAGCCTATCAACAGGGTCGGCATAGCATTGTCTATGAGCGGGATCGGTAACTTGCGCAGATGTGCATATTTCTCCATCAGCTTGGCGACGGGGTATGTGTACCGCGAAAGTCCTATTTCTTGGCTGGTGAAAGCGTCTGCAATCTGGTACCGTCGCTCAGGCTGGCCGCTTGCTGCGATAGAGAATGAGACATTCTCGCCCTCTTCAAATCTCGTCTTATTGTCCGAATTGTCATTTGGGTTTCGCTTCCCCGCAGCCCTAGCTGGGCCGCAGCGGAGGCGAGCAGCAGGGTCTTCTCTGACCCGTCATCGAGGACGGCGTAAGTGTCCAGGACTTTATTCTGGTAGCTTAGTGTCACACGCACTACTTTTAGGAGTACTCGGGCTCCACTGCTGCTGGCAGGATCGATGTACATGACGCTCGCTTTGCGGCTGGATGGTGCAGGTGAAGGGCGCCGTCTGTTACTGTCGTGAAGTATGTCCAGATGGGCTCCATCGCACTTGGTGCACCTTTTCTTTAAGCGGCATTCGGCTGCCATGTGTGAGCGCGCACAGCGAAAACAGCGCTTGTTGGACTTTATCCATTGACCTGCTTCCTCCGCGTTCAGCTTGGGGAAGGAGTCACATTGCGCTAGCCAGTGTTCTTTCTCACAGTAGGGGCACACTATCTTCCACTTCTCCGTTCTGGAGGGGGTACTGTGGCTCCTGCTGCTCGGTACTGACTCCGATTGGTGCATCACAGTCACCGATCTTCTTCCATCATTTAGTCGTCTGGTTCCTTCTCTGGAGCCAGGGGTGCTCCGTCCGAATGTATCTAGCCGTAGGCTGCTGACTTCTCTCGCCAGGAAGTCTGCTAGATCGAGGAGGTTCGGTTCGGGGCCATTCGGGTCTCTGTGGTCCCTCTGCCGCCTAAAGCGCTCCTGACGAGCGGGCGGCAGCTTCTCCAGAATCCTTTCCACATTTGAGTTGGCGTAAAGTTCATGCCTCCCCTTCTCTCTTTGCGCTCCCAACATCCCTACCAGGGACTGCACTCTGATGGACAGGTCGTCCAGTGCTCGATTGTCTATTGCTGGGGGTAAGCGGTCGATGTGTCGGATCTCCTGGATCACGTAATCCCATATGCGCCCATACCTCTGGTCCAATGCTACCAGCGCTGCTGTGTATGGGGTGGTGGAAGTCGCGTAGGCGAGCGCTATATTATGTGCGCGGGGCACCTTTAGGTGCTTCAGTAGGATGGCGTATTTGTGGCGTTCATCCAATACATCCACCAACATGGTCTCCAGACACATGCGGAGTTCTGTATACTGGGCCCGGTTCTCTTGGGTGAAGTCGGGCACCATAGGCGTGCCAATGTATGACGCTGACTGTGGATACATCGGCGAGCGTTGGGGGAGAGGCCTCCTAGGCGAGTCTCCTCCCGCTCCTTGGTATGGGCTGGTACCGGCAGTGTACCATGGCCCGCTTGTCCAGGTGCTGTTCCTCGGTGCGGGTCGTGCGTCGTGCTCACCCGTGTATAGAGTCGGGGGTCTGTAGCGCAGCTCCGCGGGAGTATAGCCTGGGCTGTACCGGACCTCCTGGTCCGGTAGAGTACTGTGCTGTCTTCGGGCGTGGTTCTCCTCCTCTTCCTCTTCGTCTTCAGTTAGGTCATCCAGTGCTTGTAGTCTCTGGTTTAGCCTCTCCACAGGATATGCTGCTCCTTCCCGGTTGCTAGGTCTCGCTTGGACCGGTGGGGGGAGGTAGTCTGTGGGGGGTATAGACCTCGTCTGTTGGTCAAGTTCAGGGTTGTTTACTCGGCTAGGGGATGCCGCCCTGGAGGTGTGTCTAGACGAGTTCCTGGAGCCTCTGGCGGAGGGAGAGGGTGTTGTCCGTCTGATCAGCTGTTCTATTAGTTGCGACTGCTGTCTGTCGCGCGCTGCGTCCCGTTGAGCACCGGCTCGTTCTCGGGCCACATTCTCTTCCATCTGAATGCGTCTTATTTCTAGACGTATCTGCTCGTGTTCGCTTCGCTGCTGGATCTGCAGTCGGTCGCGTTCAGCAGCGGCGTTCAGGCTGATGAGGAAGGCCTGCTGTAGGGTCCTCTCTGCCTCGCTGGGAGAAGGCGGTTGTATAGGGGAGCCTTCCCTCGGGGTACTCCTTGCGGAGCCTTGGAGCTCTATCTCCACGGTGCTCTCCCCGTCTTCTTCCGTGCCGAGTTCTCTCTCGGTAGCGTTGTATTCCTCCCGGGACTCATCGGGGACTACTTCTTCAGTACTGGCGGGGTGTGAAGTCATGTCTGGTTCCCACTGGTCCCCACCGTGAACTTGGTCAGTTACATTAGAGCCCGTAGGGGCCTCTATGGTCGGGGTAGTCTGGGCGTTGGGGTTAGACATACTTTTACTTTCTAGTTTTACCGCGTTTACTGTTAGTAGAAGACTAGGTTGTTTACTGACAGCCTCTAAGTACTGAGGGAGCCGTCGTTCGCGCTGCGGGCGTTGGTTAGGAGGATCGTTTCGTGGAGTGTTCATCATAGGCCATTTCAATATTAATAACACTATATTAATATTACACTGATTACCCTCCGGCTCGAAGGACCAATTGTAACTGAGGGGTACAATTCCCTGACTGTATTACTAGATATGATACTTACTACCACTACCTTTGTACTTAATATTCGGCCACCCAGTACACGGCATAAATATATTATCATAAACACTCTCACGTAGATGAAACGGATCCAACACAAATGTACGAAGTCGAAGTATGCGTTTATTACTACACAGCAATGGTGTGTAGAGCAAGCACGTAATCACTTAATTACATTTATGAATTGAAATAGTATGCACTTTTATGGCAAAGAGTATTCGTCGGTATATCAATAGAGAATGTCCAATCTCTGATGGCGCAGGTGGTAAATATACGACCTGGAATAGTTAAGGAATAACAGCAATGATACTTTAATGATTATATGACTGGATACACTAAGGGGGGGTTAATCCGGTCGCTTGTAAGCCGACAGGAGTAGGAGGGGGGGGGGGGTAGAATCCGGCTGCCTCGTCCGGCCAAGGGTATCCCAGGTGAACCCACTGTAGTGCCGTTCAATGCGCCGGCGATCCTTGGACCACAGATGAAAGCAGGTGGACTCTTTGTGGGCCGGCTCTCTCCGGTCCACGGGGGAGAGACGTGAAGCGACCTCGTCTTGCAGAGCGTCTCCTCACCTTGCGTCCTCTCCAGGGGGGGGGGTTCCAACACACGGCAGTGTCGGGGGTCTTTATCCATGGAATAATCAAAGTATACAAAGCATAATCCGTGCCTGGGAAGGCGGGCTGTCGTCGGTAGAATAATCCGGTATACAGGTCCACTCGCTCGTCGGCTCTGGGGCTCCTCGGGTGCAGCTTCACATGGGGTCAACCACCCTGGGTAAGCAGCCAGTTCTCTGCCCGCAACGATGGGGTACTGACTACGGTAGTATTCTCACCGCACGAAGCACTATATATTAACAGACTATTATTAGCTTAATAGACTACGTCCAACTCGACGATATAGTGCCAAATATGACTATTCAAATATTAATATACACGATGTCTCAATACCGATGGTAGGCGAACTTGGCCTTACTCCCACACGTGGCGTCGCGGGGAGGCTTTACGTCTGTGACTCTATTGGAGGGTAAGAAACTGGACTGAAAAGGAAAGTCCTACTTTAGTAGCGCAGTATATATACGCACTATGAACAAATAGTCCCATTAGTGGTGCGGTAGCCAGATTCCTACGCGGAACTAGGACTTGTTCGTACATGTGGAGCGGTACGTTTGAACTGGGTCTGAGGGGTATGGCAGCCTGGCACCAAGGTCTCGACCAATAGTAGAATGGAGACTATTATGGGATGTTCAGTAGGCTAGAATGGATATTCAATGCATATTGTACAAGGAATATACAAGGGATATCAGGGAATATTAGAGAATATACAAATACAATTAAATATATATATATAAATAAATATATATATTCGGTTTAATCTGGCCCTTCACAACAATATATGTTATGATGAATTGAAAATGGGGGACCCTGATGTAAACAAGACGAAAGTCTTTCTCTGGTCTGCATCCCCTTAACAATTGTATGTATTGAGCTGTACTGTACTGTACCCATTCTGCAATCTGTTAATAAAGTTTTCAATCAATCAATCAATCAGCTGACTTGGGCCAATCTTTTACCATTTTCTTTTTCATTAAATATGGCGTTGCTATTAATGAGTATGCTAATAATGGCATGACAGTGAGGCTAGAAATGTTTTCTTATATTTGTTATGTACTATGCAGCACATTAAGATGAAAGTACAAGTCTGTGACTATTTAGATGTTCTCCTTTATTTTACCTGATAATGAGATAACTACGCCAATTACGCCAATTGCCCAACATGCAACTCTTTGCAACCAAGTTGAATTTCATCCACTATAGGCCTATAGATGACATCTCATCATCATCATCATCATCATCATCATTTTTATTTATTCGTACATGGAATTACCACAGTCCAACAGTACATATTCATACAATTCACCAAATACCATGGCCGAAAGGAACAGGAAGAAGAAAAAATCTTATATATACCTGCCCCTACACACACACAACTCAATCATAAAGGTTCATAGGAAAACACAATTACTGGTCCAAGAGGTTTCCAGTAGACTAACTGTCTTTAAGTATTAATGTATACACAACCTTCCAAGTTCCAAAACATTGTACAGCTGTTCGTGCGAAGGATTCCTAATGATAACGACCTGGGCTACAGCGAGTGTAACTGAGAGGCAATGAAATACTGCTATGCAATATTACATTGCGTAACAACCCCAGCACCCCGCTGCACACACACACACGCACACACACACACACACACACACACACACACACACACACACACACACACACACACACACACACACACACACACACACACACACACACACACACACACACACACACACACACACACACACACGCACACGCGCACACACACACACACACACACACACACACACACACACACACACACACACACACACACACACACAGAGACATATCACACTACTACTCACTCCGTTGGCTTAATGAGTGGACTGCTTCCCAGTCGAAACGACTGCCTGTCTTCCGTGAGCGTTCCCTTCCGCAGAAGAAACGTCTCGGTGAGGTCAAATCCTGCAGTGGAGGAGAGCATGACGTGTCAGAAGATTGAGAATAGGTCTGTGAAGCACTGCGTACACACTAAGGCTGTCCCCGAAGCCTGTTTTTGGGATTCGAACTTCGTCAGGGTTTTACGAACGAACGTTCGAACCTTCGTTTTTAATTAAAATTTAAAAAGGAAATTTAAAAAATCTGTTACAATTTGTTTATTTTTTTTTTTTATCCTCAAACTAAATCCTCAATTTGAATAAAGTGATTAATCTGATTAAATGAGTCTCTTTTTTATTAAATCAACTTTCTTTAATGAATAACGTTTTTTTTAATACTATAATATTAGTGTAGCCTAATCTTTATCTGCAACTGTGAAGAAAAACCACATTGGTTCAAACAGAATAAATAGACACATAAAAGAAACATAAAAAAAAATAAAAATAAAAAATGTATTAAACATTTAAAATTCGAATTTTGATTTAGAATTCGAATGTTAACACTTTGACTGCCGGAAAACGCTTAAAAGCGTCATTCCCGGCCATGCTCAAGTTGCAGAGGACGCTTTACAGTGTCTTTAATATCAATATTTCAAAAATCTGGGATCGGATTCATATTTCCCCTCCGCTGGCCTGAGATCCACCAGGAGGACCCACTGAGCTCTCTGGCGGTTCAGGAGCGCCATCTGGTGGCCGATCGGCGCAATCGCTTAACAGGAAGTGCCGTAGAGGTTGTGCTGGTCTGCCATATTACTTCCGGGCACTCGCTATAGGTCCCGGGACTCGATCTCGACACACTACATAGCGATCGATTGCCAATAACTCGATAAACAACATGATTTGGACGTATATACCATTATACAAGCTGGAGATGGACCGGGTAAATCGACATCCCATAATGGTAAAATGTCTACTCTACGATGATCGCCCAACGGCGCGCGGAGACTGGGGTGAGTTTTAGCGTGTAAAATTACCGTCTTCGATACTAACTGCTATTATCAACATTTGACCCACATTAGATGATTGGTATAACGCTGCCCACGGAATTATAAACGCCCCCTAGCCCATCCGGTCAACATCAGATGACATGTAGTAACTTCTAGAAGTACGTCTAGTTGGAATTTTTTATATCGCGCTGATTGCCATAAAACTGTATTGCATCATCAATATAATGTATTTGGGGCTATAGATCACGTTCTGGAGAAAGCTGCAGAAAGAGATGAAAACATACTTATACATTAGACCATACTTTACTATGAATATGTGAATGAAAAAGTTTAACGTTGCTACACAATGAACAATACATATAGGACTTTGAATGGGCCCTAATAATGGCAATAGAATTTAAAAAGTTATAGCCCTGCAAAGAAGGGGACTTTCTCTATAGACAAATAGAGCCGGCAACCTACGGTTGATAATGAATTTAACCCATGGCACCCAAAGTGTTAACATAACGAACGAACGTTCGAACGTTGGAACATTCGGGCTCAGCCTTAGTACACACACACTCAGTGAAGTGTGTGCACGATACTGCCGGTTAAACCGGTCAAGACGAGTTGAAACGTCCGAGCGATGCCGCCGTGTGATTAGGATATAACAACCATCTCAAAGAGGGATCAGCTGCCCTTTCCGTAGGAATTTCTTTCTTTCTTTCTGGAATGGAATGGAAATTCTATTGCATCAGAATTCTATAACTACAGCTTTTTATTATTATTATTATGGCATGATGATCATTAGAATGTTCGGTTCTGCAAGGTTCCCGTGCGAGATCGCACACCATGAAAGGGTGACACGCGGCTAGAGCGACGAAACTTACCAGTGATTTCTGATGGACCGTCTATGCCCGGGGTGAGACGTCCGTCCTCCACTCTCAGCGGGGGACACGAGTTATCTAGAAAAGAGACACATGCTTAAAGTGCATGTTGGATCAATGAGTGTAGGGAGGACATGTTGGTTTCAAGCTGGTGGAGTTAAATCAATGCTAAGTGGTTAAGAGAAAGAGGTGAGATAAGGAACAAAAAGGTCCTGGACTGATATTAGAGTGGACGTGTTCTGACCATCCTGGTTGATATTAGAGTGGACGTGTTCTGACCATCCTGGTTGATATTAGAGTGGAGGCGTTCTGACCATCCTGGTTGATATTAGAGTGGAGGCGTTCTGACCATCCTGGTTGATATTAGAGTGGACGTGTTCTGACCATCCTGGTTGATATTAGAGTGGAGGCGTTCTGACCATCCTGGTTGATATTAGAGTGGAGGTGTTCTGACCATCCTGGTTGATATTAGAGTGGAGGTGTTCTGACCATCCTGGTTGATATTAGAGTGGAGGCGTTCTGACCATCCTGGTTGATATTAGAGTGGACGTGTTCTGACCATCCTGGTTGATATTAGAGTGGAGGCGTTCTGACCATCCTGGTTGATATTAGAGTGGAGGCATCCATTATAGGCATTCTGACGATCATGGGTTGATTCTCAGTCACGTTGAGTTAGCATACAGTACACTCGCTACATAATGTACATAATGACAACTCTCAATGATTAGTTTCTCTGATGTCCAGCCAGCTACATCCCACTGAATATCAAAATGTTGCCAACCCATGTTATTTATGTGTTTGTTTGTTTGCCTCCAAAGCTACAGTACACATCTTAATCCACGGTGTTACTAACCGTACGGGACAATAATAGTAAAATAATAATAATATAATTTATAATAATAATAAAAAATGCGTCTCCTCTAACAACGAAAATTATAGAACAGTTGCACCACTTTTGTCAAAACATTTCGGCCCACTCACCAAACACCAACGATGAACAAAGAAAGCAGAGTTGTTCAAATGTATCCTTTTATTCTTTTAAAATAACTAGATTAGATTACATTTAAATGTATTGTCATTGCACAGCACAAGTACAGAACAACAGAAATAAGTTGGCATCCCAGTACTAGACCCAATTTCTACGTTGAGGCTATGATGTAGCCCTCATATATAACCCAGAATATGTCTGGCTAAATATAGACCACTTTTAGCCCAAGCAGTTTAATTCATTTATTACATGTTCATAACATCACACAAACAAATGTTAAATGCCCAGAGATGCACAATATAAAAATATGAAATCAAATTGATTGATTGTTGTAAAAGTGGGCTATAGTTAGACATATTCCCGACTAGATCAGAGCTAGAACATGCCATAGATCCGTCAACATTGCCATAAGCACACTGCGCATGTCGCCTACCGACTGTAACAGTCTAAAATATGCAGCACAGACGTTGTTGAGTTGTTGTTGTTGTTGTTGTTGAGTAATTTGCTGAATTTCCCTCGGGATAAATAAAGGATATACATAAAAAAATATATAATATAATATATATAATAATTATAAAACATGTCAATTATTTTTTGCTGTTTTATTCTTTTTAAAAGTTTTTTTTTAATGTATTTTAAAATGTGCTCTTAATTATTCTGATTGTCTGATGTCTTTATAGTTATGAACACACTGTGACACTTGTGTATGTAACATCTCGACGGCACTGTAAATGAGTTTAATTACTCAGTGTATTATCGAGTATAAATAAAGATTGAATTAATTAATCTTGATTTTGTCTCCACTACTAAATACATCCCACTGTTTAGGTTAATTAATATACAATAGTATGAGGTCATTATAAAGTAAAGTGTTACTTATATACGTACATTGTGAAAGCCCAGTTTAAATTATATATAACACAACAACAACATCAACAACAACATCATCATCATCAACAACAACATCATTACTTAAAGCCACAGCCATCTGATTGAAAATTAATGAATAAAAACATTATTCTTAAATAAAGTGTTTTTTTTACACATTATACTTTGAGCTGCAAACCATAATCAGTTTTTAAAGGGGAAGCACAAGAATTACTTTTATACTAAATCAATACAGAAAGTATACAAAGGAGTTCCAAGATGGCATTCCCAGGTGTAAAAAGCAGCCGTCCGTACCTGTCATCGCCATCCCAGAAGTGCAAGGAATGGCATTTACGATCCAAAGGAAAGTCGTCCATCTTAGCAGGCAACTCATGTCTTCTTTAGCACACCAAGGTAGGCCACTTGAAAACCTGGACACACATAGCGGGGAGAAAGGAATTCATATGAAGCTTGAGGAATTAGATCAAATGAACCCTTTCACTACCACACTACAGACGGTCTGTAGTGTGGTAGTGAAAGCGTTAACTGTCTGTAGTGTGGTAGTGAAAGGGTTAACCGTCTGTAGTGTGGTAGTGAAAAGGTTAACCTTCTGTAGTGTGATTGTGAAAGGGTTAACTGTCTGTAGTGTGGTAGTGAAAGGGTTAACCCTGGTTAACCTTCTGAAGTGTGGTAGTGAAAGCGTTAACATTCTGTAGTGTGGTAGTTAAAGGTTAACCTTCTGTAGTGTATTAGTGAAAGGTTAACCTTCTGTAGTGTAGTAGTGAAAGGTTAACCTTCTGTAGTGTGGTAGTGAAAGGGTTAACCTTATGTAGTGTGATAGTGAAAGGGTTAACCTTCTGTAGTGTGGTAGTGAAAGGTAAACCGTCTGTAGTGTGGTAGAGAAAGGGTTAACCTTCTGTAGTGTGATAGTGAAAGGGTTAACCTTCTGCAGTGTGGTAGTGAAAGGGTTAACATTCTGTAGTGTGGTAGTGAAAGGTTAACCTTCTGTAGTGTGGTAGTGAAAGGTAAACCTTCTGTAGTGTGGTAGTGAAAGGGTTAACCTTCTGTAGTGTGATAGTGAAAGGGTTAACCTTCTGTAGTGTGGTAGTGAAAGGGTTAACCTTCTGTAGTGTGATAGTGAAAGGGTTAACCTTCTGCAGTGTGGTAGTGAAAGGGTTAACATTCTGTAGTGTGGTAGTGAAAGGTTAACCTTCTGTAGTGTGGTAGTGAAAGGTAAACCTTCTGTAGTGTGGTAGTGAAAGGGTTAACCTTCTGTAGTGTGATAGTGAAAGGGTTAACCTTCTGTAGTGTGGTAGTGAAAGGGTTAACCCAGGTTAACCTTCTGAAGTGTGGTAGTGAAAGCGTTAACATTCTGTAGTGTGGTAGTTAAAGGTTAACCTTCTGTAGTATGGTAGTGAAAGGGTTAACCTTCTGTAGTGTGATAGTGAAAGGGTTAACCTTCTGTAGTGTGGTAGTGAAAGGTAAACCTTCTGTAGTGTGGTAGTGAAGGGTTAACCTTCTGTAGTGTAGTAGTGAAGGGTTAACCTTCTGTAGTGTGGTAGTGAAAGGTTAACCTTCTGTAGTGTGGTAGTGAAAGGTTAACCGTCTGTAGTGTGGTAGTGAAAGGGTTAACATTATGTAGTGTGGTAGTGAAAGGTTAACCTTCTGTAGTGTGGTAGTGAAAGGTTAACCTTCTGTAGTGTGGTAGTGAAAGGGTAAACCGTCTGTAGTGTGGTAGTGAAAGGGTTAACCTTCTGTAGTGTGGTAGTGAAAGGTAAACCATCTGTAGTGTGGTAGTGAAAGGGTTAACCTTCTGTAGTGTGATAGTGAAAGGGTTAACCTTCTGCAGTGTGGTAGTGAAAGGGTTAACATTCTGTAGTGTGGTAGTGAAAGGGTTAACCTTCTGTAGTGTGGTAGTGAAAGGTAAACATTCTGTAGTGTGGTAGTGAAAGGGTTAACCCAGGTTAACCTTCTGAAGTGTGGTAGTGAAAGCGTTAACATTCTGTAATGTGGTAGTGAAAGGGTTAACCTTCTGTAGTGTGATAGTGAAAGGGTTAACCTTCTGAAGTGTGGTAGTTAAAGGTTAACCTTCTGTAGTATGGTAGTGAAAGGGTTAACCTTCTGTAGTGTGATAGTGAACGGGTTAACCTTCTGTAGTGTGGTAGTGAAAGGTAAACCTTCTGTAGTATGGTAGTGAAAGGTTAACCTTCTGTAGTGTGGTAGTGAAAGGTTAACCTTCTGTAGTGTGGTAGTGAAAGGGTTAACCTTCTGTAGTGTAGTAGTGAAGGGTTAACCGTCTGTAGTGTAGTAGTGAAGGGTTAACCTTCTGTAGTGTAGTAGTGAAGGGTTAACCTTCTGTAGTGTAGTAGTGAAAGGGTTAACCTTCTGTAGTGTAGTAGTAAAAGGTTAACCTTCTGTAGTGTGGTAGTGAAAGGTTAACCTTCTGTAGTGTGGTAGTGAAAGGTTAACCTTCTGTAGTGTGGTAGTGAAAGGGTTAAAGGGCGTGGAACAAGGTATGTACTCTGAGGCACCTGAGAAAGGCTTCAAATGTATCCATTTATTATTTGTCATGTAATAAAATGATCAAATGTGCAAACCTGGCTTGAGCATGTAATTATCTTGACCAGTCAAATGAGAGGTAACAACAACACCAACACCAACACGAAGTCATCCACCACTCAGAAGATGACTTCAAACAAGTGACTCACAATTAAGTTATGAAACTAAGGACAGCCGTGATACTCAAGTGTGATTTACATCACTGGTGGAATATTCTGAAATACCTACACAAATCATCCATTTCCGCTTTTTTGAGTGGACCGACCGCCAACATAATGGTAAGATAAAACCAGCTAAACAGGAAAATAATACAATCCTCCAATTAGGGCTGTCTTAAATACTTCGAAGCTTCGTTCGATGGGCATGGGATTCGAATATAAAAATAGAATTCGATTATTAAAAAAAATATATATATGATTTTTTTTTTTTTAATCAATTCTGCCTCTCCTTGTTAACTACAACAAGCAATGCTGTGTGTTATTTAAGATGAGGTCGGACTCGGCACTGACAGATTTGTGTTCATTGTTCTGCTTTTATAAAGCCTCAAATGGCTTACAATATTTCATGAAAGCAAAGTGTTTCGTTTGTCTAAGATTTAAAAAGGTTTAAACTTTACAGCACTGACAAAGTTGAACAAAGTGCTGTACAAGTCCCACAACATAAAAAATTAAAAATTATACTTTTTTAATTTTTAATTTTTTTATTTCGAAGCTTCGAATTAAAATCGAATCTCGGCCCCGAAGCTTCGAATTCCAAAAACAAATTAGAAGGTCAGCCCTACCTCCAATACAGTGCTGTACCCCTAATGCGGTATGGGTCATACATCATCTTCCATTTGAGACACGGGTCGTGGCGTATGGATATGTGTGTCATTTTCATGTGCGTTCATTATCGGGATCGTGATCTCATTTGGATAAAAGGGTTCGACATACCGGCCTCTCGTGCTCCCGTGCATAAAACCATGGGCGTGTTTTCTCTACGCCAACCAGGGGTTAAGATCTAGTGGCATGATCTCCTCTCTTTCTCTACCATCCAATTTTATATTTGTGTGTGTGTGTGACACAGATCTAACCATTCATTACAGTCAACAGAAGAAGGTCTGAAAACTAAACTTGATTGGACTGTAAAAAGTCTAAGGTTTTAGTGTGTGTGTGGTGGACTGGCATATAGGGTAAGGAGGGAACACAGTGTTGTGGTATTAAGAACATTTTAGTCTACAGTATAATTGAAGTTAATTGCAACAGAACATTGCATATTGAAATCCGACGTTACTGTAGAGTAGAGCCTGAATATAGTAGTAAAAAAAGGAAAGTCAAGATTCCTTTTGGTTAAAGAAAAGACAACATTGTTGTTAGCTAGCTAGTTACATTAACCATAATAAATATGATCTCTCTCTCTCTCTCTCTCTTATATACTCTTTTCTGGACTCTTTTTGTATCACAAACAGTACTGTATTTGCAAATCTGGTATGTCATAAATGTATAGATGTAGCAGTACTGTCTATCTGTATGTCATATTATGTTATGATGAATTGACAATGGGGGACCCTGATGTAAACAAGACGAAAGTCTTTCTCTGGTCTGCATCCCCTTAACAATTGTATTCTCTCTCTCTCTCTCTCTCTCTCTCTCTCTCTCTCTCTCTCTCTCTCTCTCTCTCCTCTAACCTGCTTACACTTTCAGCAATATGCAGTGTTCTCAGATGCCCCGTTTACTACAGTCACACAGTGCACGCCACCCAAACAAAACCCTCCTCCCTCGTTGCTACTTGGCTGGAACACTATAGTTACTCTGAAGGAAAATATCTGTCCTCTGAGCTTGTTGTACCTTCTTCTACTTTCTCCATTAATTAAGTTAAATAGGATAACAACGGACAACGCTGGCCAAGTGACTTGTTACTGGCCGTCATCCTCGTCGCTCTCACTTGTATTTTCTAGAGTAGTGTGTACAACGTACAGTTACACCACAGTTATAAGGTTACTATTATAGTACCACACATTCTGTTACCACTACGTTCTATTACAGTGTGCATCTTCACTACTTTACTGTACAACAAGCAAAACTGTACATTGGAATATTGACAAAACCATACTTGGTCATTTACTGTACTGTACTGGTGTGTGTGTGTGTGTGTGTGTGTGTGTGTGTGTGTGTGTGTGTGTGTGTGTGTGTGTGTGTGTGTGTGTGTGTGTGTGTGTGTGTGTGTGTGTGTGTGTGTGTGTGTGTCTTTTTAATTCAAAGCCGGGGCTACAGGTAACAAGTAAATCCATAAGTTGGACTTAAAGAAAAGTGACTCCACTTATAAATGTAAATTTGTTGGTGTAATATATCATAGCTATCAACGTGTTTTAGTAAGTAAGTATGTTTTATTTCTAAAGCACACATGTAAAACAACTGTAGTTGCACCAAAGTGCTGTACATACACAGTATGAATGTCACAAAAATAAAACACAGTAGAAACATGGTAAAGAAAGCAATACAAAGACGACAAATATAACAACTAACAAAAAAACAAAAAAAACACACAACATGAAACAGGGTAGGTGTGAGATCAGACTATCCAGGCTAAAAAGGCCCAGTTTAAAAGCTGGGTAAACAGGTAGGTTTTTAACCTGGGGGGGGGGGGGGGAGCGAGATTTGGGGCAGCGCCTGCAAAGGCACAGCCTCCCGTTTTATATTCTAATGTCTCACTACACCACTGTGATATTTTAAAATAGCATGGAGCATAACTGAGAGTTTCTACTCTATTTGATTGGTATATAGCAGTTCAGCCGCGGGTTTCACTTTCAACCCAGTTCCCTTCGCCAGCACCGGGGGAATGATCTCTATAGGCGCTGCACCTCCTGGCTTTAGTCCATCTGGCTTTTAGAGGTCAAGCGTTAACGATAATCACCACCATGATGAAGGTTCCCACAGTCACCCCACCACGTATTTCTTCTGCTGATGGGAACAGTGTCCTCAAGGACAATAAGTGTCCCATCAGTCCACGAGTCCCATCTGTTCACCCGGTGGTTTGAAAAATCATGATAACCATATCAACTATTACACTGTGGTCTTCTGAACCATATCCGAGACCGTACCACCATTCATGATAGGAGATGGTTAACATAATCCATCGACAACGGATTCCATGGAGGAATTGTGCCACATCACTGTGGAACTCTAAACACCGGTACACTCCAATAACAATCTTGAAGAGCAACTGGAGTCAGTCAGTGTAATGAATGAATGAATGAATGAATTAATTAATGAATGAATGAATGAAAACTTTATTTAACAGATTGCAGAATGGGTACAATACAGTACGGCTCAATACACACAATTGTTAAGGGGATGCAGACCAGAGAAAGACGTTTGTCTTGTTTCCATCAGGGTCCCCCATTTTCAATTCTTATTGACATTTTTGACATACACAACATACATGACATTTATGGCATAGGGAGATACAGGTATTTAGTACTGATACATTTGTGACATAAACGGTATTCAAATATACAGTACTGTTACCCATAGATCCTGACAGAGTATATACATAATTATGATGGGGAGGGGACTGTACATTAGGAGGGGGTGGGTGGGTGGGAGAGAAATATACATACGGTGGGGAGGAGACTGTACATTTGGAGGGGGTGGGTGGGAGGGAGAGAAATATACATACGGTGGGGAGAGAATATATACACGCGGTGGGGAGGATATTGTCTATTAGGAGGGGGTGGGGGGTTTGGACATTTACGGTGGCCAGTTTTGAATTGCAGCCTCCCGTAGGTGCTCTTTAAGAGCGGTTTTGAATGTGGTATAGGGATTCTCATTCCTTTATTAGCAAGACACTCTTTTCTTTAGCGTCATCATCAACACCTTCAACCAAATAGGAGTTATCTTGTCTAAGTTCCTGTAGGGGTATAGTGTCATTCTGCACCAGAAGAGCCAGGGAGGTTGCTTTTAAGCCCTTATCGGTTCCCCTTACCTACTGTGACGGTTGACATAAATAATCCGGTGGATTACTCCAATTTAAGACTCGACACGGACACACTTTCAGTAACTTTTTTGTCCTATAGTGATTAATTCTCATCCGTGTTTCAGGCGACCTTGACCCCATGCATCTTTCATTACAACATAAAGTTTCAATATATCACGGCCCCAAAGAGAAGCAGTGATATTATCATAAAATAAGGTCTACACAGAGACATGAGGACCCTTGACTGTGCAGAAGACTTTTGTGTTGTTGTTGTTGTTGTTGTTGTTGTTGTTGTTGTTGTTGTTGGCTTCAACATAATGAATCAACATTATGCTCCAACTATACATGCAACAAAGCCAGACCCCTCGGTGAAGGTTAAATCAAAACATAGGCAAATAAGTATAAATAAATATAGATATTATCGGCAAATAAGAACCAGAGTTGTGCTGTAAATTGCCACCCCCCTACACGCACACGCACGCACGCACACACACACGCACACACACACACACACACACACACACACACACACACAATCCATTAACCTTATGAAATAACCTCAATTTGTAACAGTTACTTCCACTGACCCGTGTCATCTACTGGGAGCATGTGTGGCGTTGAATCTTAACTTGATACAGTCATACAGGGCAGCCCGTTTCTTACTACCAGCTGTATACTCTGTACATTTGCAGCATGGGGCTGTAGGAAATACATTGTCACAGTGTTCCAGCACCTTCCCGAGCACACTATCAAGTCACTGAAGTTATACGATTATTTGTCCTGAATCAATGGCATGCCATTACAATTAGCAGTCAATGGATGTACTGTAACTACAACCAACACCTCACAATATTCAAAAATGACTACATCGAGGTAGACTTATGTCTGAGCGACAGCTGATTGGTTGACGTTTTTTTTCCAACTAGTATTTGTCTGGAATTGTGTTGATCCACTAGCGATCCATTTAGCCTGGTATTCTTCCAGTGTCCTGCTGCACATATCGTGCCTACTGGCAACAACCCATGCGACACCGACTGTGCATGTTTACCCAAACACAGAGGGTTCATAAATCATGCCTAAGCCTATACATAGGATATCTGCCCGTTAGGCATATAACTAAGTTAGAACATCTCAAGCGGTGCGCAAAAGCCTTTTTGTGCCAAACGGACAAAACGCACAAGGTCCCCTTTAATTTACGGTTTGATTAATGGGCTGCTGAGTGATAGCCTATACTTTCATATTAGTCCACCTATAATATTTAAAGTTATTTGTTTCGGATTTAAGTACTTACAGTTGTCGAGAAAGTTTCCTCTAAGGCAAAAACAAGCAAAACAACGACGTTAAAAACATAATCCATACGCGTAAATCCCGAATCCGGACAAGTGTTGGGAATAAAAGTGGCAGCGGTGGGGTTTGCTCGCTAGATCGCGGTCCTTATTAGTCGCTCTGAGCGACCCTCCCACTCCGTCCTGCTGAAACGCATTGACACACAGACTTCTATACATCAGTCACTGGGCATAATCACCGGCACCCCTCATAATAAAGAAAGACGCGCGGAATTCACGCACGCTTTATTGCTGCCCAGAATCCATGGGTGCTCCAACGCAACACGCGTTTGAATTAATTCTTTCCAACCTCACCTTCTTCACCTCTCTGAATGATAAGCCTAATTCAAACACAAGTAGGTTATACTTATAAGCAGGAGTGTGATTTTATTTTTTTTTGTAATGGTTTAGCCGAGAAATAAATAATAGCTTATATAGATGTTCTGATGTTTACCTGAAAGTTGAACAACTTCAACTCATGATTATATTATTTATGTCCAGTCAAAATGATAGGTTATTTGTCGACGCGCATTTTGGGTATCTAATAGGCTATGGTACAGTAACTCTCAGCTGTTGCAGCAATAGTCTATAGGAGCTACATGTATTTCCCAGAAGACAACATCATGATTCCAAATAATTTCTGGCTTGACTTTTTTCGTCATCTGTATTATTATCAATATATATATATATATATATATATATATATATATATATATATATATATATATATATATATATATATATATATATATATATATATATATATATATATATATATATATATATATATATATATATATATATATATATATATATATATATATATATATATATATATATATATATATAATGCTTAGCATGTGTGTCCCTGATCAAGTACAAAATACTTTGGTGTTACTGGGGAAACATTTGAGATGTATTTCAAATATATATATATATATATATATATATATAAGCTACAGTTGCGGGCTATTATGAAGAAATGTAAAAAAATATATATATATTTTAAGTTGTGCTGTGCTACTTAATAACTATTATTATGTTCTAGAACATGGATATAGGTTCTAAATGCATTCATTTTATGGTTTATTTTCCCCTGCATTCAGACCACCTGAGTGAATACACACACCTGCTGTCTGCTAACCAGCTGGTGGACCCATGTTAACTTGTGTGGTCATTTCCCACTAAACCCCAAACTGAATAAACACGGGACTAGCACCTTTGTATACTATATACACACAAGCAGTTTGTCTAGCAGGGCTGCCCCTGTCTTGTTGGCTATCTAAGATATTTGATGTTTTCTTTTTAAATGTATTTATTTATTTATTAATATATGTATTTAGCTACTGCAGTTGAGGCTTGAATTAATTAACAAACACCCAGCAATGTAACCTGAAGAGTCATCTTGTTGTTTCAAGTCATTCAACAGCCGAGCCTCCAGCTAGTATCCTAATCCTAGTGGAACTGTCTCCCTCCTATGGCTCATCCAACTAAACCCAAAGCCATCTAGAGGCATTTTCTCCTGGGTGGCTCTTCCTTTGCCGTCTGTGATGCCCAGTGTGAGCCACGGCCTCTATAGAGGTGATGTCCGTGGGCATCTATTTAAGCATTACATCACGCGCAGGAGTGCGTTATGAGAATTAGAGCATGCCTATAGGGGTCGTCATTAGACCCCCGTGCATAGGCACGATCTAATTCTCATAACGCACGACTGCGCGTGGTGTAATGGCTTTTATACAACTGGCGCATTCATCCAACCTTATTGCTATACAATAAACACACATTAATTGAAGATTTATTGACAAACCCATCCGCAGAAAAAGTAGTTCCAAAAAAAAGAAGAGACGATGCCTCCGTGTGTATAGAAGCAGAGCTGTTTCAAAGGCATTGCATCTAAGAATGAAGTGAGCATGTGTTATTGGAATGATTGAAAATTTTATTACAGATAGACAGTGCTTACATCTTTATACAATTGCCGAATTCATCCAACCTCATTGCTATACAATAAACACACATTCATTGAAGCATAATGGAGATTTATTCACAAAACCATCCGCAGAAAAAGTAGGTAAAAAAAAAAAAAAAAAAAGAGAGAATTTGCATTATACATTTCTTTTTTCAGTGTCTAGCATTGTATTATGGTAATAGTAGTTAGTATCAATGTGTCTGTGTCTCTAAATACCATATTGGCGGATTGCTCTCATTCAGGGCAGACCATTTCCATGGTCGAAAAAATCAGGTCATTCTGATTTGACTTGCATGGTGACGTCACGTGGCGAGGATGGAGCGGATAGTGATCCGATTGGCTCTGTGGTTGTAGCGCGAGCGAACGAGAGAGAGAGGGAGAAATACACCCTCGTGACAGAGCACACATACACAGGCGCGCATCGCACTGTCAGGGAGAGAGAGAGACAAGGGGACCTGCTAATCTCACACATGCAGCCCTGTTTACACAGTGCTCTCTCCATCTCTCTCTCTCTCTCTCTCTCTCTCTCTCTCACTCTCTCTCACTCTCCCACTCTCACTCTCTCACTCTCTCACTCTCTCACTCTCGATTCGGGAGCATAACTAATGCCCCGTCTATAGCGCGCGGCACAGTGCAACACTTCTTGAAACGGGAGAGGGAGAGAGAGACAAGGGGACCTGCTAATCTCACAGACGCAGCCGTGTTTACATCTCTCTCTCTCTCTCTCTCTCTCTCTCTCTCTCTCTCTCTCTCTCTCTCTCTCTCTCTCTATATATATATATATATATATATATATATATATATATATATATATATATATATATATATATATATATATATATATATCTCCCTCTTTCTCTCTCTCTCGTATCACGCTGTGTGGGTGACTGTCACTGAAAAGTGCTTATGGGCGGAGCCCAGCCAATAACAGGCAAAAATCCTGAGGCTGGAAAATTATGCTTTTGAGTACTCCATTAGAAATATAAAACAATGATTTTTTTTTTTTAAATAAACCTTACAGATGTCTTCCATAGACACAGGAATTGTGTAAAGTTGCCCAAATAGTCCTAGGATTGATTGATTGATTGATTGAAAATTGTATTAATGTCCGCCTTGTTTCGAACTGGTTATGCTTAGGCCCTCTTTCGAAGTCGCCCTCTTTCGAAGTGGTTATGCTTAGAGTTTGGAATCATTACCACATATTCTGGTCTTGTCCATTGCTGATGCCTTTTTGGAGGGAGGTCCATAACATTTTTGAAAAAGTATTCCAGGGGGACATCCCATTTAAATTGGAGAGTCTATATTTGGGCGCCAGGCCATCAGAAAATGGGGATAGATATATATTTCAGATATTAAGCGCGGCTAGCAGGAAAGCCATTACTAGAAAGTGGTTAAGAACAGAAATTCCTACAGTGGATGATTGGATTGATATTATTTATGATATTTTTAAGATGGAAAGAATTACTTTTTCTTTTAGGTTGCAACAGGATACGTTTCGGAAGAAATGGGAAAGATGGATAATGTACATTACACCGTTACGATCTTCATTTGTTTAAGGTATACAGAAATTACCATTCGGGATAATTGTTAAGTGAACCTTGTGTAAAGGGAGTAGAGTATCAGGAAGATGCACCCCAACATATTATTTTGTTATTTGTTTGCTTTATGGTAGATGCAGATGTATTGGAGATGTACCATAACATATTATTTTGTTATCTATTATTTTTTGTTATTGTTTTTGTTTGTCTAGAAAAAAAAATAAGTATAGGATGTTATTGACTGTATGGGTCATCATGTATGTACTGGTACTTCTGCACCGCAACTAGCCGGTTCAACCAGCGTCGCGGAGCATTTAGCCTGCTGGCTACCTAGCCGGGATTCAAAGCCAACTAGCCGGCTAATCCAGCTCGCTAAATGCTGCATGTAGCTAGTTAGCTGAACCGTAGCTAGGTAGCCAGCAGGCTAAATGCTCCGCGACGCTGGTTGAACCGTAGCTAGGTAGCCAGCAGGCTAAATGCTCCGCAACGCTGGTTGAACCGTAGCTAGGTAGCCAGCAGGCTAAATGCTCCGCGACGCTGGTTGAACCGTAGCTAGGTAGCCAGCAAGCTAAATGCTCCGTGACGCTGGTTGAACCGTAGCTAGGTAGCCAGCAGGCTAAATGCTCCGCGACGCTGGTTGAACCGTAGCTAGGTAGCCAGCAGGCTAAATGCTCCACGACGCTGGTTGAACCGTAGCTAGGTAGCCAGCAGGCTAAATGCTCCGCGACGCTGGTTGAACTGCCTGGGCCGGTCTGTCTGTCGAAGACCGAGGGAACCGCATCGGGCTTCAGCTGATTAGTGGTCTTCTGGACAAACCTCCCACCATCAACAACATAATCCGAGGCAATGAAGTGTTCGCTGCAGATCTTCATTCCCTGTCCAACAGGCTGATCGCGCCGCTTGAGTGCAGCCAGCCAACGTGCCAACAACACTGTTTTTTTCACTGGTAGTTTGTGGAAATGAACCAACTTTCCTCTCTCTTTCACACGGTAAAATTTGTTTGAACAGCCAGGAGCAATACAAAAAGAACCACCGCGGCGGTCCTGTTGTCTGGTAGGCAACGTTGCATTTACTGACTGACCTTCAAGACACTCCATGTTTACTAGGCAGCTAACCAGCAGTGTAAACCAGGAGCCAGACCAAACCAACACCGTGACGTCACCATCTAAAATGGCGGCGCCCATGGCGAAAACAGGGAAATTATATTTGATTTTTCAGACAAATAAGCAGGATTTCACATTTGATTATAGGACCCTGTCTTACCTCGCCAGATAGATTTCTACTGAACACACAGAGAGGAAATTGGTATTTATCTTCTGGTCTGACTCTGGAGAAGATGTTGAGTGCATTTACCCATAATATTGGCATGTCCCTTTAACACTGAGCAAGAAGATGATCCTGAAGTGGTTGATCATCTTGGGATGTTTTCCCTCAGGATCCAAATTCCTTGGAGCAAATGCAATGTTAACTAACTTTTTTCTTGTCCTTCAGAATTTCTCACAAATTAGAATTTATTAAACCATAACAACGCTGTCACTTGGCAGGCCTGCTGCTGATGTGAGCCGCCGCACATGTTTCACAATGTGACTGCATGGTGGTTTTGTGGTTTGATTGCGACATCAGGCCTGGACAATGTTGTTGAAAGGACTGCCATTTATCTTTATCACCACCGTGGTCATTCCGAAGGCAATTTGGAAAGCTATTAATACGAGCCATTCATCATCTGTCTGTTTATGGCTAAAATGGTGACGCTCAAACCTCGATAGCATATTAATTGACCAAATCTAATAAAATTCAAATGACCAGATTAAGAGATACACATTTTTGTCATTGGACGTGCTCTGTCTTAGTCAGTTTTAGAAATGCTTTCATAGACTTAGGTCCTTACCCCGACCCACCATCTGTGTAGTTTCATTATGATTGGACAGACAGTTAATTTTTTTTATAGGGATTAGGGCCATACCCTCATAGCACCCCTCTCAGGCTAATTAAGTCATAGACCATAGCTCAGAGGTCATAGATCATTTTTGTCCCTCCCAGCCCTACAGAGCATTCTGGTTTTCATTGCATGGCTCCATCTTAAATGACTGTAAAGATATCTTGGAGGACGGACAAGTGATAATATTAGATTAGATTAAAATGTATCGTCGTCGTACGGCACAAGTACAGAACAATGAAAAGAAGTTGGCATCTAACCAGAGTGCAAGGTAACAGTAAGCGTAATACATTAAAGTGCATAACAATAGACAGTGTAACACATGATTATATGGAACACAGTATACCAAAGCTACTGAGTAAATATGCTAATCTGATGTATGTACAGTATTATTATGTACCGTGATACAAGTATAAATACACTATGGTAGTAAGCCATACTAGCCAGTGGTATAACTAATACAAGTAGGTATTGTGTATATATTATACACAGTGTGTACGGTGCATAGAGTGGGTATGTAAACAAGAATATATGCAGATATATTCATACAGATATAGATAAATGTATATATACAGTCTATACAGTGTTATTCTACACGGCTATAGACTACAGGTTGTGGTAGGTAGTTATGATTGGTTAATTATTAATGTAAGGAAATTGTAGACAATGAAAGCAGTAGATAGGAATAGGTTGAGTAGGCTATAGGCAACAGAGTTCAGAGTTTGTATGGTATGGGCCGGCTACCTGTCCTGTATGTGCAGACACAGACACATAGGCACACACTAGACACTGAAGAAGAATATCGCCTATTGTCAGCTTCAATATAGTGATACTGGCATGAGCCTTTCCAAACATATTCCAACGCCGTCTATGACTTGCTGACTTGCTGTTGTCAGCTTATCAGATTGTTAGGTAGGACTGTCCTGAATTCTATAGCTGAGATACCACGTTTCCAGTTTCAGGTTTCAAGTTTCAAGTTTCAGGTTTCAAGTTTCAGGTTTATTTAGTCACATCCCTGTCCTTCTACAGTAGAGGAGCGACATTCTTGTTTCTTGGCTCCTCTGTCGAGCAGCAGCATCAGCACAAACAATAAGAACAGTGTGACCAATAAACACAATTTAAAACAGCTATAAGAAAATAGTAATAACAGGGCGGCTAAGTGGCGCAGTGGGCAAGGCGCTCGCCACTAACGCAGGAGATGCTGGGTTCGAGCCCAGCTCTCGGCGTTGCTACCGGCTTGGCTGGTCGTTCATACTAACACAATTGGCAGTGTTAGGGGTGGGAAAGCCGGTGGGTGGGGATTGGACGTTGTGGACAGCGACTCCTACAGGTCGGTTGTTGCGCCTGTGCAGCAGAATCAGGAAGTATCGGGGGTAGCGTGAGCCTCCCACGCGTTACTCCTCGCCACTGAGAAATTGCGTTGTTCAGGTGAAAAGATGCGACGGCTGCCTCCTCGTGTACCGGAGGGGACAAGTGATGCAAGGCTTGGTCCTCACTGCAGCCGACCAGTGGGAGGCATAGTCTAGCAACATTCGAGACAGGGGAGGGAAGAATTGAAGAGAGAATTGGCGAGGCGAAATTGGGATGGGAGAAAAATAGAAAAATAAGGAGAAAGAGGAAAATACAAAAAAAATATATATTGTAATAACAAAGAAGAATAGCAAATATAGAGCAAATAGCAAACATCAATTATAACTGTACTGTGTGCAAATCAGTAAGGTGTGCAAATCAGTAAGGTGTGCAAATCAGTAGCAGGGACAGCTATACAGTAGTCGATGATCAGAATAGTCACCCTCATATATCACCCTAACCTCTTGTCAATGACACAGTCAAATTAAACTACTCTCTTTCTGGGGACCCCCTGGAACCTCCTGAAGGACCCCTGGGGGGGGGGCCACACCGAGAACCACTGGTCTGGAGCGTAAAAAATCTAGGCGGCACGGTGGCACAGTGGTTAGCACTGCTGCCTCACAGCGAGAAGGTCCTGGGTTCTAAAACCCCAGCAGGGGGCCTCTTCTGTGTGGAGTTTGCATGTTCTCCCTGTGTTCGCCTGGGTTTCCTCCAGGTACTCTGGTTTCCTCCCACACCATAAAGACATGCATGGTAGGCAGGGACTACAGATGAAAACTAGCTCATTAGCTAATTCTGGCACATTTATATTGATGTGGAAACTGAAGATGTTGATTAATGTGCACCGTCCCTGGGTGATAAATAACTTAAACTATACGTATTGTGCCCTCATGTGGCATAATCCGTACATAATATAGTGCACTCATGAGCGTGGACACACACACACACACACACACACACACACACACACACACACACACACACACACACACACACACACACACACACTCGTGTAGGTAGTTAGGTACAATGACAGAGTTCAGATATATTCTAGGACTAATCAATAATATGACTCAATACTGTTCCAGTGAACCTTATGAATTCCTATTTCTTTCAAAGGGTCTATTGCTGTATTGATTACCATACTGTAGCCAGCGTGGCTCCGTCTCCTTTCTTCTACATCAACATGGGTGGCGGTCTGGTGTTCTTCAATGCCCCTCACTCACCATCACCAACCCCATATAGTCCGGGAGCCATAGCCTGATTTATAGGTGAACCTTGTTTTTGTCAGTTGCAATTTTTTTTGTGCAGTTTCTTGGAGCTTGGGGGGTACCTGTTCAAAATACAAGAGGGTGCTCGGTGATATCCCTTGGGCATTTTCAAATATTAACCCCTTCATGCCAGAAAATGCCAAAATCACGCAAAAATAGAGATTTATGATATTGCATGCTGAATATAAATTGAATGCATCAAATGACATTCTCTAGTGTTTTTTTCATACAAGGGGTGATGTGAAATTAATATTAACATTAATATTAACATGTAAAATCTTCAGATATTAACCCCTTCATGCCCGAAAATGTCAAAATCACACAGAAATAGAGATGTATGATATTGCATGCTGAATATAAATTAAATGCATCAAATTACATTCTCTTAATGTGTTTTCATACAAGGGGTGATGTGAAATTAATATTAACATTCATATATTAACATGTAACATTTTCAGATAGTAACCCCTTCATGCTCGAAAATGCCCAAATCACACAAAAATAGAGATTTATGATAGTGCATGCTGAATATAAATTGAATGCATCAAATTACATTCTCTAATGTTTTTTTTCATATAAGGGGTGATGTGAAATGAATATGAACCCTTTCAAGCCAGGCCTGTAAAACTACTTTTGTAGCAGTTATAAGCAGCGACACACACACTTAAGTTTGCCTTGTGTTGGTCCATTTATTCATATGGTGAACAAAGAATTTGCAACAGGAAAAGGGGTGCAGCTCTTTCCCCCCCACAAAATGTATCTAACTAAATAAAACAAGTGCACACTCACTGGTGTGAAGGACAAATCTTGCAGATGCATTACATACTGTATTAGGGAACATCCTACCCTGAAACATGTACAGAACATTGGGCACGGCAAACCATGCACTTAACAGCTGCACTTCTTCAAGGTACACAGGGCCTCACTCTTGCAGCCACACCGGATCATCTTCAGGATGAAGTCTGGGACAAGTTTTACATTTTCTGGTAGGTGGATTGGGATCAGTGCCCTGTTACAGGTGTCCTGCTTCCATTCAAATTCCTCCGGGTTCATTGCAGGTGGCAGATTCTTAATGAGATACGGGGGGATTCCATGATGAGTGGTACATCCAGTCCTATGCCTGATGGTAATGGTGAAGATGGTAATGGTGAAGTCAATGATTTAATTGGAAATGTTAAGGCACGGCTAACTTCATACCTCTTAAAGAGTGACATCTACCTTACCTTTGACAGATATTATGACTACAGTATCAAGTCCGTCACCAGCGATACCATTGTCAGGGAGACAATGGTCAACAAAAAGCATCATCTCCTCCTATCAACCAAGCTACCAGCCCAGACAGTTGTCCTGTCATCCATCAAAAACAAGAAACAGCTGAACAAATTACTTTGTGAAGAACTGAGCAAAGACAGGCTATTCCATCTACAGAGCACAAACACACACAAGTTGGTGTTGACAGGTGAGGACCCATGTCCCATCGAGATCGAGATGGAAGAGAGACGGACGAGATATGATCTTGAAAATCAGCAGGAAGAAGCCGACACCATCATCGTCCGACAAGTCCTGAGGTGTGCTGAAGAAGCCCATCAAATCACAGTGGTTTCTGATGATACAGATGTGTTTGTCCTACTTCTTCACCATTACCATCAGGCAGGACTGGATGTACCACTCATCGTGGAATCCCCCCGCAAGGAGAGAATAATAGTGGAGATAAAGTCAACACTGGCCAAGCATAAACAAATGGTCAAACACCTTTTACCAGCCCATGCCATATCAGGATATGTAGCATTGTACTATGGGTTGGGAAAAGGCTTGGCCATCAAAGCCCTGAAAGCTGGTTACGACCCATCAGCCATTGGCAATGTGGATGCACCATTCCAGCAAGTCCTTGGCCAAGCCACTGCCTTCATCTCAGCCTGTTATGGCATAACAGAGAGCACAGACAAGGCTACTTGTCTGGGGGGGGAAATGGGAAAAGACATACGTCTTCACCAAATCTCGCTGCTCTACCTCCAACAAAGGAAGTGTTCATTGAAAATGTGAAGAGGGCCCACTTCCAAGCGTACCTCTGGAGAAATCTCATTAAGAATCTGCCACCTGCAATGAACCCAGAGGAATTTGAATGGAAGAAGGACACCTGTAACAGGGCACTGATCCCAATCCACCTACCAGAAGATGTAAAACTTGTCCCAGACTACATCCTGAAGATGATCCGGTGTGGCTGCAAGAGTGAGGCCCTGTGTACCTTGAAGAAGTGCAGCTGTTAAGTGCATGGTTTGCCGTGCCCAATGTTCTGTACATGTTTCAGGGTAGGATGTTCCCTAATACAGTATGTAATGCATCTGCGAGATTTGTCCTTCACACCAGTGAGTGTGCACTTGTTTTATTTAGTTAGATACATTTTGTGGGGGGGAAAGAGCTGCACCCCTTTTCCTGTTGCAAATTCTTTGTTCACCATATGAATAAATGGACCAACACAAGGCAAACTTAAGTGTGTGTGTCGCTGCTTATAACTGCTACAAAAGTTGTTTTACAGGCCTGGCTTGAAAGGGTTAATATTAATTTCAAATCACCCCTTGTATGAAAAAACATTAGAGAATGTAATTTGATGCATTCAATTTATATTCAGCATGCAATATCATACATCTCTATTTCTGTGTGATTTTGGCATTTTCAGGCATGAAGGGGTTAATATCTGAAAATGTTACATGTTAATATTAATGTTAATATAAATTTCACATCACCCCTTGTATGAAAAAACATTAGAGAATGTAATTTGATGCATTTAATTTATATTCAGCATGCAATTTCATAAATAAATTTTTGCGTGATTTTGGCATTTTCGGGCATGAGGGGGTTAATATCTGAAAATGCCCAAGGGATATCACCGAGCACCCTCTTGTATTTTGAAGAGGTACCCCCAAGCACCAAGAAACTGCACAAAAAGAAATTGTAACCGACAAAACAAGGTTCAACCCCATGGCTCCCGGACTAATAGTGATTTCACTGCACAGTGCTCTTCACAGTGGATTACATGCTGTATACTTTGACATGACTGGTCTTTCCTTCATATATCATATCTGTATTAGTGTGTCTATTATGGGTGTGTGTGTGTGTGTGTGTGTGTGTGTGTGTGTGTGTGTGTGTGTGTGTGTGTGTGTGTGTGTGCGAGTGTGTGTGTGTGTGTGTGTGTGTGTGTGTGTCTGTCTCTGTGTGTGTGTGTGTGTGTGTGTGTGTGTGTGTGTGTGTGTGTGTGTGTGTGTGTGTGTGTGTGTGTGTGTGTGTGTGTGTGTGTGTGTGTGTGTGTGTGTGTGTGTGTGTGTAAAATATGTGAGTGTCACTGAGTGTGTGTCTGTCTGTCTGTGTGTATGTGTATTTATATGTGAGTCTGTCGCTCTGTGTGTGTCTTTTAAGAGTGCAGTCATTATATGCGTTTTAAAAACTTTTTCTTTTGTACAACCCAGTGTCTGTTGGTTTTCCAGCAACACAAAGACGCCCCACGTGTCTCTCTGTACGTCTCCATTATAATGCCACTGAATGTGGTGACAGGTGGAGAGCTGGTGTTAAACCACCTGCTCCTCTCTAGGCGTCATCATTTCTGACATCAATAATACTCAATTTTGCAAACCTTTATTTATTCTCAAAGACAATTGAGGTCACCCTCATTTTCAATGCATCACAGCTACACCGCAGAACGATCCTCTCCCCACGGCCCAGATCTACTGTTCCCATCTAATCAGTGTGAACCAACACGCTGCATTGTTCTATATTCCCTCGTTCTTCTGAGAAATTAGTTTCTGGTCGGGCGTCAGGCTCAAGCTCTCTTTTGTCCCGCATGACATGATGAGTTTGTGTGTGTGTGTGTGTGTGTGTGTGTGTGTGTGTGTGTGTGTGTGTGTGTGTGTGTGTGTGTGTGTGTGTGTGTGTGTGTGTGTGTGTGTGTGTGTGTGTGTGTGTGTGTGTGTGTGTGTGTGTCTGTCTGTCTGTCTGTCTGTCTGTCTGTCTGTCTGTCTGTCTGTCTGTCTGTCTGTCTGTCTGTCTGTCTGTCTGTGTATATTTATGAGTCTGTTACTGTGTGTGTGTGTGTAATTATGTGAGTCTGTCACTGAGTGTGTGTGTGTGTGTGTCTCTATGTCTGTGTGTATGTATGTGAGTCTGTCACTGAGTGTGTGTGTGTGTGTGTCTGTATGTGTATTTATTATATGTCTGTCGCTCTGTGTGTGTGTGTCAAGAGTGCAGTCATTATGGGTTTTCAAAACTTTCAAACTTTTTCTTTTGTACAACCCAGTGTCTGTTGGTTTTCCAGCAACACAAAGACAGCCCACGTGTCTCTCTGTACGTCTCCATTATATGCCACTGAATGTGGCGACAGGTGGAGAGCTGGTGTTAAACCACCTGCTCCATCTAAGCGTCATAATTTCTGACATCAATAATACTCAATTCAATGCGTCTCATCAGTCACAGCTCCACCGCAGCACGATCCTCTCCCCACGGTCCAGATCTACTGTTCCCATCTAATCATTGTGAACCAACAAGCTGCATTGTTCTATATTCCCTCGTTCTTCTGCTAAATTCGTTTCTGGTCGAACGTCAGGCTCAAGCTGTCTTTTGTCCCGCATGACAAAGAAGGCATATTGTGGGCAATAACAGCATATTGTGGATAATAGCACTAGACAAAGAGAAGACATACGTGAGGGTTCTGTGTCAGTAATGTGTGTAGGCAAACATTACCGGCGATGTGGACATGATGTCTTAATCGGAGAAATGACAAAAGCCACAGACTAGTGCCATTCATCTCTTGTGGAACAGAGCGGCCATATGCCATCAATACATAGAGAAACACATACAAGAGTATATATAAACGAGAGAGAGAGAGAGAGAGAGAGAGAGAGAGAGAGAGAGAGAGAGAGAGAGAGAGAGAGAGAGAGAGAGAGAGAGAGAGAGAGAGAGGAAGCCAGCGTTGCCTGCTGCTGTTGGCAGTTTCAGTGGCGTCGACTTGGAATTACATCATCAAACAGAAAGAAAAGTAGTGTTTCCACTGTAAGACTAAAACTGTAAGAGCTGTTACTAGACTTAGACTTAGATTTAGACTTAGATTTAGATTTAGACTTTATTGTCCCCAGGGGGAAATTAATTTCCATATCACTGTACCCATCAGACAACAGTATACAACATCAGTAGGGATGGGTACCTTTCACATTTGAACCGATACCGGTACCGGTACCTGTGAATCGATACCGGTACCCAACGGTACCTTTTTTCGGTACTTTAGTCTCAAGAAATTTAATTTACAGTCGTAAAAAAAAAATCCAAACTTCAAATAACTACAATTTCGACAGTTTTCGGCTTGTCATTGCTCCGACTGCTTTGTTGTTGAATCAAGTCAAATCCTAGGTAAGCATATATTGTGCGTGTGAACGTTGACATGAAAAGAAAAAAGTAAAAAAAAAAAAAAAAAAAAAAAAAATTATTCGATACTCGGTAGTACCGACGTGTTTCGGTTCGGTACCTCAAAAGTACCGAATTCGGTACCCATCCCTAAACATCAGTATCAAATAGTACACGCAACAGGCAGCACACAGTGACAACATACAATGACAGACAGCGGTATACACTCGGGCCTGTTCAGTGAGGCCTTCTGTTCAAGGCTGCTATGGGATCGGGCTCTTCCCAAAACGGGGCCCTTCTATACCCCAGTGTTCTGTACCGTCCTGCGCCCGGGGGGGGCAGTAGGGCGAGGTAGTGATTGAGTGGATGTGTGATGTTCTGTATTGTTTAGCTCCGAGAGGCTGGGTGTGGGGAGACCAATTATCCTGGCAGCGCTGTTGGTTATATACGTGTGAGTTGTATTTCAACAACCGTTTGATACAGGTACGTTTGGCTAGAAAACTCAAAAGTCTGAATTTTTACATCAAAAGATGAATATAAGAAAAAAAAGGCATGCAGCTGTTGATGGTGACTAATGCTATTCATGCGTTTATACTTTTATTAATTATTAATTAATATTTTTTCAAGAACAGTTGACAGCATAGGGATTATTCAGGGATAATGTACTTTCAGGAAGCAATCAACCTCTGATTATAACCCAGACTCATTATTTTCCTGTCTCACTGGACATTAGGATATACCTGCTGTATTTTACATCAGTGTGGAATACATAATTGATACTATATGATTTAATATCTTAGTGGCCTAGCTAGTGTATCAGCCAAAAACCTCTTCAACAACCACATATCTGGATTAGTCCCAGAGGGGGGCCTGCTATACCCAAAGTGCCTCCATAGAGAGGGTTTATTGATTGTATTTTTAGCATTAACTATCATCTTTACTTAAAGGAACACGCCAACATTAAGGGAAATGCACTTACCGTCTTCTCCAGAGTCAGACAAGAAGATAGATACCAATTTCTTCTGTGTGTCAGTTGAAAGCTACTGTCACTAGAAAGCTATCCGGCTGCTAGCTAGCCTAACTTTGCACAAATGAATGGAAGCGGATACGGACCAGCTAGCCTAGCTGTTAGCCAAGAACACTTCTCCCGGAGTTTTAAGCTAGGCTACGGGTCCATATCCGCTTACATTCATTTGTGCTGAGCTACGCTAGTGGTAGTGGCCTTTCTTTGTGAGCTTGAGGCCCCCATGCTCTGTCCCCCTAAATGCCCGTGCTTGGATGGCCTTTCAAAATTAAAATCTGCAGAGACGCATCTTAATAGAAGAAGCTGCATTTTGATTTGAGTATTTCAAAGGAAGACATCAACAATCTGTGTTGATGTGTTGTGTTTATGTATCACAAAAGTGCTATAGCTAAAGGGTACAGACCAAATTTCAACATATAAGACTTTAACAAGGAGTTACTCATCTCAATACTGAGGCTTACCTAAGGTCCAGGGTGCAAACTGACCACGACTGTAATTAAAAAAAAAAAAAAAAATGTTAACTAATAGTCAGACTCAGTAGCGGACAGTGGTATCGATCCTCTCATCAGAAGAAATTATATGAGAGTACAGGAAAATAATAATATGAGAGTAACGTTACAGCAAAATAAAACTAAATATTTTCATTCCCCCATTCCTATACTTTTGCTGCTGACTGTATATAATAATAATAATAATAATAATAATAATAATAATAATAATAATAATAATAATAATAATAATAATAATAATAATAATAATAATAATAATAATAATAATAATAATAATAATAATAATAATAATAATAATAATAATAATAATAATAATAATAATAATAATAATAATAATAATAATAATAATAATAATAATAATAATAATAATAATAATAATAATAATAATAATAATAATAATAATAATAATAATGCAGGACCTGTCGCAAAGGTCTTTAATTGGCATGCAACGACACTCAATGTTAGCGGCACACACACACCGGAACACACACGCATGCATTGTCTGTAGGATCGCCGATGCGATACTCCTCTGCGCTTAACCCATCCCATCGTCCTTCCCCCCCCAAGGGCAGCCGGGAGCAGACGAGGGCTGTGGCGTGAGCCACGTCCGGGGACCATCCAAGTGCTCCTGCCCGTCTTCGTCACGGACGCGACAGCGTTAGCGATCTGTTGTTTTGCTTCTGACGAGGACACATGGGTATTGATCTACACATTCCTGGCAGACTAGCAAAGGATGCATTATGACCCACCATTGTTCCTATTTCTTGGCTCGTCCCATATATGAGGACCATGATAATTTGAAAGCTTGTGGTAGATGTTACATTTTGAGATATACGTAGATGGTACATATTTTCTAATGTTTTTACAACGATTGAGCCCTTGCACTGAAGAACCATATAAGTCAGTCTTTGGACAGCTCATGTATTTGCAGTTGTAAAATGTATCCAAATCACTTGGAATGTGAAATTAGGATATATCACCAGAAAGTACTCAACCTATACTGTCTCTACTCTAACTGAACACAACACTCTAACTTACCATCTTTAGATAATACAGTTTGAAAACATTCCCTCTCTGAAAATGTCACACAGAGTTATGTGGTTCTTCTTCTGAGGTACTTATGAGTCATGACCAGCAATGTTTTTATTTCACTTTTGATCATAATACGACACTATATTATCCACATAGATTTTTGTCCCTTGTGCAAATACCCATCCAGGCTGATGGAAATAAGGCTGAATGTGCCTAAAATACATCTAATGTATCATTATATGATATAATTATACTACTGTGTTGATGCTGTTACATAATGTGCCCTCCTCAGTGAGCTCATTCTAGTTGAATCCATAATTTTGTAATGCATTGTAAATTAGAAGAATGCAATCAGTAGAGTGCAGACCTCCGCAAAGACCTAACAATCTCCCCACCTTGCCATTACTTTCAAATGCAACATTTTACTGGGTGGATGACAGAAGTAAGAGTTGCCAATATTGCCAGTCTCAACACACCCAGGCTATAAATCCATATGGTGGTGCTAGAGGAAAGATCCCAGGGTTATTTTTTTTTATTTTTATTTTTTGAATGTCTTATCGTTATTGTAGTTAATATTGTTGAAGTATTGTCTTGTGGTGTCCCTTGTATTATTGTATTGTGTTTTGATTGTTGTGTTGTGGAAAAAAATAAAAATAAAAAAAGATTTGATAAAAAAAAACAAGGAAAGGTCCCAGGGACACCGAAATCAACACATTTCTGCCACTAGGGGTCATGAATATTCACATAAAATATTGTGACTGTACGGACTATTGCGTCAGGCTCATTTTACAATATAAAGTTTTACCTGATGGCAAGAGGAAAGGTCAGGGGGTCACCTAAATCAATTCTTCCCCTTGGGGTCATGAATATGCACATACCTTTAATGGCAAAACCAGCCATGACATGATATTGTATTCTCATTTTGGCCTGATGGTGATGCTAGTGGAAAGGTCATAAATTATTCACAGAAAATGTTGTGACTGTACAACAAACAGTCCAAAATGTATTTTCAAGGTGTATCCATGACAGATTCACAAATGGGACAGAGTAATAATATAGTAATAAAAACAACAACCTGCAAGTACTAATCATGTATTTCTATTTTGTCATGATAATATTCCACTGGCTATTGTTGTGACTGTTGGGTAAAGACATAAGAAAGAGGGG
>NC_140173.1:139937509-140074909 GCF_963971535.1 Notolepis coatsorum
AAACCGAACGTAAACTGTCAGTTTATTGCGTTAATTAGATTAATTAATTACACAGCAAATTATCGCATTATGAAAATTAACTCAAAAAAAAAAAAAAAAAAAAATATCTTTTTTTACATTTTTTTTTTTTATCTCATTCACTCCATAAGAACGTAAAATACACATTTACAGACTTTTTTATGGACCATTTGCATGTTCTTGGTATCTGATTCTAGGGACATCTATGGATCTCAGGGAATGCATTCCCATGTCAGAAATACTGTGTCTGTTACTAGGCTTGAGTAAATTGTAATGAACCAAATGAGAATATCAATAAAAAATGTTTTATCTTTGACTGTGAATAACACTATTCTCAAATTGACCAGACCTGAAAAATCTAAGCAAATTAATAGATGGAAGATGATTAAACAGAAGGTTTTGTAGATACAGTACTGAATTCTGCCATCCGGACACATGCAATTTGAAATATGATTATAGAATATAGAATATCAGGCATAAAATGGTTATGCGATTAAAATGCGATTAATTAGATTAATTCATTACAAATCCTGTAATTAATTAGATAATTTTTTTTAATCGCCTGACAGCACTAATATATATATCAAAATGATCGTGATCATGATTTTTGCATAATCGAGCAGCCCTAACGTGTACCTTTACCTTGTATACAAATATTGTTGTTGAATAAATATTGTTATTCCTTTTCCATCCGTTGTGTCTGTGTGCTTCTGTCATGGATGGACCTGCTATCCCCCGTCCAGGTCGATCTCCTCGACGGCCCGTGACATTATCTTATCTTAAAGGGTTTGAAGGCCTGGGACATTATCTTATCTCGAAGGTTTGAATGAAAGGAAATGTGGCGTTGTGCAAAGCACGTTTATTTAATCTCCGAGAGCCTTTTCCAATCCACTTTCAGCCTTTTAACCTGCCGCTCAGAATCATCCTCTCCGGGTCGTATACTCTATCAAAGCTGCTTGAGAGCATCGTTCACCACCCATGCTTAAAGGAACACGCCAACATTTTGGGAAATTAGCTTACCGTCTTCTCCAGAGAGAGACAAGAAGATAGATACCAGTTTCCTCTCTGTCCGTTCAGTAGAAAGCTATCTGGCTGCACGTTAGCCTAGCTTAGCACAATGAACGGAAGCGGACAGTGCCGGTTAGCCTAGGCATTGTCCAACTAACACCTCTCCCGAAGGCTAACCGGCACGGTCCGCTTCCATTCATTGTGCTAAGCTAGGCTAACGTGCAGCCAGATAGCTTTCTACTGAACGCACAGAGAGGAAACTGGTATCTATTTTCTTGTCTCTCTCTGGAGAAGACCATGAGGTAATTTCCCAAAATGTTGGCATGTTCCTTTAAGGGACGACCTTTTATAGGCGTCTTTTAACACTTGATTAGCAACTTTTGAGGTTCAAATAATAGACATACTAAATCAATTAAAAAAATTATAAATGAATGAATAAATCAAATACAACACATGCTCTCTATTTGTTTAAACAGTTACATCTGTGTAGCACCTGTCATTATAAAGACTAGTATCTGACTATGCTTACTGTTTAAAGGTGGGGCTCCGGGTATGTACGAGTTGATACAGTACTATGATGTTATATTTATGATATTGTCTTGTCATAAATCGCTTATTGTGGAATGTTAATGTCATAAGTATAATCTTTTCAGCTTCAGTAGTAATACTTTGTTTTGATATGAGTGCTTTAGGTCACCCTCTCTGAGCACAGCCAACTCTCAATAGGCTGAGGGGACGTGGCCTTCTGTGCACTAGAGACACTATAGATGCTTGATGCATGGATACAGGCTGTTGCATCAGGACAAGGTTACATCACTCAGCTAGATGTGACTGAGTGATGGGCCAATCAGAGCAGCTAGATGTGACTGATGGGCCAATCAGAGTAACCTGTGCAGTATCGTATGCTATTTCAGAGGAAGCAGATTGGATATCTGAAATGGCTTGATTTTGTTGATATCCAGGAGGATGGAGATCAAAGGGCTTTAGTAATTTTTGGATAATGTACATTAACATACATTGTGTAAAAATAAATGCAATGAGATTGAAAAACAAGGTTTTCATATTGAATTTTGAACTACTTTGTGGTATCTCCCTGTAAAATTTGATTAAAACTCATCTTCCCTGGATTATATGATTTACACTGTTTTCATACCATTTAGCTTCAATGGACCCTTTGAAATGGTAAGAATGATGTCACGGGTCGACCTACATCGACCTGGACATAAAGGTCAACTGGTAGTAGGTTCCCTGACAGCAATGCAGACACAGCTGTAATAGTAATTTATTATATGTTACATCATTTGTACAGCTTATTGGACATGTTTCATAGCTCTGTTATAAATACTGTACATATTTCTCTGTACAAAGCTTTAACTAGTTTAACTAGTCAAGACACTAGGCGACAGTCTGACGGTGTTCTTAAAACAACGGCCAAGGCCCAGGACAGCTTGACTTAGATATGACACGTCCAAGAAAGATCACATCTTGTTCTTTTCTTGTTAATCTTGTCTCCAGTCTTGTGTGAGACACGACAAACCATCTAAACCCATCTTTGTTTTTATTTGTCAATCCCAGCTGGTACTTAATTGTAAGTCTGACCAGAGCGCTTTCTCACTTTCTGGTCAGATGCGCGTGTGTACACTTGTCTCTGATTGTAAACTGAGGATACTTTTTCTGTGGCCACAGAAACAGAAATAAACTACGTTCTATTTTTATACAATTTGACTCGTCTGAATTTCTACAGTTCACTGTCGTGGCTCATTTAAAATATTCCACAACACAGCGTTCCTCAGATTTCCTAACCGAAGCAAAACACAAGCAGCGTAGAAAAGTGGAACAAGAAGTGGAATTCCAGGCACTCAAAAAATGGTATTGCAGGAAGGAGGATAAATTATAAATGTATCTTTCTGAAATACCTGTTCTGAGTGCCTGGGATCCCACATCATGCCCCAGTTGTCCTCTCCCAAAGACCCAAGAGCACCTGATGACTTGTTTGTTGTAAAACATGCTACTCACCAGAGCGCGTTGTTGAACTCTGCTGCTCAGTGTAGAAAAGGGGAGTGTGCCTATGTTCCCACAGGCCACAGCCCTATGTTCCCACAGCCCTATGTTCCCACAGCCCTATGTTCCCACAGCCCTATGTTCCCACAGCCCTATGTTCCCACAGTCCTATGTTCCCACAGCCCTATGTTCCCACAGCCCTATGTTCCCACAGCCCTATGTTCCCACAGTCCTATGTTCCCACAGCCCTATGTTCACACAGTCCTATGTTCCAACAGCCCTATGTTCCCACAGCCCTATGTTCCCACAGCCCTATGTTCCCACAGTCGTATGTTCCCACAGCCCTATGTTCCCACAGTCCTATGTTCCCACAGCCCTATGTTCCCACAGTCCTATGTTCCCACAGTCCTATGTTCCCACAGCCCTATGTTCCCACAGCCCTATGTTCCCACAGTCCTATGTTCCCACAGCCCTATGTTCCCACAGCCCTATGTTCCCACAGCCCTATGTTCCCACAGCCCTATGTTCCCACAGCCCTATGTTCCCACAGCCCTATGTTCCCACAGCCCTACTGTATGTTCCCACAGCCCTATGTTCCCACATTCCTATGTTCCCACAGCCCTATGTTCCCACATTACCTTTTTTCATAAATTTGTATCTGATTTTACCCCCCTTTCTCTTCATTTGGTAGCCAATTACACCCAACCTATTATCCAATTGTCCTCTGGTTATAGAGGGTTCGTCCGGGAACATGATAGGGCTGTAGCACCATTTGGCTGTGAGAACATAGGGCCTAATTTTTTGAGAAATCTTAGAAATGTGGGAACATAGGGCTGTGGGCCCATTGGGCTGTCAGACCATAGGGCCTCATTTTGAGAGAAATCTTAGAAATGTGGGAACATACAGTAGGGCTGTGGGAACATAGGGCTGACCCTGTAGAAAAGTGTTCCTGTTCCCCAAACCGTGTGAACCCGACTCTGTGCTATCTGTTTCTAATTAACTTGGCGCATGTGCAACTAAGATGAAATAATGCCCTACACTGTATTGCTGCAACAATTACCAATGTGTTTTTACACAAATGGCTCAATAAAGGAATCTGAATCTGAATCTGAATCTGAATCTGAAACAGACTAAAACGACCCAGGTGTTGGCTACTTTTCCCCAGTGGCCAAGGAGGTTGTCCTGCTTCTCTCACTCTATCAGGCAACTGTCCAAGTCCTGTGTCCACATTCTTAGTTAGCTAAGCAATAAAGACAAGATTCACAAAATACCAGGCTATAAACACGTGTCACCTAATAGCACAGCACATTCAGCTACACACAGATAGTACGTAGTCTTAGCTATGCTAATAATGATAACTGCCCTAGCATTCTCCCCTAGTCACCTTTAGCATTTTGGCATTAAGACACATTTTGATATTATACACAATTTATGAACATAGCCTACCAGTTACAGTACATGCTGTACCTTGACAGAGTAGCAAAAAGATGTCCAAACAAACTGTCTAACTAGTGCATTCGGGGACATTTTACTTCTATTATGTGCTTCTAAAGCTGCTCTCCTTCACACTCATCTCGCTCTGAATGTGGGTTGCCTTTTGTCCAGACAAGCCTCTGGTCATCTTTTCTGCCATTCCTTACAGACACCCAACGAATCGATGCCTAGTTCACGGAAAACTAATTATAGACCTTTCACATGTGTCACGTGCGGCTCCTTTGACATGGGAACATTAATAGGTTATTAAACTAGCGTCGACTGTGGTTCACACACACACACACACATACCGCTGCTGTCGGGACAAAACCTCATAACTCCAAAAACCCAACTTTTCAGCAGATGAAAAAAACTAACACAGATTTGAGGGTGAATAGAGTTAGGAGGTTTAGACAGATGATCGGTTTAATGCTTTCCCATTGTTTAAACTTTGTAAAACCCACACACACATATGGAGGATGATCTACGGAGTTGATTTATATAATAAAAAGAAAAAAAATGGAGTTATGAGGTTTTGTCCCGACAGCAGCGATACTCTTTACCTTGAACAAGGTATTCTCATATTGATTTCACTCTCTGCTAAGGCTAAAAGAAGAAAAAAAACGTTCTCCAAAATGGCAACATTTACGCAATTTCAGCAACATTTAAGAGCAATGTTGCTCTTAAAAATCAGCTAAATAGCTAAACATATAATCTTCCTGTAAAACCTAACTATTACCTCTCACCCTGAACGCAGTATAAAGGACAAAATTAAATAACATAACGACTTAGGTCTATTTATATTTAGGTGTAGCTAAGCAGGTTGGGTGGTAATACTTGTGCAGACTGATATGCATTTGAATCAAACTATTAAACAATCAGCATGCAACGGCCCACATATGGGCGCCTCTTGAGGACGATTTACCCACTGGCACTTTGGGGACCTATAGCGGCTCGGGTCTGCATATTTTTAATACAATATATATATAGAATTAAAGCCCTATTTGTTGCCTGTCGATAGCCGCTTCAGGCGACAACATCCGTTCAGCGGTTCTCGACTTGCATGCCGATATGTGAGGCGTGTGCCGAAGTAGACGGCAGACTTTTTCTTTTTTCAAATACTCCCGATTCTTGAGCCTCTACCTCCGTCAATCATTTGGCGATCTCGAACATTATTGGACAGGGTTGTAACCAATGAGTAGGCTCATTCCCACGGGTACCCCACGTGGGAATTAGCAAATCAGGGATGAAAAGCCGAAACAGGAAGAGAATTCTCTGTCGAATGCATTGAACCGCTTCTAATCACTAATTTCTTAACGGATTTTTATGAAATTTGGACGTGTTTTTTCAGCCATACCAATTATTTTGAAAATACTACTTCTGGACTACTAACTACTACAGAAAAACATGAGTAACACGTTTTTCTACAACTCAAGTTCAGACCTATCTATTTCATTAGCACTAAAAGTGAATTTTCAGAAACTTCAGAATGTCATCTTTCAAAAGAGACCAGGCTCATGCATGTGCTATAAGTATAAAGTATAGTATTTTGGTTTGCAAAAGAAGTATGCAGTCCTAAAAAAACGAAAACTAAAATGGCCATTTTTGGGGGCGATTGTTATGACCTTTACCTTTAAAGTGGTAATGGTTTGGCTTGGTTAGTCAGCTATTGGTGATACGATCATTGCTGTTGTACTTCTGCACAGCTTTCCATCTAGAAAATGAATGCTAAGTAGCTATAGTCTCTTCTCTTCATTCCAAACAGACTGGTGTTACTGCTGGTGAAGTAAAACGTGTCACTTCCTGTATCATTTCCCGGCAATCAAAGAGTCAAAGTCAAAGATTTGTATTGCCATGTATGGACGAATCCACATTGGAATACCACAGGTACATGAGCAAACACTGTGTAAACAGTACAGGAAAAATATGTAAAAACACAGACAGTATAAAAAGGACAAATGCTAAACATTTGATATCGAACATCCCCTAAAAGTGCATATCATAGTTAAAATAGCGCTTCCACAAACCTGACTAATAACACCTACCAGACACAAGTGTTTAGAGGAATGTCCTACCAGAAACCAGTGTTTAGAGGAATGTCCTACCAGACACCAGTGTTGAGAGGAATGTCCTACCAGACACCAGTGTTGAGAGGAATGTCCTACCAGAAACCAGTGTTTAGAGGAATGTCCTACCAGAAACCAGTGTTTAACGGAATGTCCTACCAGACACAAGTGTTTAGAGTAATGTCCTACCAGACACAAGTGTTTAGAGTAATGTCCTACCAGACACAAGTGTTTAGAGTAATGTCCTACCAGACACAAGTGTTTAGAGTAATGTCCTACCAGACACAAGTGTTTAGAGTAATGCCCTACCAGAAACCAGTGTTTAGAGGAATGTCCTACCAGACACCAGTGTTGAGAGGAATGTCCTACCAGACACCAGTGTTGAGAGGAATGTCCTACCAGAAACCAGTGTTTAGAGGAATGTCCTACCAGAAACCAGTGTTTAACGGAATGTCCTACCAGACACAAGTGTTTAGAGTAATGTCCTACCAGACACAAGTGTTTAGAGTAATGTCCTACCAGACACAAGTGTTTAGAGTAATGTCCTACCAGACACAAGTGTTTAGAGTAATGTCCTACCAGACACAAGTGTTTAGAGTAATGTCCTACCAGACACAAGTGTTTAGAGGAATGTCCTACCAGAAACCAGTGTTTAGAGGAATGTCCTACCAGACACAAGTGTTTAACGGAATGTCCTACCAGAAACAAGTGTTTAGAGTAATGTCCTACCAGAAACAAGTGTTTAGAGGAATGTCCTACCAGAAACCAGTGTTTAGAGGAATGTCCTACAAGCAGGGGGGGCCTTTCTGTGGAGTTTACATGTTCTCCCTGTGTTCGCGTGGGCTTGCTCTGGGTACTCCAGTTTACTCCCACACCATAAAGACATGCATGGTAGACAGGGACTACCGATGGAAACTAGCTCATTAGCTCAAATATGGTACATTTACATTGATGTGGAAACTGAAGATGTGCACTGTCCCTAAAAAATTTAAAAAAATCCAGTGTTTAGAACAGGAATGTCCTACCAGCCACCAGTGTTTAGAACAGGAATGTTCTACCAGACACCAGTGTTTAGAACAGGAATGTCCTACCAGACACCAGTGTTTAGAACAGGAATGTCCTACAAGACACCAGTGTTTAGAACAGGAATGTCCTGCCAGACACCAGTGTTTAGAACAGGAATGTCCTACCAGACACCAGTGTTTAGAACAGGAATGTCCTACCAGACACCAGTGTTTAGAACAGCCAAGAACAGCAAATGTAAAAGCCTTCATGAACTGGTTGTAGATAGAATCACTATTGTGTTATACTAGTCGGCGATAGAGTGGCAAAATAAACATTTATTTATAGGAGAATGTTCAAGATTTAATGATTCTTTAAAGCTGAAGGGAATTTAGGCTGCGTTCCATCTGATAAAGTGTCCAGTGAGGCACAGTAAAAGGCTGACCTTTACTACACCAGCAGGAGGGGGTATTGTAATCACCTCTGTGTGTGTGTGCAATGCATGCCTGCCTGCCTGCCTGCCTGCCTGCCTGCCTGCCTGCCTGCCTGCCTGCCTGCCTGCCTGCCTGCCTGCCTGCCTGCCTGCCTGCCTGCCTGCCTGCCTGCCTGCCTGCCTGCCTGCTTGCCTGCCTGCCTGCCTGCCATGCCTACTCCATGACGCCGGCTCCTTTAACTCATTGGGGGCCATACCCGAGATAAGTCGGGTTATCTCGCCATGCGTTGAGCACCATACCCAAGATTTTTGATCCTTTGATATTTTCCCTTTGATCCCCGTTCTATACGGTCATCCGGAGCCCTTTAGGTCTCCCTGGCTCATCTGCCTATGTTGGAATTGCAATGACGATCGAATCTCATCAGGTGGCAGTATCGCCTACCGTTTGAACTCTGATAGTCTAGTTCAGACACTGTCTGTCCTGGTCCCTTTCTGTCCTGACTCGCTCTGAGGGGGAGGAGCTCTTGCAGAGCAATCGCTAGGAGATCTTCTCGCCTCAAAACCTATAGTTTCCCGTATACACAAGTAATTATATAAACGAGTAATCGCGATCGCCGATGGGATCATTAGAATTATTCTTTTTGGAGTACCTTCTGGCTAAGGTAAGGTATATTCGATGTCTATTTTACCGAACCTGAAACATGTTTCTGTAACGATCACAGTATCATATTTTACCGGACCTAAACCAAGCTTTTTGTAACGATCGCATTACCCCCCCCCCCCCCCCCCCCCCTTGATGATTTTATGAAGGCACATATGTACATGGTATATACCTTTTATTTGGGAGTATTTGGGGTTTCAGGCGATCAACCTGAACGATTTGGGCTTATTGCATATAACGCGCCATATCTCGCGATCTATGGAAAAATACTGGATTATTTTGAAAATGGGCGATGTTTAGGGTGTAACAAACTACAAACTGCAGTGTGTAGAAACAAACTCTTTTTTTACATGTTGGACTAGAAATAGTGTCTGTCAAATGAGCCATACTATTGTCTCCATAGCTATAATATAGAATATACAATAGCTCCGCAAAGATCGTGAAATATCGTGCAAATGGTCAAGAAAAGCTAGCGCCAGGCGCTCAAAGAGTTAATCAGTTTATTTATACCTTTGTAATTAACCTTGTTAATAAAGACTTTGTGTGGAGTATTGTATATTTGTACAGGGTAGACTTACAATATATATTAGCTATATATACACTGTACTTGTACCTGGGGTTGACTTAGTTAGGATATTAAACCATTACTTAAAAAACCGAACCTCGACCCTCTAATCTTGAAAAATTACAGACCTATCTCCAATCTCCCATTCCTATCCAAAGTGTTAGAACGGATCGTCGCAACGCAACTTACTGACCATTTATCAAACAATAATCTTAATGAATCATTTCAATCTGGCTTTAGAGCCTTACACTCCACCGAAACGGCGGTTACCAAAGTCACAAATGACTTACTGCTCTCTCTTGACTCAAACCTCACCTCTGTGCTCTTATTACTTGATCTCAGTGCAGCCTTTGACACTATCGATCACTCGATTCTTCTAGGTCGGCTTGAGAACCATGTTGGCATTCGGGGTCTCGCACTAGCTTGGTTTAAATCCTATTTAACTGATAGAACACACTGCGTGGTCTATAATGATTTAACATCTGAGACCCTCCCAGTGCAATGTGGTGTCCCACAAGGCTCTGTCCTGGGCCCTTTGCTATTTTCGATTTACATGCTACCCCTCGGCGATATCATACGCAAATTTGGCATAAACTTTCATTTTTACGCTGATGACACCCAATTATATATACCTATTAAGCCAAATGATTCCTCCCAACTACAAAACCTTGAGGCCTGCTTGCTTGCCGTCAAAAAATGGATGTCGCAAAACTTTCTACTCCTTAATGCAGATAAAACTGAGATGTTAATTGTTGGCCCCCCAAACCACAGAGGCCTGTTTCAGGACATCTCCCTCAACTTTGATACCTGTCATGTATCCCAGAGCTCCACCATAAAAAACCTCGGAGTCATTTTTGATTCCTCCCTCTCATTTAATGCACATATAAAAAATGTCACCAAAATTGCATTCTTCCATCTTCGTAATATCGCAAAAATACGCCCCATTTTAACTCTGGCTGATGCTGAAACCCTGATTCATGCTTTTGTCTCATCACGTCTGGACTACTGTAATGCACTTTTTTCAGGCTTACCTAATTCAAGCATCAAAAATCTTCAACTCGTGCAAAATGCGGCTGCACGGATACTAACTAGAACTAGAAAATTTGATCACATCACACCAGTTTTGTCCGCCCTACATTGGCTTCCTATCCAAGCCCGCTCTGACTTTAAAGTGCTACTCCTCACCTACAAAATTTTAAATGGGCTTGCACCGCTCTATCTATCTGATCTCATCTCCCGATACTCGCCCGCTCGTGCTCTGCGCTCACAAAATGCGGGGCTTCTATCGACCCCTAGGGTTAAAAAGAAATCCGCCGGCCACAGAGCCTTTGTCTACCGCGCTCCCTACCTGTGGAACAAATTACCTGCCGTCATCAGGGGCGCCTGCTCTGTCGAAGCTTTTAAATCCCTGCTTAAGACTCATCTTTTCTCTCTCTCCTTCAACCTACCTTGATCTCACCTGGTCGGGGACTGACCTTTAGATTAATCTGTGTAGTTTAGTTATGGTACAGGGTACTACATGGTACCACTGGGTAGTTTACTATAGGGTAGTTTAGTTAGGGTACAGGGTACTACATGGTACCACAGAGTACTACTTAGTACTGCATGGCATTACAGGGTACTACATGGCTTACACAGCTCTACATGGCACTACATGGAACTACAAGGCACCACAGGGTACTACATGGCACTACAGGGTACTACATGATACTACGGGGTACTACATGGCACTATGGGGTACTATAGGGTACTACATGGCACTACGGGGTACTACATGGCACTACAGGGTACTACATGTCTGCTCCTTTGCAGCACCACAAACATGGGAACTCTCTAACTCTTCCCCCCCCCCCCCCCTCCCTCCCCCTTCTCTCTGAGTACCCGTCTCCTGGCGCTGACCAAGGTGATGGATGCCTCGGGGTCTTGGCCAAGCTTGTAGTGACTGCTCTACATGCACCTCCGAGGCATTGGATCAGTTATTCACCGCCGTCTGTCCGTGGTCCTGTCAACTGATTAACAGACTGTTAACAGATTAACAGTCAATGCGGTTTCATTGCTGGGTTAAGTACTTCTATTCTATTCACATAATACGCTTACTTCATATATCTACTCCATTCACATATATGCCTACCACTTGTATCTATTGCTATGTCCGCCTACTACAATCTCATGAGCTGTCTAACGCCTGTCCCGTCTCCCTGTCTTCCTATGACTTGCTGTCCTGGAGTGTTGACCGGAGTGTTGGACGTCCCGTGACGAAGGCCGGGAGATTGCGACCCCCTCTGCGTGCCCCCCTGTCTTCGGAGGTCTCGTAGTGGTGACCGGAGTGCCGGATGTCCCGCGATGATGTCGGGGAGTTCGCGACCCTCTCTGCGCCACCCCCCTTCCCCCTGTCTCCGGCTGTCCCTGAGCAACGACCGGAGTGTTGAATGTCCCGTGACTAAGACGGGGAGGACGTGACCCTCTTGCGCCGCCCCTGTGCTTCAAATAGATCCGCTATCAACTCTATCTTTAATCTTTCAAAATGTTCAATTGCTATCGCTATTAGCTCTATCTTTAATTTTTCAAAATGTACAGTTGCTATTGCATGCACTCATCTGTGTTTCACCACACACATGAGTGCATGCTTACCAACTGTCCGTCTGCAACACTACTATCACCGACATCTAAGAAGGGAGATCCCCCCTTGAACGGCCCTTCTAAGGTTTCTCTCCTCCACATTGCCTGTGGAGCTTTTTTTCCCTATTGTTAGGTTTTAGTGAGTTTTTCCTTACCTTCGCGTGGGGTATGTCTGGGAGTGCTTGCATTCTTTCATTTATTTGCATTCATCTAAAAAATGTTTGGACCCTATGGTGTTCTTGTTCTGTTCTTGACTTATTGTTATGTTGTCTTCTTGACTTGTTTAAAGAAGACCTGTACGGCCCATGGGGACATTAACGTGTGTTGTCGGGCCCTATAAATAAATTTGATTTGATTTGATTTGATATAGTCTGTACATTATAAGTGGGCTGTACGTACCAGCATAGTGACATTATTGAGTATAGAGATTCAGATTCAGATTCAGATTCAGATTCCTTTAATGAGCCATATGTGTAAACACATTGGTAATTGTTACGGCAATTACAGTATATGCATTTTTTACATAGATCTTTTTTCCACATAACAAACAGCAACAACAGACACAGGACAAAGACAGTGCAGTGAAGGATTAATAATTTGAATAAATATATATATATATATATATATATATATATATATATATATATATATATATATATATATATATATATATATATATATATATATATATAAAGTGTATACAGTGTAGGGCTGTCCCCAACTAAGGATTTGGATAGTCGACTATGATTGGCCGAAATTAGCCGATAGTTGACTATTAGTCGACTATGAATGATGACTTATTGTGATGTTTCTTCTTGACTTGTTTAAAGAAGATGTGTCCGGCCCATGGGGACATTAACGTGTGTTGTCGGGCCTTACAAATAAATGTTGATGATGAAAAAAAAAGAAATTTGGAAAAAAAAAAAGTATAATTATTATTATTTTTTGTAATCATTCCATTTGGGCTGTGGGGGTGCTTAATGTCTGAAGGAGTCGACGGAAGGCGTCTTGTCCTCTGCAAAAGCATGCAATTGGTCCACTGATGGATACATCTTGATATTTGTCTAGTCTAGTGTGTTCATTAGATGGGTGAAATCCTCTTTCAGTGCCTCTGTGCCTGTTTTATTAGGCAGTTAGCCTCGCTGGTATGCGTGCCATTAGCGTTAGCCACGCTTCTAGGCCTCTTTTCTTTTGGAAAGAATGATAATAATTTTTTTCTTTTCAATAAAAAAATATTATACTTTATTATTATTTATTTTTTTAGGACTAAGAGGTTGGCAGTCGACTACGGCTCCTTTCGATCGATTAGTGACAGTCGACTATTCGACTAATAGGGGTCAGCCCTAATACAGTGTAAAGTAAAGTGCAGAGTTCCAGGTCAGTCCCAGTGCAGTATTTTTGCCAGTGTCATTGTTATTGTGCCAGTGTCACTTGGGGCGGGGGGGGGGGCTGAGGCATTGACTCAGTCTGTGACGAGCAGGGTGAAGAGGCTGTGGCCGGGGGGTGGGAGGGGTCGGCCATGATCTTTCTTGTGCAGGGACCTGAGGGAGGGCAGGGGACAGCCGATCACCCTCTCCGCACAGCGAATCACCCGCTGCAGCTTGGCGAGATATTTTGCCGCTGCAGCGGGGAACCAGGAGGTGATGGAGTGGGTGAGAATTGATTCGATGATGGCCGTGTAAAATTGGGCCATCATTTCATCATCAGTTTACATGTCTTCAACTGCCGGAGATCAGAACTTTATCTTTATCTTAATTTTAATTAATTCATATTGTATTTTATTCTCATTATCCTGGTTGTTTGGATCCTTATTCCTACCTGTATATCTCTTCTTCTTCTCTCTTCACTTTGCTGTTGCTGCTATGACACCTGAACTTCCCCAAGGGGGATGAATAAAGGTTTATTTGATCGTATCTGGCTTTTGGGGCCCCCTTTTGACATGGGCCCCTGGGCAAGTGCTTGATAGGTCGGTGGGGGCCTGTAGCAGCTGTATGCTCTCTCATATCAACACAACCATACAATCATTGCAATATCAATGCCTGCTAACACTCATTATTATTATTATTATTATTATTATTATTATTATTATTATTATTATTATTATTATTATTATTATTATTATTATTATTATTATTATTATTATTATTATTATTATTATTATTATTATTATTATAAAAAAAATTATATCTTTTTTTCCTATGCTTATTATTATAAACCTCTTAACTGGCATCCAGAGAATTTTACTTGAACTTAAAGACTGCATACTTTTTTTGCAAACCAAAAGACTATACTTTATACTTATAGCAGATGCATGTGCCTGGTCTCTTTTGAAAGATAACATTCAGAAGTTTCTGATACAATAAAGAATTCACTTTTAGTGCTAATGAAATAGAGTAACATAGGTCTGAACTTGAGTTGAACTTGAACTTGTGTACTCACGTTTTTCTGTAGTAGTTGCAATATCCAAAAGTATATTTCCCCAAAAATTGGTATGAAACATTTCCAAATTTCATAAAGATTATCGCCAAATGATTGACGGAGCTAGAACCTCGGGAGTCGCAGGTGGTATTCGAAACAAAACAAAAATCTTTGGTGCACGCCTCACATATCGGCATGTAACTCAAGAACTGCTGACCGGATTTTGTCGCCTGACAAACAACAAATAGGGCTTTAATTCTATATATATATATAGTATAAAGAAATATGCACACCCGAGCCACTAGAGGTCGCCAAAGTGGCATGTTACGCTGGTGGGCAAATTGTCTTCAAAGCGTCCCGGGGCCGGGTCGATGCCAGTAAAGAGGTTATAATTTTAAATTGTTTTGCTGCCTTAGTTTCTCATGTTAATTTAAAATGCTATAGATACAATTTTTATGTAAAATAAAAAAGTAAACAAATAAATAAAAACATCCACAGAGCTTTTGTGCAGAATACAATTATTTATTTCCCCCAAAAATATATAGATTTATTTATTGAATTTTATTTTTTAACATTTATGTTGTCCCTACTTCCAATTTCTCCATGTGGAATGCACCTAATTGGATAAATTACATGCTGGTGCTCTAGTGTGACATCTATTGACTGAGCACCTATATGTAAACTATTTCAGAACCATTCTCGACAGTTAATACATAGACTGGTGAATAATAACTGTATCACACATTCCTTCATAAAAACAAGTCTATGGCTGAACATGCTCCTCATCTTGGCTAGCTCGTCGCCATCAACAAGCAGAATAATGAATTGAAGTAATACATTTGTTTAATGTAATTTATCATTCTGTTTTAAATTAAACTATTATATTTAATATTGCATGCATAAACAATTGGACTTTGGCAACTTAAAACAACAAATCTTCAGCGTTTTTGAGCAAATATTTTTACAGAAATTGCAGTTAATTCAATACTTAGTGATATTATTTGATAAAACACTATAATGTATTACAACAAAAAGCATTATTATAATGATGAATACATATGACAATTAATTTAAAAAAAATAAAGATAAATAAAGATATAACCCACAATGTTGCCATTACACTTATTGCACAACGACCTATCAGATATCCCAAATGGGAAAAGCAGGGCATACATACATTGGGAGATATCTTCAACGAACGGGGTTTCTGTAGCTATCAAGATATTCATAACAAATTTAACCTCACCAGCTCCACTTATTATTTCTATATAGTTATTAGCAACTTTGAAGGCTCATGGAGTCCCATTAAAGATACCACTTGAGCACCACAGATATCACAAATTATTTTATGAAAGGGAGACATCGAGAGGCTTCGTATCTGACTTTTATCATCACTTACTTATGTCTTCGTATGGAATCCTTCCCCTAGACTCAGTTTGGAGGAAGGATATACCAGACTTTGAAGTAGATTTTGATTGGCCTGAAGTCTGGGCCAGGCACGTGCACACATAGAGCTCAAGGGGTGCTTGAGCACCTGCCTTTTTGAGCCTCGTAAAAAAAGTGCCCTTTTTGAAAGAAAAATATATTTTTTATATATTTTTTTTATTCAAATTTTTTCCGTTACACATATAGACTGCCCTTCCAACTGAAAAATTTCAGGATAGAATAAAAATATTAGGTAAAGAGAGAGAGATGCCCCATATTCCATTGCAGTTTGCATGGCCTCCTCAGCATGCCTCTCCGCGGACCTATATATTTTATGCTAGCGTGGGTGGTGATGATGATGATGATAGAAACTAGGGATGTCCTGATCCGATCACGTGATCGGGATCGGGGCCGATCACGTGATTTTCCGAAGATCGGGATTGGCAAAAAATAAATAAAAAAATCTGGAATTTCTTTTCTTTTATTTTTTTTTAACTTTATTTTTTTTATTCAACAAACATGACCATGTTCACGTCTTAAACTCATACTGAGGCATTCGTTTTGGTTTTAAATTGCATATCATCATTCATTTATGTATTGTCACACAGAGCAGAAGAATTTTGCCAAAACAAATCAATAGTATCCAGCTGCAGAACGGCAGACCAGCCACACTCTCAGACCCAAATAATTTTATTATAATTTTTTTTTAATCCCAATTTCTCACATTACATTCACCCTGAATGTTGACGTTATCCAGGTGAAAAGTTAACTTCATTCAAGCGAGGCATTGCAATCCTTGACATAAATCATTTGATGTATAATTAAATCAAAGGAAATGCGTTTGGGTCTGAGAGTGTGGCTGGTCTGCCGTTCTGCAGCTGGATACTATTGGTTTGTTTTGGCAGAATTCTTCTGTTCTGTGTGACAATAAATAAATGAATGATGATATGCAATTTAAAACCAAAACTAAGGCCTCAGTATGAGTTTAAGACGTGAACATGGTCATGTTTGTTGAATAAAAAAAAAAAAGTAAAAAAAATTAAAATCGGATCGGGAAATATCGGTATCGGTAGATAAGCAAAAAAACATGATCGGGACATCCCTAATAGAAACCGCTGTGGCGCATACAGTTGAATGCTGGTATTACACTCACTGAGGGACACGAATAAGTCAAGTCTGATGGGATTTGGGAATCTCAAATACAAATCGGGATTGGAATAAAAAATGCATTTATATTAAACAATACAGAATATACAGCACTTCTTGGGGTCTGTAGGGTAAGCACTTATTCCCTCCCCCCTGAACATTTATGGAGATGTATGGGCCTTTTAAGTCAGTGATAAAAGTGTCTTTCAAGGATACGTGAGCCCCTGCACTGATTATTATAGTTCAATATTCAATATTTGATCACCAAAACCCCCCAAAAAGCATAAAAAGGGGGCCCCCCCGCCTGAAAAGGGCCCTTAAAAAACGGGCTTGTTTTAACGTGCGCTCGGTTAAAACACACACAGGTATAGTGCCCTTTTCAGCCTTTGAGCACCTGCCCCTCTAAAGTCCTGTGCACGTCCCTGGTCTGGGCAAACGTTCGACTAGCGTCACGCAACCCGGATCATCAACAGATTAATCTTAATTTTATTCATAGGACTTATCTGACTCCTATAAGATTGAACCGAATGGGACTTAAACAAGACTCTCTATGCTCCTTGTGTCTAAAAGGTGATATCGGTACATTTATGCATATGTATTGGGAATGCCCCCCTGTTAAGATATTCTGGGAAGAAGTAATCATGCAATTATCAGAATTTTTATCTCGGACCATACCTGTACTTCCTTCGGTATTGTTGCTGAATAATGTCTCTCAGTTATCACACTCTGTACATGTAAAGAGGCTAATCTTGTCCGGTATTACGGCTGCCAAAAAGCTAATAGCATCACGTTGGATTCAGCCAGATAAAATGTGCCTGAAGGTTTGGATTCTTACCTATCTTGATGTGATTTATTTAAGCATTACATCACACGCAGGAGTGGTTTGTGACCAATAAACCATGCCTAGGGGTGGTTGTTAGGCCCGAGGCGCAGCCGAGGGTCGTTAGACCCCCCTAGGCATGGTTTATTGGTCACAAATCACGACTGCACGTGGTGTAAAGCTTTTATACAACTGCCAGATTCATCCAACCTTATTTCTATACAATAAACACACATTAATCGAAGATTTATTGAAAAAACCATCCGCCAGAAAAAGTAGTTCCCACAACTCCATGTGGAAGCAGCTTGAAGTGCATCCAACCAAACTAACACATCCAACTGTGTATTATTGGAATGATTGAGAGAAGTTGCCTCATGTGGAAGCAGCTTGAAGTGCATCCAACCAACTAACACATCCAACTGTGTATTATTGGAATGATTGATTGAAAATTTATTAAAACGTTTTCTTTGCCCTATAGGAAAAAAACGTTTTCTTCGCCCTATTTTTTTATTTATTTCTTTTAGCCTAAACTTAACCAGTTGGAAACCAGGGGTACAGTAATAAAATTAGCAATCAACCAATCAATCAATTCAATAGACCATGCTCACTTAAAACAGCGCTGCTTCTCTCTCAGTCTGACTCCCCCGCTGTTGCAGACAGGAGTGTGTGTGTGTGTGTGTGTGCGTGTGTGTGTGTGCGTGTGTGTGTGTGCGTGTGTGTGTGTGTGTGTGTGTGTGTGTGTGTGTGTGTGTGTGTGTGGGGGGGGTGTGTGGCGGTGGGTGGAGACTAGAGCGAGCGCTGACAGCCGAACGGAAAAAGAAATTGAAAGAAAAATCGCAAATTAATCCATCAATCAATCCGCGATTTTTCTTTTGTTACAGAATGAGTCAAGACCCATCAATTACATCATCCAACATTGTTTAAACGACTAAGACATTCGCTGTGACAGAATCGCTTGATATTTAGTCGTTTAGCCGCCATCGACATATCCATTTGTAAACATTATTGGCCACCTTCTTGTGATCCGGCGGAGTGATGTGATGTGGGTCGGTTGTGGGCGGGTCCTGAGCCCAGGAGCGTGGATTGTTGCCAATAAAGACGTGTTAATGGCCAATCAGAATCGAGAAATTTGCATGCCGTTGTATAATTAGAGATATCTACCGCACGAATCCTAGGTGTTAATGAAGCCAGCATAGCAATTTGGTCAGTTGTGGTGGAGAAGATAAAGCATAGCATATGAATTTGTAATCCTTGGTTAGAAATGAAATAATGGATGCATTATCCAAGGGGGGTCCTGAAGGGGGGGAAGAAGAGCGAGCAAGAGCATATGTATGTATTGTATTGTATTGTAAGTATTATGTATATATCTCGTAACCTACATATTGATTCAAATACTGGACTGCATAGTCCTGTGATTTATTGTGGATATTTACTGTTAATGTTTGTGTGTCTAGTTTTATGTCATGTCAAAAAAAAATAAAGAAAATGTGTGAAAAAAAAAGATATAACCCACGGACATGAAATGTATCCGCAATTTGATATTCATCAAATAAACAAGTTTAGGGTATATCTGCAGAGCCGCAAGCCCAACGTCTGGGCGGGGCTTCGTGGCTTGGACTAGTTTTGAGGCGGGTCTTCGTGGCTTGGACTAGGTTTGACTGTGCGTGGGCGGGGCGTCGTGGCTTGTACCTTGTTTTGTTTCCTGTAAAACCCGGAAGTAGTCAGTTTGTGTTGTTTATTTTTAACCCTAACCCTAACCTTAACCCTAACCCTAACCTTAACCGTAACCCTAACCTTAACCCTAACCTTAACCTTAACCCTAACCCTAACCATAACCCTAACCTTAACCCTAACCCTAACCTTAACCCTAACCCTAACCATAACCCTAATCTTAACCCTAACCTGCAACACGGAACACAGAAATGCAAATGCTGTCGAGTCTTCACTGCTTGTAAAAATAAACAGCACAAACGGACTACTGCACAGTCAAACCGAGTACAAGCCCGAATGCACAGTCAAACCGAGTACAAGCCACGAAGCCCCGCCCACGCACAGTCAAACCTAGTCCAAGCCACGAAGCCCCGCCTCAAACCTAGTCAAAGCCACGAAGCCCCGCCCAGACGTTGGGCTTGCGGCTCTGCAGATATACCCTCGACCGCCAAGGATACGCCTATCCGCACCTACGGTACGAGGACCGTGGAACTGTGTTTTGGGGGCCAGCGGTTCACGTGGGACTGCGTCACGGCCGACATTTCGTTCCCACTACTCGGGGCGGATTTCCTGGGTGCACACGGGCTCCTCGTGGACATTAGACATGGCCGCCTAATAAACGCGCAGACACAGGCTTCGTTTGCTCACGTACGATTCCGAGTGCGCCGCGGATATGCGACACGTCGCAGAGAAGCCCAACGTAGTCGCAGACTGCCTCTCCGGAGTCGTCATCGGAGCTGTACAGCCGGACCTCGACTACGCCAACAGGGGCTCGGAACAGGCCTCCGACCACGACATCCAGGCCCTCAGGACGGCAGATTCCAGTCTACGCCTGGAGGACGTCCCGATTGGTGACTCGGGTCCGACGCTGCTGTGTGACCTCTCCACGTTCTAATTATTTATTATAGTACTTTATTTATAGTACTAGCAGCACCCCAAAACAACCACCAGATCAGCATTATTTAAAAAAAATATCCACTTTTTTTTTGTTTAGTTTATTTGACAATTGTTAAAATACATTACATGTTACAACAAGTCATGCATCCTAAAATTATCAAGGATAGCACAAAAAAGTCACAGACTTATTTCCATTGTGGTCCTTGGTCTCAGCAGCACATGGTATTTACATAAACATGTATTACACATATCAGCCTACAGTATATTGCTAAAAATAGAATTAAAAAGTAAAATACAACATTATTAATAAAATATACAAATACAATATACAAAATGTACAGACACACTAAAACTACACTACATTAAAAACTAGAACCTTCCTTAGTTACTCTGGGACATTTTCTAGGAGCCATTTCCTAACGTTCACCTTGAAACTATACAGGTTCACGATCTGTTTGGTGGTCAAAGGCAACTCATTCCACTCCTGTGCTCCTTTGTGAGCAAATGAGCACTGTCCCATCTTTGTTCTACACCTTGGAGGATGCAGGTTTGCTATGCTAGATCTCGTTCTGTGGCTGTGTGATTCACTAACACTAGGAAAATAGTTACTAAAATATTTGGGGCCCTGTTATTTATTATTTTGTGTACCATGTTGAGCCTAAGCTGGGCTACTCTGGCCTCAACTGGTAGCCAGTTGAGCTCCTGAAAATGTCTCCTCCCAACATGATCACAAGGTCCTAGGCCCATCACAACCCTGATCAGCTTATTCTGTGACACCTGTAGTTTCTTCTTTAATGAAGCTGGTCACTGATACCATAAGCAATCACACCATGTTGTGAGATATTGCATTTGTCTGACACCATGATAAGATCTATTGTAGTTTGGGTAGTTTTACTTATTCGGGTGGGTTCATTCATCAGCTGAGTTAAGTCAAACAGTTTGCTAAACCTAGTAAAAGCACCATGCGTTGGACAGTCCTTGTTAGATACATCAGTATTAAAATCACCCATCAAAATACATTCGTTGAGGGACCTGTCAGCACCAGGCAGAGCGTGGGCGAGTAGTGCCACAGTCTGGGTCTGCTGTGAGACATAGGCGGAGGGAGAACAGTGATGGATGCTGTAGGATAGGTTGGAGGAAAGTGCTCGGGCGCCTGCAAAGTTTAAATGGAGACCATCTACTGCAAAGAGATTGTTACGCTGCCAGAAGTGGTCAAAGTTATTTATAAAGTTCACGTTGTGAGTACGACAAGCGGACTGGAGCCAGGTGTTTAGGCTTAGCAGTCTGGAGAAGCGGCCGCGGCCACGGCCAGGAGAGGGGGTGGGGCCGGAGATACTGACGCTGTAGTGATGATGTTTCAGTACACCAAACAGCTGAATAAAATCATGCTTTAACAGCTCAGACTGCTGTTTCCTAACGTCATTTGTACCTACGTGCACTATGAGCGAATCAGCAGCGGGGAAGGATGTCATAACCGCTTGGATTTTATCCGTGATGACCGCCACTGTGGCACCTGGAAAAATCACAGTGTGTGCATTTTTGACTGAGACGCGTCTGACTATCGAGTCGCCTATTATGATTGTCGTTGGTGGAGACGGGGACAGTTTTGAGGCCAGGCGAGGCCTTGGGGGACCGGATGGTCGTGGCAAAACTGGCTGGGAGACCTCAGCTGACTTGGGAGAGAGAGAACGACCAGAGTGTTTTTTAACTGCTAATCTTAACAGATGACGTCGCTCACTACTTTTACTGGAGGACTGGGCAACGGCCGAGGTGATCGAGGGGAAGTCATCATCCAGGACAGAGAAGGGATTGGTAGTGAATACCGGAGGGGCAGACTGGTGAGCATGGGGGATACGGTTTCCCCGGGGATGGCCCCGACCAGCCAAAGACCACGGGTCCGGGGTGGAGCTTATGGGGGGCCGCTTGGACTTAGCTCCCTCTCGGATCCATCGCTCTTCAGGCTGTGTGTACAGTACTGTCTTACCCAACTCCTCCATAACTGAGGTACCAGCTACACGACCCAGAAAAACCTCTGGGTCAGATGAATCTGCACCTGCAGGGGGTGGAGCTGAGGGGGTCGGATTTGCGTCTCCTGGGGCTGGTTCCTCAGGGGCTGGTTTCTCAGGGATGATTGAGTCACCCAGGTCATGTCGACAGATTTTTGATGCCTCAAACAAGGAGTCCAAGAGGTGCTCATCTTCCTTGATACTGTAGAGCATGGATATTCTCCCTTCCAGCATGGACACTTTCTGGGTCAGGCGGAGGCATCCATCGCATCTGGGAGGTGAGGTAGGCATAGTGCCCTACTTTGCAGTCCACAGGACCCAGGCAGTGAAGCAGTCCCAGGAAGGCTGACCTAGACTGGTAGTAAGCAGGCAGGCAGGCAGGAGACCAACAGGCCAGACACAGGTTCCCTCGGGTAGCTGCTGGTAGCAAGCTGCTGCAGGGCTGGTGAGTAGCTGCTGGTAGCAAGCTGATGCAGGGCTGGTGGGTAGCTGCTGGTAGCAAGCTGCTGCAGGGCTGGTGGGTAGCTGCTGGTAGCTAGCTAGCTGCTGCAGGGCTGGTGGGTAGCTGCTGGTAGCAGTTGAACATGATCCAGTAGCGATACCCCAAACAGCCACCAGAGGACGCTATTCCTTTTTTTTTTTTTATTATCTTTTTCCCCCTCCTTTTTCCTCCGACTTTCTCCCATCCCAATGTTAGTCGTTATGCCAATTCCCAATCCCCTTCCTGGTCGCTGTGCACTTACCCCCCACAGTCGGTCTGGGAGAGTGGAGGCTATCACGTGCTTCCTCCGACAATCAACCGCTTCTTTTCACCTGGCAGCGCGGACTCTCACTGAGAGCGTGTAACGTGTGGAAGGATCACACTACCGCCCTTAGATCCTATCCACGCTTAGCATGCGCCCCGACCGAACTGTAGGAGTCGCTGTTTACAACGACCCGGACCCACCCCGCCAGCTTCTCCCACCCTCTAATACTGCCAATTGTATTAGTGTGAACGGCCAGCCAAGCTGGTGACAACCCCGGAGCTGTGAGCTGGATTCGAACAGGCGAATCCAGCGTCTCCGGGGTTGGTGACCAACGCAATCTCCGCTACGCCACCTGACCGCCCCAGAGGACGCTATTCCTAAAAAAATCCCCTAAAAAACCAGTACCCTAAACAACCTACAGAGGGCATCATCCCCCCCCCCCAAAAAAAATAAAAGATTTACTCACTCCCAAATTGGAAAACAGCAATAACACGAACGACCACAATAACACGAACGACCACTAGATGGCGTAATGCTTAAATTAAACATTTTAAATTTTAAATGGAAAAATAATAAAGAAATAAATATTAAAATGAACTAAGAATTACTGTTAAAATCAATTAAAATAAAAAAATACCAAAAGTCACCTGGATTTTTTAATTTATCGTTGATTCATTTAATTATGGGTTTATTCAATTATGTATTTCTTTATTCACTTTTTTATCCTTAATTAGTTAACTATTTACTCATCTACTTATCTATTTATTTATTTATTTAATTAAGCAATTATGTAATTAATTATTTATCTATTTATTTATAGTAGCAGTACCCCAAAACAACCACCAGATCAGCATTATTTAAAAAGAAATCCACTTAAAAGTAGCGATACCCCAAACAGCCACCAGAGGGCGCTATTCCTAAAAAATCCCCTAAAAAACCAGTACCCTAAACAACCTACAAGAGGGCATCATCCCCCAAAAAAATAAAATTAACTCACTCCCAAATTGGAAAATAGCAATATCACGAATTAATTATGACCAGACCACTGGCGTAATTTCAAAATAAAAATAATAATAATAATAAAAATAATAATAATAATAATATAATAATAATAATAATAATAATAATAATAAATTGTTTTTTTTAAATAATAATAGAATAATAATAATAATAATAATAAAAATAAAAATAATAATAAACATAATAACTCACTCTACTTTCTCCTATAAAAGTACGGGTTATTATTAGACACGCGGCGTTTACTTATATAATAACCTCTCTCCGTTCTATAAAAGCATGGGTTATTATGAGATAAGCAGCCCAGAATAAGATTGCAGGGGGCAAGGAGGGTCCCGCGGAGGGGGGCTCAGACAGGAAGTAGCAGCATTAGCTGCACTCCAATGGACAATGTAGGGGATGACGGGCATAGATATATATAGAACACATATATATCTATGATGACGGGTTCCAGTAGACTGCGGGAAAAGAAGAAGAAGAAGAGCCCATCAAAAGAATTGCGGAGGGCAGTAATACGCCACGATGCGTCTACACTGCCGGAAATTCAAATAAGAAGAAGAAGAAGAAGAAGAAGATGCGACAAATAGAATAATAAACCTCTCTACTTTCTCTTAAAAAAGTACAGGTTATTATTAGCTAATAAAATAATAACTGCTCTACTTTCTCTTAAAAAAAGTACGGGTTATTATTGCGACTAATAAAATAATAACACTCTCTTCTTTCCCTTAAAAAAAGTGCGGGTTATTATTATGACGAATAAAATAATAACTCACTCTACTTTCTCTTAAAAAAGTACGGGTTATTATTGTGACGAATAAAATAAAATAATAACTCACTCTACTTTCTCTTAAAAAAGTACCGGTTATTATTGCGACGAATAAAATAGAATAATAACTCACTCTACTTTCTCTTAAAAAAGTACAGGTTATTATTGCGACAAATAAAATAATAACTCACTCTACTTTCTCTTAAAAAAGTACGGTTATTATTGAGACTAATAGAATAATAACACTCTCTTCTTTCCCTTAAAAAAAAGTGCGGGTTATTATTATGACGAATAAAATAATAACTCACTCTACTTTCTCTTAAAAAAGTACGGGTTATTATTGCGACGAATAAAATAATAACTCACTCTACTTTCTCTTAAAAAAGTACGGGTTATTATTGAGACTAATAGAATAATAACTCACTCTACTTTCTCTTAAAAAAGTACGGGTTATTATTGTGACGAATAAAATAAAATAATAACTCACTCTACTTTCTCTTAAAAAAGTACCGGTTATTATTGCGACGAATAAAATAGAATAATAACTCACTCTACTTTCTCTTAAAAAAGTACAGGTTATTATTGCGACAAATAAAATAATAACTCACTCTACTTTCTCTTAAAAAAGTACGGTTATTATTGAGACTAATAGAATAATAACTCACTCTACTTTCTCTTAAAAAAGTACGGGTTATTATTGTGACGAATAGAATAATAACTCACTCTACTTTCTCTTAAAAAAAGTACGGGTTATTATTGCAACAAAATAAAATAATAACTCACTCTACTTTCTCTTAAAAAAAGTACGGGTTATTATTGCAACAAAATAAAATAATAACTCACTCTACTTTCTCTTAAAAAAGTACCGGTTATTATTGTGACGAATAAAATAAAATAATAACTCACTCTACTTTCTCTTAAAAAAGTACCGGTTATTATTGCGACGAATAAAATAGAATAATAACTCACTCTACTTTCTCTTAAAAAAGTACAGGTTATTATTGCGACAAATAAAATAATAACTTACTCTACTTTCTCTTAAACAAGTATGGGTTATTATTATTAAATGCGACTGGATATATAATCTGGAACTGGAGTGGTACGTTTGTGATGATGTCATAGTAGCACATTCTAGAACCTTAGTTCTGCCCGAACATCTGGAACATTTGTGATGATGTCATAGTAGTCATTCTTATTTAAGCGGTGGCAGGAGGCATTCTGTTTAGCTTTCCAGTAACGTACTGTATCGTGTAGGTAGGTGTAGGCTACTCAATAAATACTATTCGCTCTGCCTCGAGCCACCGTCTCCGACTCCCATCTCTCGGAGTAGGGTCCAGCTGCAGCCTCGGAGATTGGTCCAGATTGGGCAACTTCCGCCCAGCCACAAGATTATTTCGCCCGTGACAGGACAATGCGCTGATTGGCGGAAAGTACGGAAGTATCTCGAAGTACGTCTGACGTATCTCGAATTACGTCTGACGTTTCCCTACGTTAGCGAACGTTAAACGTTGTATTCATAAGATAAGATAAATTCAGCAGCATGGGGAGGGCCGGGGGGAGGGGAGGTACAGGTAGTAGAAGACATAGAGGTTAAACATGGTGTTTCTGTATTTATTACTTATTCAAGTTATACATATTGCATATTCATTTGCATAAATGTAAAAATATATGTTAGCTTATGTTATTTTAACAAATAATTTTAGTTTATCAGAACCCCATATTACTCCACCAATCAATGATCAAACCATTCAAGTAAATAACAAAGAAGAATATCATCAAATACAAGCTATGACATTAAGTTTGTTCAAAACCTTTTTGTCACAGTCAAGAGGGGCAGAACTAACAACTGTGAGCTGCAAAGAACACGTGGGACAGATGTAGCAGATGTTACAAAAACAAATGGCTGCACACAACCTTGCAGAGGCCATACATCCAACTAATGGAAGATAGTTTAATTAACTTTAATTAACAGATTGCAGAATGGGTACAGTACAGTACAGCTCAATACACACAATTGTTAAGGGGATGCAGACCAGAGAAAGACTTTCGACTTGTTTACATCAGGGTCCCCCATTTTCAATTCGTAATGAAATTGCTATTATGTGTCTGCATGAACACACAACTGTAACTGTACTCAAAAATAACAAAATAAGGGTTGTCTCAGTTCACAACTATATTGGTCAAGTTTTGGGTGGGACTTGTTTGCGTCCCTACAGCTTCTTATTCAATTGAGCGAGATGCTCGGTTATGTCACACAGCCAGTTTGCATCTGACAGTTCAGTATTATTTCTTCAACCCTTTGTTACCTATTCCGCCTGGATCTTTTTGTATTTTGGGCTGTAAAATTGTCAAAGAATGTCTGAGGAGTAAGTGCTTTTGGCTTTTTTCCTTTGTTACCTCAGATGTTCAACATACATGTATGTGTAAGAATGTGTAATAACTAAGGCTGTCAAAGTTAAAGCTTTATTAACGCATTAACCCACAATTATTTTAACACTGCTATTTTTTAACCCAATATTAATGTAAAAAAAAAAATAAAAAAAAAATCTTGCTGAGCTCTTGGGGGCCACATCAAATGACGTGGCGGGCCGGATTTGGCCCGCGGGCCGTGAGTTTGACACCTATGCGCTAGAGGTCGCCAAAGTGTAATACATTTGTTTAATGTAATTTATCATTCTGTTTTAAATTAAACTATTATATTTAATATTGCATGCATAAACAATTGGACTTTGGCAACTTAAAACAACAAATCTTCTGCGTTTTTGAGCAAATATTTTTACAGAAATTGCAGTTAATTCAATACTTAGTGATATTATTTGATAAAACACTATAATGTATTACAACAAAAAGCATTATTATAATGATGAATACATATGACAATTAATTTAAAAGAAATAAAGATAAATAAAGATATAACCCACAATGTTGCCGTTAACCCCCCCCCCCCCCCCCCCCCTGCTGGTTACTGGAAAAAATTACACTCCGCCGCATATACATTTATTTGGAACAACAAACCTCCACGAATAAAAAGATCCACCGCACAGAGAAACAAAGCCGACGGAGGTTTAGCATTTCCAGACTTCTAACACTATTTTAAAGCGTTCTCTTTAAGACCACTGATCACCTTTGATTCTCAAGCATCTGTATCCTGGAGAACATTAGAAGAAAACATAGTGGCACCACATAGACTGCAGGATATAATATACACCAAATTATCAATTAAGCAATACGACTTGGAATTTGGCCCCCTTATTACACATGTGATCCGGATATGGCGTGACACACAGAAAGAATTTACTAACCAACATAAATGGCATAGCCATTCTCCCCTATTTAATAACAATGCACTCCTTATTGCACAACGACCTATCAGATATCCAAAATGGGAAAAGCAGGGCATACATACATTGGGAGATATCTTCAACGAACGGGGTTTCTGTAGCTATCAAGATATTCATAACAAATTTAACCTCACCAGCTCCTTATTATTTCTATATAGTTATTAGCAACTTTGAAGGCTCATGGAGTCCCATTAAAGATACCACTTGAGCACCACAGATATCACAAATTATTTTATGAAAGGGAGACATCGAGAGGCTTCGTATCTGACTTTTATCATCACTTACTTACGTCTTCGTATGGAATCCTTCCCCTAGACTCAGTTTGGAGGAAGGATATACCAGACTTTGAAGTAGATTTTGATTGGCCTGAAGTCTGGGCAAACGTTTGACTAGCGTCACGCAACCCGGATCATCAACAGATTAATCTTAATTTTATTCATAGGACTTATCTGACTCCTATAAGATTGAACCGAATGGGACTTAAACAAGACTCTCTATGCTCCTTGTGTCTAAAAGGTGATATCGGTACATTTATGCATATGTATTGGGAATGCCCCCCTGTTAAGATATTCTGGGAAGAAGTAATCATGCAATTATCAGAATTTTTATCTCGGACCATACCTGTACTTCCTTCGGTATTGTTGCTGAATAATGTCTCTCAGTTATCACACTCTGTACATGTAAAGAGGCTAATCTTGTCCGGTATTACGGCTGCCAAAAAGCTAATAGCATCACGTTGGATTCAGCCAGATAAAATGTGCCTGAAGGTTTGGATTCTTACCTATCTTGATGTGATTTATTTAGAGATAACTACCGCACAAATCCTAGGTGTTAATGAAGCCAGCATAGCAATTTGGTCAGTTGTGGTGGAGAAGATAAAGCATAGCATATGAATTTGTAATCCTTGGTTAGAAACGAAATAATGGATGGGTTATCCAAGGGGGGTCCTGAAGGGGGGGGAGAAGAGCGAGCAAGAGCATATGTATGTATTGTATTGTATTGTATTGTAAGTATTATGTATATATCTCGTAACCTACATTTATATTGATTGAAATACTGGACTGCATAGTCCTGTGATTTATTGTCGATATTTACTGTTAATGTTTGTGTGTCTAGTTTTATGTCATGTCAAACCTAGAAGCCCCGCCCACGCACAGTCAAACCTAGTCCAAGCCACGAAGCCCCGCCTCAAACCTAGTCAAAGCCACGAAGCCCCGCCCAGACGTTGGGCTTGCGGCTCTGCAGATATACCCTCGACCGCCAACGATACGCCTATCCGCACCTACGGTACGAGGACCGTGGAACTGTGTTTTGGGGGCCAGCGGTTCACGTGGGACTGCGTCACGGCCGACATTTCGTTCCCACTACTCGGGGCGGATTTCCTGGGTGCACACGGGCTCCTCGTGGACATTAGACATGGCCGCCTAATAAACGTGCAGACACAGGCTTCGTTTGCATGTGTCCGCGACGAGGCGGCATATGGCGGCCTTCTTACGGCTTTCACCGACCACAAACCCCTCACGTTTTCTGAGTCAAAGGTAGCGGAGCCGCGGCCGGCACGACAACAGCAACAGCTCACGTACGATTCCGAGTGCGCCGCGGATATGCGACACGTCGCAGAGAAGCCCAACGTAGTCGCAGACTGCCTCTCCGCAGTCGTCATCGGAGCTGTACAGCCGGACCTCGACTACGTCAACAGGGGCTCGGAACAGGCCTCCGACCACGACATCCAGGCCCTCAGGACGGCAGATTCCAGTCTACGCCTGGAGGACGTCGCGATTGGTGACTCGGGTCCGACGCTGCTGTGTGACCTCTCCACGTTCTAATTATTTATCTATTTATTTATAGTAGCAGCACCCCAAAACAACCACCAGATCAGCATTATTTTAAAAAAAAATCCACTTTTTTTTAGTTTAGTTTATTTGACAATTGTTAAAATACATTACATGTTACAACAAGTCATGCATCCTAAAATTATCAAGGATAGCACAAAAAAGTCACAGACTTATTTCCATTGTGGTCCTTGGTCTCAGCAGCACATGGTATTTACATAAACATGTATTACACATATTACCATCAGCCTACAGTATATTGCTAAAAATAGAATTAAAAAGTAAAATACAACATTATTAATAAAATATACAAATACAATATACAAAATTTACAGACACACTAAAACTACACTACATTAAAAACTAGAACCTTCCTTAGTTACTCTGGGACATTTTCTAGGAGCCATTTCCTAATGTTCACCTTGAAACTATACAGGTTCACGATCTGTTTGGTGGTCAAAGGCAACTCATTCCACTCCTGTGCTCCTTTGTGAGCAAATGAGCACTGTCCCATCTTTGTTCTACACCTTGGAGGATGCAGGTTTGCTATGCTAGATCTCGTTCTGTGGCTATGTGATTCACTAACACTAGGAAAATAGTTACTAAAATATTTGGGGGCCCTGTTATTTATTATTTTGTGTACCATGTTGAGCCTAAGCTGGGCTACTCTGGCCTCAACTGGTAGCCAGTTGAGCTCCTGAAAATGTCTCCTCCCAACATGATCACGAGGTCCTAGGCCCATCACAACCCTGATCAGCTTATTCTGTGACACCTGTAGTTTCTTCTTTAATGAAGCTGACCGTCCCTCAAACCAGGCTACACTAGCATAATCAAAATGACACTGCACCAGGCTGTTGGCCAGTAGTCTAAGGCTTTCCCTGTCAAGAAGATTGGCCTTTCTAGCCAATCTAACAAATCCCAGGCACCATCAACACAATCATTTTCCAACACTGCACACCAGTCCATGTTCCTAAGCTGCTACCTAAAGGTCTCAACACAGTAGTTCTTGAAAGATCTGATTTTAATGTTTTTATGGCTAGAAAATGTTTCTCTATGAACCTTCCTGGTACAGTATGTGATGAAGTGGTCACTGATACCATAAGCAATCACACCATGTTGTGAGATATTGCATTTGTCTGACACCATGATAAGATCTATTGTAGTTTGGGTAGTTTTACTTATTCGGGTGGGTTCATTCATCAGCTGAGTTAAGTCAAACAGTTTGCTAAACCTAGTAAAAGCACCATGCGTTGGACAGTCCTTGTTAGATACATCAGTATTAAAATCACCCATCAAAATACATTCGTTGAGGGACCTGTCAGCACCAGGCAGAGCGTGGGCGAGTAGTGCCACAGTCTGGGTCTGCTGTGAGACATAGGCGGAGGGAGAACAGTGATGGATGCTGTAGGATAGGTTGGAGGAAAGTGCTCGGGCGCCTGCAAAGTTTAAATGGAGACCATCTACTGCAAAGAGATTGTTACGCTGCCAGAAGAGGTCAAAGTTATTTATAAAGTTCACGTTGTGAGTACGACAAGCGGACTGGAGCCAGGTGTTTAGGCTTAGCAGTCTGGAGAAGCGGCCAAGGCCAAGGCCAGGAGAGGGGGTAGGGCCAGAGATACTGACGCTGTAGTGAAGATGTTTCAGTACACCAAACAGCTGAATAAAATCATGCTTTAACAGCTCAGACTGCTGTTTCCTAACGTCATTTGTACCTACGTGCACTATGAGCGAATCAGCAGCGGGGAAGGATGTCATAACCGCTTGGATTTGATCCGTGATGACCGCCACTGTGGCACCTGGAAAAATCACAGTGTGTGCATTTTTGACTGAGACGCGTCTGACTATCGAGTCGCCTATTATGATTGTCGTTGGTGGAGACGGGGACAGTTTTGAGGCCAGGCGAGGCCTTGGGGGACCGGATGGTCGTGGCAAAACTGGCTGGGAGACCTCAGCTGACTTGGGAGAGAGAGAACGACCAGAGTGTTTTTTAACTGCTAATCTTAACAGATGACGTCGCTCACTACTTTTACTGGAGGACTGGGCAACGGCCGAGGTGATCGAGGGGAAGTCATCATCCAGGACAGAGAAGGGATTGGTAGTGAATACCGGAGGGGCAGACTGGTGAGCATGGGGGATACGGTTTCCCCGGGGATGGCCCCGACCAGCCAAAGACCACGGGTCCGGGGTGGAGCTTATGGGGGGCCGCTTGGACTTAGCTCCCTCTCGGATCCATCGCTCTTCAGGCTGTGTGTACAGTACTGTCTTACCCAACTCCTCCATAACTGAGGTACCAGCTACACGACCCAGAAAAACCTCTGGGTCAGATGAATCTGCACCTGCAGGGGGTGGAGCTGAGGGGGTCGGATCTGCGTCTCCTGGGGCTGGTTCCTCAGGGGCTGGTTTCTCAGGGATGATTGAGTCACCCAGGTCATGTCGACAGATTTTTGATGCCTCAAACAAGGAGTCCAAGCGGTGCTCATCATGGATATTCTCCCTTCCAGCATGGACACTTTCTGGGTCAGGCGGAGGCATCCATCGCATCTGGGAGGTGAGGTAGGCATAGTGCCCTACCTTGCAGTCCACAGGACCCAGGCAGTGAAGCAGTCCCAGGAAGGCTGACCTAGACTGGTAGTAAGCAGGCAGGCAGGCAGGAGACCAACAGGCCAGACACAGGTTCCCTCGGGTAGCTGCTGGTAGCAAGCTGCTGCAGGGCTGGTGAGTAGCTGCTGGTAGCTAGCTGCTGCAGGGCTGGTGAGTAGCTGCTGGTAGCAAGCTGCTGCAGGGCTGGTGGGTAGCTGCTGGTAGCAAGCTGCTGCAGGGCTGGTGAGTAGCTGCTGGTAGCAAGCTGCTGCAGGGCTGGTGAGTAGCTGCTGGTAGCTAGCTGCTGCAGGGCTGGTGGGTAGCTGCTGGTAGCAAGCTGCTGCAGGGCTGGTGAGTAGCTGCTGGTAGCAAGCTGCTGCAGGGCTGGTGGGTAGCTGCTGGTAGCTAGCTGCTGCAGGGCTGGTGAGTAGCTGCTCGTAGCAAGCTGCTGCAGGGCTGGTGAGTAGCTGCTGGTAGCTAGCTGCTGCAGGGCTGGTGAGTAGCTGCTGGTAGCTAGCTGCTGCAGGGCTGGTGGGTAGCTGCTGGTAGCAAGCTGCTGCAGGGCTGGTGAGTAGCTGCTGGTAGCAAGCTGCTGCAGGGCTGGTGGGTAGCTGCTGGTAGCTAGCTGCTGCAGGGCTGGTGGGTAGCTGCTGGTAGCAAGCTGCTGCAGGGCTGGTGAGTAGCTGCTGGTAGCAAGCTGCTGCAGGGCTGGTGAGTAGCTGCTGGTAGCAAGCTGCTGCAGGGCTGGTGAGTAGCTGCTGGTAGCAAGCTGCTGCAGGGCTGGTGAGTAGCTGCTGGTAGCAAGCTGCTGCAGGGCTGGTGAGTAGCTGCTGGTAGCAAGCTGCTGCAGGGCTGGTGAGTAGCTGCTGGTAGCAAGCTGCTGCAGGGCTGGTGAGTAGCTGCTGGTAGCAAGCTGCTGCAGGGCTGGTGAGTAGCTGCTGGTAGCAAGCTGCTGCAGGGCTGGTGAGTAGCTGCTGGTAGCTAGCTGCTGCAGGGCTGGTGGGTAGCTGCTGGTAGCTAGCTAGCTGCTGCAGGGCTGGTGGGTAGCTGCTGGTAGCAGTTGAACATGATCCAGTAGCGATACCCCAAACAGCCACCAGAGGACGCTATTCCTTTTTTTTTTTTTTTTTTTTTTTTTTGATCTTTTTCTCCCTCCTTTTTCCTCCGATATTCTCCCATCCCAATGTTAGTCGTTATGCCAATTCCCAATCCCCTTCCTGGTCGCTGCGCACTTACCCCCCACAGTCGGTCTGGGAGAGTGGAGGCTATCACGTGCTTCCTCCGACACACGTCTAGCCAATCAACCGCTTCTTTTCACCTGGCAGCGCGGACTCTCACTGAGAGCGTGTAACGTGTGGAAGGATCACACTACCGCCCTTAGATCCTATCCGCGCTTAGCATGCGCCCTGACCGAACTGTAGGAGTCGCTGTTTACAACGACCCGGACCCACCCCGCCAGCTTCTCCCACCCTCTAATACTGCCAATTGTATTAGTGTGAACGGCCAGCCAAGCTGGTGACAACCCCGGAGCTGTGAGCTGGATTCGAACAGGCGAATCCAGCGTCTCCGGGGTTGGTGACGAACGCAATCTCCGCTACGCCACCTGACCGCCCCAGAGGACGCTATTCCTAAAAAAATCCCCTAAAAAACCAGTACCCTAAACAACCTACAGAGGGCATCATCCCCCCCAAAAAAAAAAAAGATTTACTCACTCCCAAATTGGAAAACAGCAATAACACGAACGACCACAATAACACGAACGACCACTAGATGGCGTAATGCTTTAAAACAATTTAAAAAATCGAATTAAAAAGATAATAAAATTAATTATTAAAAGTATTTTTTTTTAATACAAATATTAAAAAAAAATTATTTTAAATTTTAAATTTTAAATGGAAACATAATAAAGAAATAAATATTAAAATTAACTAAGAATTACTATTAAAATCAATTAAAATAAAAAAATACCAAAAGTCACCTGGATTTTAATTATGGGTTTATTCAATTATGTATTTCTTTATTCACTTTTTTATCCTTAATTAGTGAACTATTTACTTATCTAATTATCTATTTATTTATGTATTTAATTAAGCAATGATGTAATTAATTATTTATCTATTTATTTATAGCAGAAGTACCCCAAAACAACCACCAGATCAGCTATATTTAAAAAAATCCCTAAAAAACCAGTACCCTAAACAACCTACAGAGGGCATCATCTCCCAAAAAATTAAATGAACTCACTCCCAAATTGGAAAATAGCAATATCACAAACTACCACTAGATGGCGTAATTCTTCAAAAAAATTATAAAAATTTTAATTAAAAAGATAATAAAATTAATGATTAAAAGTCATTAAAAAAATTAAACATTAAAAAATTAAAATGAGGGATTAAATATTAAAAATGAAAAAATAATAAAGAGATAGATATTAAAATAAACTAAGAATTACTATTAAAATCAATTAAAATTAAAAAATACCAAAAGTCACCTGGATTTTTTGATTTTTCATTGATGCACTTATTTATTAGTTTATTCAATTATGTAGTTCTTATTCACCTTTAAATTTGTATCTGTTATTGTTAATTAGTTAACTATTTACTCATCTACTTATCTATTTATTTATTTATTTAATTAAGCAATTATGTAATTAATTATGTATCTATTTATTTATAGTAGCAGTACCCCAAAACAACCACCAGATCAGCATTATTAAAAAAGAAATCCACTTAAAAGTAGCGATACCCCAAACAGCCACCAGAGGGCGCTATTCCTAAAAAATCTCCTAAAAAAACAGTAAGGTGGCGAGAGTAGGGGAGAAGAGGGGGGGGGATGTAAGGGGGTGATAGTTGGGGTACCGGTCGAGGTTACAGTAGAGCAGCTGGTGGAAGAGCTAAAGGAGGACAGGCGTAATGGCATAGTTAAGAGTGCAGCAAGGATGAAGAGGGGAGCGGAGAGGGCAGTGACGGGGACGGTAGTGATTACGTTTGAGGGTGGGGTTGTTCCTAGCGAGGTATTAGTAGGGCGTAGGATGTATAGGGTTAGGGAATTTGTTCATAATCCTCTTAGGTGCTATAGGTGCCAGGGGTTTGGCCATATAGCTACCACGTGTATGAAGGGGATGAGGTGCGCTAGGTGTGGCGGGGAACATGAATATGGGAAATGTGGAGAGGGAGTGAAGCCGAGGTGCTGTAGTTGTGGTGGGGAGCACAGTGTAGCGTTTCGGGGGTGCGAGGTGATGATGAAGCAGGTCGCGGATCGGAGAGAGAGAAGGGAGGGTAAGTTGACGTATGCTGGGGCGGTTAGCAGGGCAGGACAGGGGAGCCAAGAAAGGGTGCAGGGGGTTGAAGGAGGGCATTTGGCAGTGAGGGTAGAGCAGGTGGAAAGAGACAGGGGAAGGGAGGAGAAATTAGGTATTGTGGCCTTCGTGGCAGGGGTAGTTACTGGTATGGCAGAGGTTACGGGTAGAACAGAGATGGTGAAGATGATTGTTAGGATAGCGGTTCAACATCTGGGATTGGAAGGTCTGGACTGGAGGGAGGTGTGTGAAGAGTTGGCTGAGGGGGCTGCGAGGGACAGGGCTGCGAGGGACAAAGCGGCCCAGGATAAGATAGCAGGGGGCAAGGAGGGTCCCGCGGAGGGGGGCTCAGACAGGAAGTAGCAGCAGTAGAGGCACTCCAATGGACAATGTAGTTGATGACGGGGTCCAGTAGAAGAAGAAAAAGAAGGTGAAGAAGGAGAAGAAGGAGAAGAAGAAGAGCCCATAAAAAGAATTGCGGAGGGCAGTAATACGCCTCGATGCGTCTACTCTGCCGGAAATTCAAATAAGAAGAAGAAGAAGTACCCTAAACAACCTACAGAGGGCATCATCCCCCAAAAAAATAAAATGAACTCACTCCCAAATTGGAAAATAGCAATATCACGAATTAATTATCACCAACGACCACTGGCGTAATTTCAAAATAAAATAAATAATAATAATAATAATAATAATAATAATAATAATAATAATAATAATAATAATAATAATAATAATTATTATTATTATTATTATTATTACATTATACATTTAATTATAATTATTATAATAATAATAATAATAATGATTATAATAATTATAATTAAATGTATAATGTAATAATAATAATAATAATAATAAATTGTTTTTTTTAAATAATAATAGAATAATAATAATAAAAATAATAATAAACATAATAACTCACTCTACTTTCTCCTATAAAAGTACGGTTATTATTAGACGCACGGCGTTTACTTATATAATAACCTCTCTCCGTTCTCCTATAAAAGCATGGGTTATTATGAGATAAGCAGCCCAGAATAAGATCGCAGGGGGCAAGGAGGGTCGCACGGAGGGGGGCTCAGACAGGAAGTAGCAGCATTAGCTGCACTCCAATGGACAATGTAGGATTGTAGGGGATGACGGGTTCCAGTAGACTGCGGGAAAAGAAGAAGAAGAAGAAGAAGAAGAGCCCATCAAAAGAATTGCGGAGGGCAGTAATACGCCATGATGCGTCTACACTGCCGGAAATTCAAAGAAGAAGAAGAAGAAGAAGAAGAAGAAGAAGAAGAAGAAGAAGAAGAAGAAGAAGAAGAAGAAGATGCGACAAATAGAATGATAAACCTCTCTACTTTCTCTTAAAAAAGTACAGGTTATTATTAGAATAAAATAATAACTGCTCTACTTTCTCTTAAAAAAAGTACGGGTTATTATTGCGACTAATAAAATAATAACTCTCTCTTCTTTCCCTTAAAAAAAGTGCAGGTTATTATTACGACTAATAAAATAATAACTCACTCTACTTTTTCTTAAAGAAAGTAAGGGTTATTATTGCAACGAATACAATAAAATAATAACCCACTCTACTTTCTCTTAAAAAGTACAGGTTATTATTGCGACGAATAAAATAGAATAATAACTCACTCTACTTTCTCTTAAAAAAGTACAGGTTATTATTGCCTACTTTCTCTTAAAAAAGTACGGGTTATTATTGCAACTAAATAAAATAATAACTCACTCTACTTTCTCTTAAAAAAGTACAGGGTTATTATTGCGACGAATAAAATAATAACTCACTCCACTTTCTCTTAAAAAAGTACAGGTTATTATTGCGACGAATAAAATAATAACTCACTCTACTTTCTCTTAAACAAGTATGGGTTATTATTAAATGCGACTGGATATATAATCTGAACTGGAGTGGTACGTTTGTGATGATGTCATAGTAGCACATTCTAGAACCTTAGTGCTTCTGCCCGAACATTCTGGAACGTTTGTGATGATGTCATAGTAGACATTCTTATTTAAGCTGTGGCAGGCATTCTGTTTAGCTTTCCAGTAACGTACGGTATCGTGTAGGTAGGTGTAGGCTACTCAATAAATACTATTCGCTCTGCCTCGAGCCACCGTCTCCGACTCCCATCTCTCGGCACTAGTGTAACCTCGTTCCCAGCTTTAGCACTAGTGTCACCTTTAATCGTGCGACGTCATCACACGAACCACGTGGTTTTGTTATTGCAGGAAGTGAAGATGGCGGAGTCGCAGCAGTCGCTGCTCACCGAGTCCGCGCTCGGTTGGTCTATTTTCGCATTTGTACTTTTGGTAAGGACACTAAAAACTTGTATTATCGCGCCGTCTCGAGAAACGGCCGGGAATAACTAGTTTATGACAGTCTAATGATAAACATCTAGCGGGATACTTGGCGGCGCTCGTCCCTGTTTGCTAGCTAACCCCTTCACATATATGATGTCAAACCCAAACAACATGACACAGATTGATTGATTGAAAACGTTATTAACAGATTGCAGAATGGGTACAATACAGTACAGCTCAATACACACAATTGTTAAGGGAATGCAGACCAGGGAAAGACTTTCTTCTTGTTTACATCAGGGTCCCCCATTTTCAATTCATCAGGACATATATGACATACATGACATACAGATAGACAGTACTGCTACATCTATACATTTATGACATACCAGATTTGCAAATACAGTACTGTTTGTGATACAAAAAGAGTCCAGAAAAGACTCGGACAGTAATGTCAGCTAGGGTCAGGTGGCTCGCTGTGAAAACCCCTCAGCATACAACAACACACTTCGAAGAGTTAACATTGACAGACTGACTACACTTTTGTGTCAAATATGACTACATTTTTTTCACGATTATACCAAAATGCCAGACTAACGTTAGTGCCTTGATTTGGCATAAAGTAAACTACGCAGTTAAGCCAATTACTATCCTTGTGCACATGTGCAGAGGAATGTTCAAATGCGTAGGATGGGGTTATGTACAATGTAGTCGGGATTATTGATCAGGGCACCTTTGGTTTAAATGAATTGACAGATCACCTTTGATCTTTGCCTTTGATCACAGGGCGGCACAAAAGTACATTAGTATGGACCTAGGTGACAAGGTCTTATGGTGGGGTGCTAGCTAACCTTTGAGTTAGTTTGTTCTTAACATTAGTACTGTACTATTTACACATCATGTCTAGGTGACAGTGGTTTGGGACACATGCTCCATCCGTAAATAAACTATGGCTCTCTAGTGTCACATGCTCACACTAACTAGCTAGCGATTCCATGTCAGCTGCAAGTAATGGTTTAGCTAATCTGTCTTGTAATGACTAAAGTAAGTCACATGACTGTTCTGAGACGTACCTAATCTCAAGCAGGCATGCCTTGGCTACAACTTCTTCCGTTGGCGGACTAGCACACCCGCACGCAGTGCTGAATTAAACCCCCCTAACTCTTTACTTTTCTTTTTTATTTAAGCAATCCTCTCGATGGGTCTTATTTACATTTACATGCAAAGCTTCTTGTGTTATTACCTGGCTAAACAAGCAGCTGGAGGCTTAAGTCTGTGGGCCGTTCTTTAATTGATCCCGTCTGTGAATGGCAGTCGTTGATCCGAGGGGACTATAGTGTTAGCAGTGGCCTCACTGCTTTCTGCCTGTGTGCCCGGAATACAACCTTGATGTCTGTTTAGTATTGTGCTGCAGAGCAATGATTTTTGCAAATCCATCAATCGGTGGGAGGCTGGGAGCGTCTTTTAGAATGGCTCCATTACATAATGATCTTAGCAAAATAGGCAGATTAATCCTGCTGCAATTAAGAACTTCTTAGGGACCTGCACTGGCTCCCCATTGCTGCACGAATCCGCTTCAAGGCCCTCGACCTGGCATACCGTGCGGCAAAGGGAACCGCTCCCGCCTACCTCCGGTCAATGGTCTCTAACTACACACCCTCAAGACCCCTACGCTCTGCATCTAATTCAATCAATCAATCAATCAATCAATCAATCAATCAATCAATCATCTTCTGGCCGCCTCAGACCTACTCTTATCCGAGCTCCGGGAGGGTCATCAAAGAGAACCTGCCTATTCTCAGTCCTTGCCCCACAATGGTGGAATGAACTACCCACCCCAGTTAGGACAGCCGAAACCCGTCCAATCTTTTGCCGTCGACTAAAGACGCAGTTCTTCAACCATTATCTGAAGAAAAAAAACGTGTAAGTCGCTTTGGATAAAAGCGTCAGCTAAATGACTAAATGTAAATGTAATGTAAGAACTTGAAGTAAAAACCTTGCCATCTGTAATGATTCCCTCACTGAGCTTTAGTGAAATGATGTGCAGAAAGGGTACAGTAGCAGGACAAGAATCAGCGGGCGGAGGATGCAATGTGGTGCTGCAATCACAGTAACTTTGGCTGTAAATCTGTCAAATATTCAGGAAATCTGGGCCTGTAGCCACTAAGGCTGTCCCCATTACCAGACTAAAGACAATATTTTTTTTCTTTTCTTTTTTTTTAATCCTCTCTTTCTCAGATTTTTCTCTGTTTTTCTCCCCGTCCCAATTTTAGTCGTTGTGCCAATTCCCCCCCTCCCCTGCCTGGTTCTTGTGCGCATGTTCTCCTACTGGTCGGTACAAGGGAACCCTGAAGTCAGCGCGGCGACAGCCAGTGACTATTTTTTCACCTGGCAGCGAGGACTCTCATTGGTGAAGCGTAACGCGTGGGAGGTCACGCTGCCTTCATCAAGTCCTGCCTCCGCTGAGCAAGCGCCCAGACCTGACCTGTAGGTGTCGCTGTCCACAACGCCAGATTCCCACCCATGACTTCCCTCCCCCTAACTCAGCCAAACGAGTTAGTATGACGTCGGATCAGCCCAAGCCAAGGCAATGCTGACTCCGGGAGTTGAGACCGCAGCCTCTTGCATTGGTGACGAGCGCAATCTCCGCTACGCCACCTGACCGCCCCTAAGACAATCTTTGTTGACAAAAGGTCACTCGTATGATTTTCAAAAATCTAAAAATTCCAAAATTCTGCTTAAGCAACAAATTGCTTCCACCCCAAATTGTGTCCCTGCTAATTAATTTAATCATATAAAATGAACTCTATGACCTGTGTTACTAATATACAAAATATGATACACGAGGAGGCAGCCTGTCACATCTTTTCACCTGCCAGCGCAGACTCATTGGCGTGGTGTAACGTGTGGGAGGCTCACACTACCCCCGCCATTTCCTGTCTCTGCTGTGCAGGCGTCCCCCAACCGACCTGTAGGAGTCGCTGTCCACAACGTCCAGATTACCACCCATCGACTTCCACCCGTTAACTTTGCCAATTGAGTTAGTATGACGGCTGGCCCAAGCCGGAGGCAACGCCGACAGCCGGATTTGAACCCGGTGTCTCTTGCGTTGGTGGCGAGCCGAATGTCCGCTGCGCCACCCAGCCGCCCTATGGCGCTACAATCTTGATTAGTGCAGATATATTATGTATGTTTGACTCTTATGAAGTACATTTTTGTCTCCCAAAATACAAGACAGTTTCTCCAATTCAAACATACAGTACACTGACCAGGCTCTAGCGCGGATTCGTTTTTAAACTCAGGTTTATTTCCCACAGATTGTCAGGCTTTGTGTTGAGAGGACCCCCAGTTAATGAATTCGAGATTTCTATAGTTAGGCCTCGACCTAGCCTGTCTGGCCTAGTCTCCTAGTTGATTTTTATAGTTAGGCCTTGACCTATTCTGTCTGGCCTAGTCTCCTATTTTCCCCAAGGCCCCATTTAATGTGTTTCTCTTCTCTTCAGGTGATCCTCGCTTTCTGTTGGGTCTACATCCGCAAGTTTCAAAGTCGCCAGGAGAGTGAAGTCGTCTCTACCATCACAGCAATATGTGCCCTGGCAATCGCTTTGATAACTTCTGCCCTCCTCCCAGTGGATATATTCCTTGTCTCTTTCATGAAGTACCCCAATGGCACCTACAAGGTAAGCACTGGCTTCTAGCAACAGTTACTCGGTGTGGGAAAGACCCTCCTAAACAACTCGTAGATGAAATTAATCCCTGGGTGATTACTTAGTAGACCAAAGCACTACATTACTGTGGCTCACTTATTAGTGACTTTGTAATTCACATATTTTATATAGACTTTTATATTTGTCAGTCTGTCAGAGAGGTATATGCTTTGGACCTACACAATAAAACAACTGTCAATTACATGTTTTTTTTTTTTTATTTATTTTTTTACACCATTTGAAATGTCCACAGCTAACAATTCTAGTCATCTGGTCTCTGTTAAAGGTGCTATTTGTAAGATGTTCAATCGGTTTGAATGAGGACCATGCACACTCAACAACATGCACGTGACATGGAATAAAGCCAATAAAGATGTCGAGGCCTAGAGTGACAACGATAGAGGTTTCATTGGAAACTAGAATTATTGAGGATTCCGTTGGTAGTCGTAGTCGGTAGTTGGTAGCATGGTAGTTGGTAATTGGTAGTTTGGTAATTGGTAGGTATGGTAGTTGGTAGTATGGTAGTTGTAAATTGGTAGTTGGTAATATGGTAGTTGGTAGTTTGGTAGTAAGGTAGTTGGTTGTTTATCAGAATCAATATCAGTTTTATTGTCACATCTTCTATTCTATTCAGCATAGAGAAGATACATGATTTAGTCCTGGGCTCCTCTACCTAGCAGCAGTGTCAACATAAAGTAGTAAGGTACATAAGGTAACGCATCAAGTAAAAAGAAAGCAATACAAATAGTATACAATTTAAAGAATTAACAGGATAAGCAATTATAGAAAATAGCACACATTTAATGTAATGTGTAATAATCACAGTGTGGGTGTGGTGGTGCAACGTGGCACTAGAATCAGTGATTAAGTAGCTCTAGGCTTTTACATATCAAACACTTTTACAAACACTGCATGGGTGTAGTTTGTGCAAATCAGCAGTGTGTGCAAATTATGCTATCTTATTGATAAAAGGACACAATTGCACTTCAATGTAATTTAATCAGAGTCTCAATGGTCCTCTTCTTTTGTTTTGTACTGTATGTGGTTTCAGTGTACACCCTACACCGTCCTCATTCCAAATGACTGATCAAATCCTGACTGCAAATCTTAAGAATAGCACATTTAACAATAACAATCAATGTGGCCTTTGTATAATGTTGAAATGTTTCATAATTAATTGCAACGGGCATTCACAGTTTGAGAAAATAACATAATTGAATGAATTAGCCTATTAAAGGCCTCTATTTTCACTGTATTCATCTCACAACAACGCATGTTGGATAATAGGCTACAAAGGCACACATTTGTTCAATGCCTCAACAAGCTCGTGGGCCATAGTTGGCATTTAATGATAATTGATTACAGTAGAGTCACCTGTGTTTGCCGATGTCGCCTGTGATAAAATACAATGAATAGGGAATTACATAAATGTACAGTAAATAGTAGGCCTAATTAATAGCCTACTGCTCTCCAATTACAGCGATTCCATTCTACTTATTAGTAGTATATTCACACTAGTAGTCTATTTGTTTATTAGAAAACTTCATCCAATATGTAAAAATTGCACATTGCAACATTATTGTAAAAAAAGATTATATGGAAATTGGATGAGACCATTGTCGATGAAGTTGCACCTTCTCATATATATTCCCTAAAATAAATAGGACATCAATAAAGACATCACAATACAGGATGAAAAAATAATTGTTTAGGGAAATAATGGCCACCACAACTAGGGATGCTCGATATTGGCTTTTTTACCGATACCTATACCGATATTGTCCAACTCTTAACTTCCGATACCGATTTCAACCGATATCAACCGATACCGATATATGCAGGGTTCCCCCCCCCCCCCCAAAAATCGGAATAATTTCAGGTAATTAACATTACATATCTCTTGTTGTGGAATTAACACATTATGTATACTTTTGACAATAAATAAAATCTGAATTTGTTCTTACTTGCTTTTCCTGGGTAAATAAAGGTTATAGAAATGTAAAAAAAAAATATATATATATATATTTGTTTTGGAAAACCGATACCGATCTTTTCCGATATCACATTTTAATGCCAATATCGGCCGATAATATCGGTAGGCCGATAATATCGGACATCCCTAACCACAACTCAACGTGTAGATAGATAGATGCTACATACCCTAACCCTACCATATGACCCCTAATGGGCACCACAACTCAACGTGTAGATAGATGGATGCTACATAGATAGTATACCCTACCACATGGCCAGGGGAGGAAACGAACTTTTTGGCTTACCAGCCAACTGGCGAGTATCTGATTTTTTTTACCAGACAAACTGATTTTTTACCAGCCAAAAAAAAATCGCTAATTGTGATAATTACTTCTTTGTATGTCTTCGTCTAAATTGATTTTCAATCATAGTAATAATCACACCGTGTCTCTACTCTTTAAAATATTTATTAGCATAAAACATTAATAACAGTCTCTACTCTTCACAATATTAGCATAACACATATTAACATGAAAGAGGGATCTATTCTGGACTGGGTTGGGCTGAACTGGGCAGTGAAAGATGCTGGGTTGGACTGGGTTGGGCAGTGAAAGAAAAAAACCGAAGTATGTTGTGAAGTGTATAGATAGATAGATAGATGTGAAATGTATAGATGTAGCAGTACTGTCTATCTGTATGTCGTGTATGTCATATGTTATGATGAATTGAAAATGGGGGACCCTGATGTAAACAAGATGAAAGTCTTTCTCTGGTCTGCATCCCCTTAACAATTGTGTGTATTGAGCCGTACTGTATTGTACCCATTCTGCAATCTGTTAATAAAGTTTTCAATCAGTCAATCAAGTTAACTTTGAACCTCGGTTGTCAAGCCACGTCAATGTTGTGTATGCATCTGGGTGGCATCACAACGGTGTTCACTGTGCCTTTAAGACGGCACGGTGGCCTTACGACAGTGCTGTGAAGTACAGTCAAGTGTTGTGGTAACGTCAGTTGGGTTGGTCTGCTGTTGTGCACTGGTTGAGCTAGACCCTTTCGTGACTGCGATGTGCAAGCCAGGGGCTTTTGAGCATGAAATAAAATGTCTAACCTTACGTCGTAGTCCGGTGCGCAATAGACTAACTTATACAACGGCATGCAAATTTCTCTATTCTGATTGGCTGAAACAGTCCATTTACACGTATGTATCCTTCATAATCCACGCTCCTGGTCCCAGGACCCGCCCACCACCGAATCACATCACTCCGCCGGATCACTCCGTCGGAAAAAACAAGATGGCGGACAATAATCTTTAACAAATGGATATGTTGATAGCGTCATAACGACTAAATATAAAGCGATTCTGTCAAGGGGAACGTGTTAGCCCTTTAAACAATGTTGGATGATGTAATTGATGGGTCTTGAGGCAATCTAGAACAAAAGAAAAATCGCGGTTTGATTGATAGATTAATTGATTGATTTAAATTTCTACTTCCTTCTTGCTACTGACTGCAGCGTTCTCTCTCACTGTCCGACGCGTCACGCTGGCGTACCCACAAACACACACACACACATACACACACACACACACACACACACACACATACACACACACACGCACACACACACTGTGACACACACACACACACACACACACGCACACACACACACACACTCCTGTCTGCAACAGCGGGAGAGTCAGACTGAGAGAGAAGCAGCGCTGTTTTAAGTGAGCATGGTCTATTGAATTGATTGATTGGTTGATTGCTAATTTTATTACTGTACCCCTGGTTTCCAACTGGTTAAGTTTAGGCTAAAAGAAATAAATAAAAAAATAGGGCGAAGAAAACGTTTTTTTCCTATGCATTCCCTTAACAATTGTGTGTATTGAGCCGTACTGTATTGTACCCATTCTGCATCTGGTAATAAAATTTTCAATCAATCATTCCAATAATACACAGTTGGATGTGTTAGTTGGTTGGATGCACTTCAAGCTGCTTCCACATGAGGCAACTTCTCTCAATCATTCCAATAATACACAGTTGGATGTGTTAGTTTGGTTGGATGCACTTCAAGCTGCTTCCACATGGAGTTGTGGGAACTACTTTTTCTGGCGGATGGTTTTTTCAATAAATCTTCGATTAATGTGTGTTTATTGTATAGAAATAAGGTTGGATGAATCTGGCAGTTGTATAAAAGCTTTACACCACGTGCAGTCGTGATTTGTGACCAATAAACCATGCCTAGGGGGGTCTAACGACCCTCGGCTGCGCCTCGGGCCTAACAACCACCCCTAGGCATGGTTTATTGGTCACAAACCACTCCTGCGTGTGATGTAATGCTTAAATACACCTCTGTAATTTAAATGTGTCCTTGCCTTGGACTCGAGAGTTGTACTAGGGTTGGATGCAGTTCCCCGTTGCTCAGTCTGTCTGTTTTCCATCTTCTGTGTTTAACGTTATCTGTTTGCGAGTGCTTCCTTGACTGATGGCCAGTACCACAGGACTTTTATTCAACATTCTATATTTCCGCGGGTTGGCCAGTACTGCAGGAACTTTTATTAAACATTATATATGTCCGCGGGTTGGCCAGTACTGCAGGAACTTTTATTAAACATTATATATGTCCGCGGGTTGGCCAGTACTGCGGGAACTTTTATTAAACATTATATATGTCCGCGGGTTGGCCAGTACTGCGGGAACTTTTATTAAACATTATATATGTCCGCGGGTTGGCCAGTACTGCGGGAACTTTTATTAAACATTATATATGTCCGCGGGTCTTGTGCAGTGCTCTCGTGGCACTGTCAACTCGCCAGACTGGCGAGTGGTCTTCATGAATCACTCGCCAAACGTAAAAAATACTAGCATTTGGCGAGTAAAGTGGCCTAATTTCCTCCCCTGCACATGGCCCCTAATGGCCACCACAACTCAACGTGTAGATCACGTGGGCACCTCCCTTCACTGGTGTTTCATCAGGTTAGGCCCACGACACCTCAGGAAGGCTCAACAGTTGGTTCCAGCGTCCCAGAACCATCCCCCTCCATGCAAGCTCTCACTTTCCATGATATTATCCACACATCCAAACTTCCTTTTGTTACCCTATGTCAAAAATAGAACAATTTCTGATACCAATTATCACACATGGAACCGAACAGAGAAGAAAAGGAGTAAATGGTAAATGGCTGCATTTATATTTGGCCCCCAGCTGCCATTATTTCTCCTCAACCAAATCCACTGACTGTCTTTCAGTGCTTCTTCCGACATCTCATTTACCACTTGTCACAAACTCCGCCCAACTCTCCCAATAATGTTAAAGTCGATTGTGCTACAAATCCTCTGCATCCTACTTCCACTGGACAAACCCTAGCTTTCCAGCCAGTTTCTGCTGCCAAATCTGCATATCCTAACTAAGCTTTTTCCTTTCATACAGTAAGCCTCCTCCACCACTGAATCCTCCCAAGGCACGGTCAATTGTATGAAATAAACAAATTGCTGACTTAGTAGCAGACCATACTATTACTATTAGCTACATATTATTATGCCCTAGTCATCATCATCATCATCATCATCATCATCATCATCATCATCATCATCATCATCATCATCATCATCATCATCATCATCATCATCATCATCATCATCATCATCATCATCATCATCATCATCATCATCATCATCATCACCACCACCACCACCCCTCTTTAGTTCTGTTCTACAGTAGTTAGTCTCTTGCTGTCCGCTCCCATGTGTAGATGAGCCCACGTGACCTATGAGCTTGTCACTCCATCTTGTCTTCGGCCTGCCTCTTGATCTCTCGCTGTCTCTCGGAATCCACTCAAGTTATCTTGCTTGTCTATCTGTTGTCTGCTAATGGTTGACCGTGTCCTGCTCAGCCTCTTTCTGGTGCACACCCGCCTATGTCTTGTTCCTGGATCCAGCTATTGTGTCTGTTTCTTGTCCTTGAGAGTCTCTTTCCTACCATGCTTCTTTGCATTCCCTTTGACGTGTCACTGGCTTCTCGAGTTGTTAGTTGCTCAGTGACCACGTTTCACTGCCATAAATCAGGACTGGCAGGATGCAGTCATCCACGGTGCCTTCTTTTTCAGCTCCATTTTCACCTTCTCCTTCCACACAATGTTATATAGAGTTTGCTGTAAGCTGACCAGCCAAGCCCAGTCCTTGGGTTCAATTCTGCTACTTGGTTGTGCTCTTTTGTAACCAACTGACCAAGATGTAGTTATCGATCTGCCCTAGTAGTAATCACAAAATAGATGACCTGCGGTTTACAAGCTCTCTCTCCTGCTCCGTCAACTCAACAAACAATGTCAGCAGGTGGTAGAAAGTAGTGTAGTAAGTTATGCACCTTCTTCATACCTGCTGTTATTATTCATTAATGATGTCTTTATCACATGCTATCATTAGTTTCTACTTTATTATTGTAATGCTATTGAGAGGCAAAATGGGACTTCAAGGTCTTTTCTCTTCAGTGAGATAAAATTGGCGACAACATGTGCAAAATTAAATAAATGACTATAAAAATGGAACTGCTCAATCATAGGCACGGTGAAAAATAACTAGCCTATATGGCTCATGCCAAGAAATAAAATATATAAAATAAAAACCATGTATTTGTTTACAACAGCATGCAAAAGAGACAAATTATTAGGTCTGACCTTCGAATATTTTTTTGGAATTCGAAGCTTCGGGGCCGAGATTCGATTTTAATTCGAAGCTTCGAAAAGAATAAAAATATATATATAATTTTAAATTATTATTATTATGTTTTTAATGTTGTGGGACTTGTACAGCACTTTGTTCAACTTTGTCAGTGCTGTAAAGTTTAAACCTTTTTAAATCTTAGACAAACGAAACACTTTGCTTTCATGAAATATTGTAAGCCGTCATTTGAGGCTTTAAAAAAGCAGCACAATGAACACAAATCTGTCAGTGCCGAGTCCGACCTCATCTTAAATAACAAACAGCATTGCTTGTTGTAGTTTTTTATTTTTTTTTAATAATAGAATTTTATTTTCATATTCGAATCCCATGCCCATCGAACGAAGCTTCGAAGTATTTAAGACAGCCCTACAAATTAACCAGCTGGGATGATTTGAGCCTTGCTGGCTCAGTGCTAATAATAATAATGCATGTAGTGCAGTTTACATTTGGAACCAAATCTCAAAGTGCAGTGCTGTAGTTTAACAGTTCAATTGGTCTATAATTTCCACAAATTGAGTTATAATTATCTGAGTATCTTACCAACTCATATTGGACAGTGGCCTTTTCATTTGCATTTAATATGTTAGGGACGGCTCAACGACGGGGTTAATTCACTGGGCTTCTATTTTGCACAGAACATGAATGCAAAAATGGAGTCTGGATTTAACAGCAGTTGATTACCCATCTTTTACGGGCTCTAGCCGGCTCATCCTTTAGCTTTCTACTGAACGACAGAGAGGAAATTGGTATCTTCCTTCTTGTCTGACTCTGGAGAAAACAGTAAGCACATTTCCCATAATGTTGGCATGTTCCTTTAACTCTTTGAGCGCCACACTCTTTCCCCATCTTTACTCAATGGCGCCAGAGTTATTGACCATTTTAGCAATGTTTGCAGACCCATCGTGTGTTCTGTATTGTAGCTATGGAGACAATAGTATGACTCATTTGACAGGCATTGTTCATAGTTAGTCCATCACTGACTAATCAGTTCATTTCTACATAGTTAGTTTGTGCACTATTACATGCTAAACATCGCCCCTTTCCAAAATAATCCAGTATTTTTTCATAGATCGCGAGATATGACACGCTATATGCATTATGCCCAAATTGTTCTGGTTGATTGCCTGAAACCCCAAATACTTCCAAATCAAAGGTATATACCATGTACATATGTGTCTTCACAAAATCATCAAAGGGGGGGGGGGGGGGGGTAGTCTTACCCCGAAAATGCAATCGTTACAAAAAGCATGGTTGAGGTCCGGTAAAATACGACACTGTGATCGTTACAAAAACATGTTTCAGGTTCGGTAAAATAGACATAGAATAATACCTTACCTTAGCCAGAAGGTACTCCAAAAAGAATAATCCCCAGTGATCCCATCGCGATTACTTGTGTATATATGTCTATACTCGTGTATACGGAAAATACATTTGAGGCGTTAAAATCTCCAAGCGATCGCTCTGTCGCTCTGTCCTCAGAAGGGGAGGAGTCCTTGCAGACAAAACAAATAAAAGATAAGGGTCCCCACACCAAACTTTTCCAGTTCAAAAGGTAGGCGATACTGCCACCTGGCAGGATTCGATCGTCATTGCAATTGTAACGTAAGCAGATGAGCCAGGGAGGCCCACAGAGCTCCGGCTGAGTGTATAGAACAGGGATCAAAGGAAAATATCAAAGGATCCAGAAACGAGTATACTCGTTTTTGGCGGAGAAAGTGTTAAGCTAGCTCAAAGGTAGCGGTATCTGTTGAAGAAACTATGAATCTGTTCTTCGAGGTCTTATGGTCTTAATTTGGTCTTTTGGAGTTCCAATTCTTACTTGGTAAAAAATGGTTCAGCATTGCACCAAAGCTATGAAAATAATGGTATCAATCCAGAAATAACTGGAGCAACTTATTCAAGTTTATTAGTCACACATCCCTTTCCTTCTACGGTAGATGAGTGACATTCTTGTTTCTTGGCTCCTCGGCCTGGCATTAACATCACCACAGTAGTACAGACAATAAGAACAGCGTAAACAATAACAACTATTTAAAATAGCACCATAGTAATAACAAATACAAATAGCACATATATCAATTATATGTACTGTGTGCAAATCAGCGGTATGTGCAAGTCGGTATCGTGTGCAAGTCAGTAATATGTGCAATCAGTAGCAGCGACAACTATAAAGTAGCACTGGTTTTTCCTCAGTCACAGGTTCTGTGAACACTGAGGAACTCTAACTGGTTCACCCTATTAGACATAATTGAGTGTGAGAATGGCAATCATTAGGCCATCGCATAATGTCCCAAGCCCCTCTCTATACTCTCTATACCCCTTCATCATTTGAATAGGCGACTGTGAGGTTGATTTAGATGCAGGGTTGTTGCAAGCAGCACTTCCGGGGGCCAAGCAATCAGCCCGTTCCAAATGGACACATGTTACACGCGGTCAGGCTCTGGACAGGCACGTTTGGAACGCTACGGTGCAAGCCAGCACCCAGTTCCCAACAGGCTCAAATCTTACTAAATACAAAGAAATAAATCCCATGAACTGCTTGAAAATAAATGTAAACAGTAGGGATGGGTACCGAATCAGGTACTTTTAAGGGTACCGACCGAATCACGTCGGTACTACCGAGTACCGATTCACGTGAGATACGGCGGTGCCACATTTCGGTAAAAATTATAATTTTTTTTAACCTGTTCCACACAATGTGAAAATCTGCATAAAATATATACCTAGGTAAATGGAATATTGCTCCACTTCTACAAGGGCTATTTGCATATTATTATTATTATTATTATTATTATTATTATTATTATTATTATTATTATTATTATTATTATTATTATTATTATTATTATTATTATTATTATTATTATTATTATTATTATTATTATTATTATTATTATTATTATTATTATTATTATATTATTGCATATCTAGGTACATCTATGGACCTCAGGGAATGTATTCACAGTGTCAGAAATATTGTGTCTATTACTAGGCTTGCTTAAATTGTGATGAAACAAAGGAGAATATGAATTATGATTTTTCTTTGCATCTTTGACAGTGCATAACACCATGATAATAATGACCAAATGTAAAAAACTGCCACTGATCTCGTTCAGTACCCTCTTGAGATCATGTGTACAAAAAAACAAAGGAAATTAATAAAGGGAAGATGATAAAACCGAAGGTTCTGTAGATACAGTACTGAATTCTCCCATCCGGACCAATGCAATTTGAAATATTATTATAGAATAGATGCTTATACATTACCTTATTATAGCCAATTCGCACATTTATATATATATACATATATTATCTTTCAAATGCCGATTTCAATTTGGATTTAGTATCACCAGGCGTGCATAAGAACAGATAATGGGGGAGCTCCAGTAGCTCACCGCATATCTCGGCGCTATTTCTGCGTCGGGGAAAACCGTGCTGCGTCACGGATCTGGGGGACTCGAGTTCGATTCCCGGACCCGCCGTCATTTCCCAGAATGTCTTCCCCTGATCTATATCCCGTTTCAACCTATATCTGTCGGTCATGCTTGACCAGAAAAGCGATAAACGCTAAAAAAATAAAGTTTAAAAAAAAAAGAACAGATAATGATATCTATTGTAATCTAGTGTACTTTTTTATTTTCCCCACAGTGCAACCGTTTTGAAACTAATTTCAGATCTAATTGTTCCTACATGCTAACAATAGGGAGAAGAAACTAACTGCGTTTCAATATTTGTGAAAAACATTACCTTTTGTGGCTTATTATCGCGAATCATAACAATTATTGATATGATTCATTCAGAACGCTGAACTTTGAACCCCCACAGTATGTGACAGGAAGTGTAGTTCAAAAAAATTCCCACAAAAAAATGGCCACAAAAAGACTACAATTCCCATGGTAAAAAAAATTCTATTTCCGTTTCCGGCTTGGATAGACGATCAAAAATCGAAAACTTAAAACTATCTAATGGCACTTTTAACCTATTACTAAACTAACATATTGATGATAATATACATTCTACATGCTTTTGTGACATGTTAGTGATGTTAATACTTGAAAACGTTTGATAAAAAAATCGCAAAAAATATGCAACACTCTGAAAAATATTGATCTATGGCCATAATGTCATTTTGGGGTTGTTACCGACCCTAAATTTTGTATTAATTTATTTTTGACGACGTCAATGTTTAGTTTACCGCGAAACGAAACCTATGAAGTGTGCTGCATGTTCACGTCAACTTTCACACGCACAATATGTACGCCTACCTAGGATTTGACTTGATTCAACAACAAAGCAGTCGGGGCAATGGCAAGCCGAAAACGGTCGCAGGCGTTGTTACACTTTACAAAGCTAGATGCAGACAACGCTCGCTGCAATATTATATATGATAATAAATTATTTCAAGTTTCAAGTTTCAAGTTTCTTTATTAGTTGTCATACAAAAATACAGAATACTTTTATATGAAATGCTTCTTTCTGTTTTGCTCCTGAGAGTGTGCTAGATAAAAATAGATAAGTATAAAATTGAAGTTTGGATTTTCTTTTTTTACAACTGAGGTAGGTAGATTACATTTTTAGAGACTAAAGTACTTAAAAAGGGTACCGTTGGGTACCGGTATCAATTCACAGGTACCGGTACCGGTACTGATATCGGTTCAAATGTGAAAGGTACCCAACCCTAGTAAACAGCCTTGGGTGTGTTTTCCACCCCCTTGTGAATGTTGTTTTGTTTATTTAGCTGTCTTGAGTGACCCTTTCTCAGTTTGTTTTATTGGGTGGCATTTGTTTTCTTTAGTGTGTAAGGAATACCATGTTACACCTTTCAAGCAACACCCCAAAAGACTGAATGACAGATGCCGACTGAATACTTCAGGCTATTTTTATTTTGTTGAATACCTTACATTTTGGTCTCAGTTGCAGCTCAATTTAAAGGGGCACTTCACCAAAAAACAATGCTGATTTATTTTGCACATAATCTCTCTCCCCCCCCCTTGATGATTTTGTGAAGACACATTATGTATATGCAGTGTTTCCCACAGGATTTTGTGAGACTGTGGTGGGTGAACCTTGGCCCCTCTAGGGGGGTCCGGGGGCGTGCTCCCACGGAACTTTTTTTTGGTACATTTTAAAGTTAAATTTAAATGCATCAATCTGGTGCACTTTGAGAGCAAAATAAAGAGGCTAGATTCTATGACGAACTTTGTGCTCAAAACACAAAATCGACTAGACTAGTGCTTCCCAATCCTCTCCCCGAAGCACCCCAGCCGTTCAATGTATTTGTTAAATTCCACCACCAGCACACCCGATCCAACTTAACTAGCCCTTTATTAGTTGAATCAGGTGTGCTGGAATTTAACAAATACATGGAACGGCTGGGGTACATTTGAGCCATCAAAGAAATGAAGCAAAAGTGGTTACCTGTGTTGAACTGGTTTATTTTTTTAGAAAATAAAAATATATAGTGGATTACTATTACGACTACTACCACTGCCAATACTACTGATCCATCCCTATTGGCAAACTTTATATTTAAAAAAATTGTAAAAAATATATATATATTTTTTAATAAAATATATTTTTTGTTTATTATACAACGGTGGCGGGACTAATTAGACTGCGAGCCGCCACAGTCTAGGTAAATAATGGGAAACACTGTATATGGTATATACCCTTGATTTGGAAGTATTTGGGGTTTCAGGCGATCAACCAGAACGATTTGGGCATATTGCATAACGCGTCATATCTCTATCTATGAAAAAATACTTTATTATTTTGGAAAGGGGCGATGTTTAGGGTGTGATAGCGCACAAACTACAGTATGTAGAAATTAACTGGTTAGACAGTGTTGGACTATGAACAATGCCTGTCAAATGAGCCATACTATTGTCTCCATAGCTATAATACAGAACACACGATGGGTCCGCAAAACATCGCTAAAATGGTCAATAACGCTTGCGCCATTGAGTAAAGATGGGAAAAGAGCGTGGCGCTCAATGAGTTAATATACTAACCTACACTGTAGCACTCAACACTTTGATGAACATTGTTACTCAGCTGATAAGAGTTGTGCCCTCCCTGATGACTTGTCGTACAGAACTTGTAAGTCGCTTTGGATAAAAGCGTCAGCTAAATGACTAAATGTAAATGTAATGTAAATACCCATTGTTCAATTAATAAACTGTATATGCCTCACTGTGTGGAAGAGACCGGGATCATTATTTTGTGCAAGGCAACATCAGGCTTGACTTAAAACATTACTTTCCTAAACTTAGTGAAACTAAATGTAACAAATGAACACATAGATATAAATGTACTGAATTGTTATTTCTTATTATATTATAAAATAATAAATAAATAAATCAAGATCCGATATACGTTATATTATATATTTTCTTACCGATACCCGATCCAGCTATTTTAGTGATATCGGTGCCGATATCGGGCCTACATCCCTAGATAAAATAGCAATACCTTGTCTTGTAGGCACAAGATAACTGGCATTAGTCTTTTTGTTCATCCCTTTTCAGAGATGTACTGATGTAGTACAGGGGTTCCCAAACTTTTCAGGCCGGGACCCAGAAAATAAGGCGTCAGAGAGCTGCGGCCCAATGCACATCGTCAGGCTTTTTTTTTATACATTTTTTTGCCAGGCGACCGATTTTTTAAGCCAAATATCACTTCAATCCTATTAAGTTAGTTCAAGTTAGTTATTAATTTATATGTGCTATTTATGAGAGGGCTAACTTGTTGCAAAATAATAATGATAATAATAATAGCCTCATTAAAATACTATTGTTGCTTCGGTTGTTTTCAGCGTTTTATGTGCATAATCTGTTATTTAGTTTGAAATGTTCGTTGAAATAAGTAGATTTTTTCATTTTTTGTTTATTTATTAAGTTAATATAAAACCATATAGTCACATTTTAGAATACAATAGAATAGAATTTTAGAATACAACTAGAAACACTGTCCTGGCCTGCTTCTAAGTTCAGTGTCCTGACAAAAAAAAGAAAAAAATGTATTGATTGATTGATTTTTTTTTTTTTTTTTTTAATCATCCCGCGGCCCTCCCGTGGCTGCTCGCGGCCCACCTTTGGGTCGCGACCCCGACTTTGGGAACCACTGATGTAGTACATCTAGTAGTGCATCTAGTACTACTAGTGCATCTAGTAGTACAGTATGCAGTTCATCAGAGATGTACAGATGTAGTACTACTAGGGATGGGTACCTTTCACATTTGAACCGATACCGGTACCGGTACCGGTACCTGTGAATCGATACCGGTACCCAACGGTACCTTTTTTCGGTACTTTAAAAAAAAATAAAAAAAAAATAAAAAAAAAAATTTTTTATTAATTTTTTTCTTTTACTTTTTTTTTTTTTTTTTTACTTTTTTTTTTTCATGTCAACGTTCACACGCACAATATATGCTTACCTAGGATTTGACTTGATTCAACAACAAAGCAGTCGGAGCAATGACAAGCCGAAAACTGTCGAAATTTTATTTACCTACCTCAGTCGTAAAAAAAAAATCCAAACTTCAAATAACTACAATTTCGACAGTTTTCGGCTTGTCATTGCTCCGACTGCTTTGTTGTTGAATCAAGTCAAATCCTAGGTAAGCATATATTGTGCGTGTGAACGTTGACATGAAAAGAAAAAAGTAAAAAAAAAAAAAAAAAGTAAAAAAAAAAATTAATAAAAAATGTTTTTTTTTATTTTTTTTTTATTTTTTTTTCGGTTTCTCACTTGATTCGATACTCGGTAGTACCGACGTGTTTCGGTTCGGTACCTCAAAAGTACCGAATTCGGTACCCATCCCTAAGTACTACACAGTCAGCAGTTCATTAGAGAGGTCAGAGTGCATCCGAGAGGTCAGGGGTCAGTGCCTCCATCAAGATAGTGGACATAATCAATTTAATACTTCCCTCCTGTCATTAGATCACAATTGTAACACATCCTCCTTTTGGCGATGGGGATCGAACCAGCAACGTCTCCGTTACTGGCTGGCTTCTCTGCCACTAGGCTACCTGCCGTTCTATATATGGGCTTCCTGTATATTAGGTTAATGGAAACTTAAAAAAAAAGAAAAATATATATCGTTATATACAGGGCCGGACCTAGCACATTTGATGCCCTAGGCAAGCTTCACCCCCCCCAAATAAGAAAATTCTAAACTTCTTAACGGTTCTATAGTAAAGTACTGCACCTTTTATTTATTACAAACAAAATGTATATGTATGGGCGGCTTGGTGGCGCAGCGGTCTAAGCGCTCGTCACCAACGCGTGAGACACCGGTATCGAATCCGACTGTCAGCGTTGCCTGGTTGCAATATAAGGGGCCTGAAAAAAACTCTATGTATAGATTTATATATATATATGAAATAATACACTTTTTTATGTCTTTTTATTATACTATTGAACTCTCCCCTAATTTCAATCCCAATCTTTTAATTTCTTAACTTCAGGACTGGGCAGCAAGCAATGTGACCAGAGGACAAATCGAAGACACCGTGCTCTATGGATATTACAGTAAGTACATGTCCTTTCCTTAGAATACAGCAATGTCCACTGGCAACAGGACAAGACCAGGATCTTCCCTGGGGTTCAGCCACGAGGTGACGGTGCCGCCCGGCTGCCGTTGATGGACTATGACCACATGCTCCTCCTATTGTAGCGGTACATCGTCCTAGTTCACTACCACATCGCGGCCGTCAGTCTAATGTGATGTTTGAGATGCTAATGGTATCATGGTGGAGATGTGATGATGTGAGATGGTATCATGGTGGAGATGTGAGATGGTATCATGGTGGAGATGTGAGATGGTGTCATGGTGGAGATGTGAGATGGTGTCATGGTGGAGATGTGAGATGGTATCATGAATACAGCTCTACCATGGGCAAAAGGAGCAGGAAGAAGAATAAATCTTATAGTTACCTGCCCCCTATTCCTAAACTAAAGTTTTACTTGATGGTCGGCGTACAACCTAATTTACCCAAAATAATAATTCATACCACCAGCAGATGATGAGGCATGACGTGTAGGACCTTGTACAATTGAATTTTTTTTATCTGACGTCAATCGGTATCAAACTACATTTGATGATCTAATATATGTATTTAGGGCTATAACTCGCGTTCTGCAGAATGCTGCAGAAAACGATAAAAACATATTTATACTTTAGACCGTATTTTAGTATAAATATGTGAATGAAAAAGTAGAACGTTGCTACATCCTAAACGATAGATACTTGACGTTGAATGGGCCATAGTAATGTCAATTTAGCAATACAATTAAAAAAGTTATAGCCCTGCAAAGAAGGGGAACATCTCCATAGACTTATAGTGGTGGCAGAGAGTGGATTAAGATCAGAATAATCTGTGGCAGATAAAGGGTTAATATATAAAAAAAAGAACTTTTAACTTTTTTGGGGGAAAAAATTGGACAAAATAAAAAATTCTAATGTTGATTTAGAATTCGAATGCCAACGTAACGAACGAAGGTTCGAGCGTTCAAATGTTTGGGCTCAGCCCTATTGTGACTCTACACATTATTCCAAAGATGGTGTAAAAATCAATTGAATCAAAGAGAATCCCTCGATACATTTCACCTGTATACCATCCTATTCCAACGGTGTTATTTGCCTTTTCAAATCTGCTGTTGTGTGTAAATTACTGGCCATGTGATGATGTCTCATCCGGCAGGAGATGACGGAGTTGTTTTTTTCTCTTCACTAGCAAATTCAGTCAACGCCAAAGAGACACTACATCATGAGTTCTCTAACAGATGCTGGGCTTAAACTGCCCGTCAGCAGCGTTCTTCTGCAACGTCTGTTCAGAAATGGCAAACTCGGGGGGGGGGGGGGGGGGGGGGGAAGAGATGAGCTGTCTCATGGCCCAGCCAGCCAGCCAGCCAGCCAATCAAACAAACCACAGCATCCATTGGCATAATGGCATCAGAAGATTATCTTTGACAGACAAGGCTCGCCGCCACACGGGGGAATCCGGCGGTTCGCCGTGCCACAATGTGTTTGTCCTCTGCACGGACGCACAAATATGATTTGGTACACATTGATTGATTTTCTGTGTCAACCATCAGGAGTTTCTGGGGAGAAATACCCTTAAAGGGAACGTTTGCTTTATACAGGGTTCATGATAGAAATGAATAATTCAGGAGGATTTAGTCGTCCCGAACGTAAGTAAGGGTGCAGCATCCTATCGGCAATTCAATTCATTTAATGGCCCAAACAGCCTGGAACCCATGTTCACGGTGCAGCAGTTACACTCAAAAGATTTATCATATATCAACGGGAAAAGCTTTTACAGTGGGTTATCATCATGGTCCGGTATCGCTCTATCTGCCTTGAGATCCTTAAAGGTCTAGATAGGACGCAGTTTTTCCCCCTAATTGCATTTGTAGACTGTCTACCAACGTCCCAGTTATGCGTCACGCGGCCAGCCAGGTACCACTGCAGGCTGAGGCTAGACGAGCTTATGCTACAACACTCGACTGCTTGTGTTTGATGTTGCTCTAATATCATTGTATTGAACGGTTTTGCGTAATACAAATATATAGTCTGCCTTTCATGACTGTACATAGGCAAGAGCACTTTTCATATGCAGTCTCACACTATTGTTATTATTATTCTTAATGTCGCTAAACAGTCTGAGAAAGACCATGAGCAACAGCACACTGAGGGAGGCAGAAACGAGGGAGGGAGGGAGAGGGGGAGGGAGAGGGAGGGAGGGAGGGAGAGAGGGATAGAGAGAGGCTTGAAAGAGCTCACTGATTGCCTGGAGCATGTATTCATGTGATCATAGCTTAGGGGAGACTGTGCTGCAGAATGATCTGCTTGCAAATTTGTTGTGTTTGTAACCTTTGGCTGTCGATCAGCAAGGATCGGTGAGGGTAATAAAACAAGAATGAAAAAAGGCTATGAAGCCTAAAAAAGTGAGGCTTAGAGAATGTTTTGCATAATGTTATTCCTACTGTAGTTCCCTCAAAGCGCGTTGTCGGTATAATGGTACGCCGCCTTTCTTAATACCACAGAAAGGCCACTCTTGTTTACAAGCCTTAACACGCGGACCCATATCGCCCGTTCTTACGTTCCTCAGTTCATTCTGCCTCTTGTTGTGGGAATATTAAGAGGATGTCGATGTCAGCATCAAACGAAGCACAGGGAACTAAGTCCTGTGATTATTACGCCAGATTGCCACGTGTCACTGAAGTAAAGACCTCTTGTACTTGTTCTATCGGACAATCTGTAGATCTTTGAGTGATTCGGTTAGATTGGATTCAAATGTATTATCATTATACAGCATTGTACAGTACAACGGAAATAAGTTTGGCATCCAACCAGAGTGCAAATGTAACAGTAAAGTGCAATAGTAATATACAATGTACAGGTGATTAAACCGGGTATAAAATATAATATAAATTAGTACTATTGAGTAATTGTAGTATTAATATGTACAGTGATACACGTATAAAGACGCTACGTGTGTAAGTCATACTGGCCAGCAGCGTAACTAGTAAGAGTAGGTGATTGATATGTACAGATATAGATATGGTATCTACATATATGTAAAAAGGATTATTATGCAGGTATGTAGTACAGACTGATATATATATATAATATATATATATATGGTAAGAATACATATATATTGCTCTATGCATATGCTGTGTGGATGTAGATTTAAGTCCAAGTCCAATTCATTAATAGAATCCATAATCCAGTTCTATGCAGCAGTGCAGTGGCTGCTTACCGGTGGGTTGTGAATAGGCACGCATGTTCAGGTCTGAACACTGAACTGAACTGCTGGATATATTTTGGAAAATCTACATGTCCGAATTCTATTCGTCTTAATGTGGCTGTGTTTGTCTTTATCCTTGTACTGCATTCTTTGTAGAGGCAGAATGCCTGCACACCCCGACCCGCCCACATCCTCCTCCTCTTCCAACGCTCCTGCATCTTTTGAGTTGGCATCACTCCTTTATTGGCCAGTAGGGGGAGACCAAGCTCCATGTGTTCACTACACTGAGCCTGCCTGTCTGAATCTGACAACCTTTGTCCATATGTCTCTTTACAAATGGAATTATTACAAGTCTGACAGAGATTTCCTAGATCGCCTTCATTGGATCTCTCTCTGGTGGCCACTGACTGACGCTCTCTGATTGGCCCCTGACATGTTTGCCCAATCGCGTGACGAGCTGTGTCTTTGCCCATTTCCGGGTCTAACAGCATGCAAACTAACCTAACGCCTAGTTTATCACTGGTTAAGCTTAGGCGACTCTTTCGAAGTTGGTTAAGGTTAGAGTTTGGAATCAGGGCTGGCGTTCTATCGCCCTGCTCTAAGACAAACTCTAACCTTAACCAACTTCGAAAGAGTGCCTAAGCTTAACCAGTGTAGAAACGGGCGTCGGCCAATCAGAGAGTGTCTCCGCAAAATGCGGCTAGGTTTAAAAATAACGCCTCTGGGCCATATCCCTGTGTGCATGTCTGCCTGCCTGCCTTTTTCTCTCTCTCTCTCTCTCTCTCTCTCTCTCTCTCTCTCTCTCTCTCTCTCTCTCTCTCTCTCTCTCTCTCTCTCTCTCTCTCTCTCTCTCTCTCTCTCTCTCTCTCTCTCTCTCTCTCTCTCTCTCTCTCTCTCTCTCTCTCTCTCTCTCTCTCTCTCTCTCTCTCTCTCTCTCTCTCTCTCTCTCTCTCTCTCTCTCCCCCCCATCTCTTTATCTCTCTTTCTCAGGTAATCTATTTATCTCTCTTTCTCAGGCCCTCTCTCTCTCTCTCTCTCTCTCTCTCTCTCTCTCAGTAGTGATCACAGTTAACAAGCATACATACGGCCAGTGACTTTTTAAAAGAGCTTATTGAGAATCTGTGCTGTTTGCAGTCGATCCTGAAGGCCCTGTGCGGCTGTTATTCAATCTAATCCGTTCAGACTATATTATTTCTCATTTGGAAACGGACATAAAATATGTTTCAATCAACCTATAGGCTAGTTGATAGATTTGAATCCACTTCACTGGTGGTTAAGAAGCCCCAAATATGAAATTCTTCAAAAATCTGAATAGGCTATTCATATACCTAAGAGTTTGGTCTATAGCTATAATATAATATCTAAGTCTTCTCACATATCACAATAGGTCTGCGTAGGTGTTTGCAAACATTATCATTGTAAACAAATATTTTTGCAGCCACAAAATAGGCTACAGCAAATAACATGAGTGGCGTTAGAGACCAGCTATGTAGAGCTCAGTCAATGAACTACTGAATGAAAACGTGTCTCCATTCCTTTCTTGTTGTGGTGCCCATTTGTATTACGGATTAGGCCTTTAATTGTTCCTGTGGGTTTTTTATTGAGACACCTTGGCTCCACTTTATTAGCCTCTCGCCTCTCACGGCACGGAGCCTTGCTTCAGCATGTTAACCGTCTCCACGGTAGGTGATATCGACCTGTTCACTGTTTACAAACATACAGTGTTCGAGCCAATCAGCGATACCAACTGAGTCACATGACTAAGTTGTCCCAGACCTGCATGAGCTGCTGCGCCAAAAGAAGTACAACGGGGCTCTATGGAGAAACCATGGCCCTCCCCTGACTAAAAGTAGTTTCAAACATAAACGTCTGGATGTCATTTAGCCAAATCAGCATGGCTGAGTGTGAGTCTTTCACCTTTTACATATCTAGCTTTGGCATGGATTGATTGTTTAGATCGCTAGCATGGCTAACAAATGCATGCGGAAAATGTCATACAATTAATTTCTCTATGTACTTACGAGTTATATACTTATTATTTGAGCATATTTGCTCAAACTCGCAACATGCAATTGCACACCAAGCATGCCTACTTGGTTTGTTTTTAAAACGATATATGGTCTCAGCACAGCTCTGTCTGCTTTTATAGCTCCCATCTGTAGTTAAAGCGCTTAATTCCGCTATCTTCTCCTTCTGATGAATTTTCATCAAATGTGCTACCATGGAAACGGCCATCTGCTTCTTCATAGCAGCTTTATCAAACAAGAATATAACACAAAAGTAAACGTTTTAAACATTTAGCGAAAACTCCAACATTTTGGGAAATTAGCTTATTTGGCATCTACCCTGGAGTTAGACAAGGATACATACCCTTTTTCTTCTCTGTGCATGCAGTAGGAGTAGGAAGACACACACCGTTAGCCTAGCTTAGCATCAGTCACTGGAAGTAGGTTCCTCCATTAGCCTAGTTTCAAACGTCTTCCTAATGTTGGAGTGTTAAGATACATACATACATACAAAAAGACACATGTTGCTGTCATTGCCTGTGTCACTGCACAGGCTGGATGCTCAATGACAACATCTGATATGTCGTCTAACATAGGACTAGGAGAGTCTTGGGTGACTACATTTGGGAGAGGCCCCTCGGCCCACACCCGCACCCCTGCAAGATTGTTACCCAGTATAATGTCCACACCATCAACAGGCAACTCAGCGCGGACACCTCTTTGCACATCACCACCTCCCAAACATGAAATGAGAGAAATGTTACGTACAGGAGCAGGGAACACAGACAACCTTGGACGAGGAGGAAAAAAAAGTCTAGCTCCCTATGCTGCAGATCTAATTAGGCAAGCTCAGTCTTTTGCTTAATCTCTTCCAAAGTGAACTCTTGTCTCTGCTTTAGTTCTTGACTTGACTGTTCCATCAGCATTTATGTAATAGCAGAAGTTCCTTCCGTTGCTCAAAACTGAGTGCCATACTGCACTATTGGCCTAAACAAAGTGTGCCACACTTGCAAACAAAGTGCCATAGTCAAGTCTGCTCAAATGAAACCTCCCCCCTTGACTAACTACAGAGCCTAACTAACTACCTATCTACTAGGGGTGGATGGTATAAACGGTATACGGTATAAACGGTATGAATTTGCTCTACGGTATGGATTTTGACTATACCTTGTAACCAGTAGAGCAGCTCTAAAATAGCAATGACATCATGTAACCACAGCGCGACTATTTCACTCGCATTTGCCCCTAAAAATAGATAGAATTAGTCATAGATAATAGATATGTGCGAACTGGAAAAAGTTATTTAGGAGCACAGAGGCTTCGCGCAGTGGGCGTGTCAACACGCAATTGTCATTTCATAATAATAAACGCAGAAGCAAACTAGCTCTTCCGCCCTGCGTTTGAAGGCTGTGTGACAACTTCTCTCGCGAGTCACGCAGTTTCTATGTGTAATGTAAACTCTGCGACGAGTCCAATGGTCTAACATGCTTTGCATCCTCGCCATTCTGGAATGCCCACGTCGCGCTAAAACCTTATGTAATGTTAACTGTCGATGTACTAGTAGCCTCAGCAAGCTAACGTTAGCTGGCTTGGGAGCATGTCTATGTACTAGTAGCCTCAGCAAGCTAACGTTAGCTGGCTCGGGAGCATGTCTATGTACTAGTAGCCTCAGCAAGCTAACGTTAGCTGGCTCGGGAGCATGTCTATGTACTAGTAGCCTCAGCAAGCTAACGTTAGCTGGCTCGGTGAGCATGTCTATGTACTAGTAGCCTCAGCAAGCTAACGTTAGCTGGCTCGGGAGCATGTCTATGTACTAGTAGCCTCAGCAAGCTAACGTTAGCTGGCTCGGGAGCATGTCTATGTACTAGTAGCCTCAGCAAGCTAACGTTAGCTGGCTCGGGAGCATGTCTATGTACTTGTAGCCTCAGCAAGCTAACGTTAGCTGGCTCGGGAGCATGTCTATGTACTAGTAGCCTCAGCAAGCTAACGTTAGCTGGCTCCACTAGCAGCATGTCGATGTAGCCTCAGCAAGCTAACGTTAGCTGGCTCCACTAGCAGCCTCCTCCCTCCCTCTCTCTCTCTCTCTGCTAACAATCCTGATTCGATTCTTGAATCTATTTAATTAAAAAGGAAGATATTGATGGACATTGGCTATAGTATAGCTCAGCAGCTGTAACAGAATAACAGCTGCCATACCAGTGTTTTACCCCTTCAGAAGCATTCATATAGACATTTTAAGATAAGTTAATATACCGTGATATATACCGTTACCGTCTATGCTTCAAATTATACCATGATATAAATTTTAGACCATACCGTCCAGCCCTACTATCTACCTCAAACCCTAATCTTCGTCCTACTACATGCAGGGGGTACTTATGCACTTGAACTCTCTGGGAAGAAGAAGTACAGTACCTGTTATACAGCCACTCCTCTGTGCCAGATACGCCAACACAAGTGCCTGTCTCTACCCACGTTTGTAGCCACCTAAAGGTCACACCAAGACAAGTCCCCCTATTGGGAACCTGCCATCTTTGCCTACCTGGGGATTAATGGTTTCCAAAACACACACTGTTAAGGTATCAACACTCCAAAGCCTCAACATGAGAAATAACAAACTAACCAAACAAATTAACAAATATCTTTACTACAAGAAATCTGCAAAAAAACAAACTGCTACTTTCCCCAAATTCCAAACAATCAAACACCCCAAGAACAAAGACCAAATCACACTCTCCAACACTGGCATAAAAATAATTAGGTTACAAACAAATGTTAGCCAACAGGCTACAAATACTAGCTCTAAACCCTCAGGTCACAGACACTAGTTCAACAAATATTTTCTCCTAATTAGCCCTTCTATAATCAGACAGAGCCCAAACAAATTGTCCCAACAGGAACTCCAATACAAATGCCAGTCAAATTACAAATGCCAGCTAAACTACTAAGCACAAAATGCTAGCCAGAATCCAACCAAAACACAACCACACTAGGCCAAATTACAAACAAAGTCAATTTACAATATCTACCAAAAAGGTCCTACAAATGGCACGAGCCCCCAATTGTCACAAACAGGTGCCATAGTCAAAGTAGGTAGTAGGTATTAAAATTGACAAAGGATCCAAAGTTGGGTGTTGCTGATACAACCTGTCCTGGTAGATGGGAAAAGCAGACCGAGGGGTTAGACAGGGGAAACATATATACTGTGAGTGTGCAGTAGGGCTGACCTTCGATTTTTTTGGAATTCGAAGCTTCGGGGGGCGAGATTCGATTTTAATTCGACGCTTCAGAAAAAAATATTTCTGTGGGCTAGATCCACAAAGAATGGATTGCACGGTGCAAGTTGCACCCTTACTTACAATTCATTATGAATTGAAAATGGGGGACCCTGATGTAAACAAGACGAAAGTCTTTCTCTGGTCTGCATCCCCTTAACAATTGTGTGTATTGAGCCGTACTGTATTGTACCCATTCTGCAATCTGTTAATAACATTTTCATTCAATCAATTCAATCAATCAAATCAATCAATCAGTAAATTGTAATGAACCAAATGAGAATATCAATAATTTTTTTTTATCTTTGACTGTGAATAACACCATGCTCAAATTGACCAGACCTGAAAAATCTAAGCAAATTAATAGATGGAAGATGATTAAACAGAAGGTTTTGTAGATAGAGTACTGAATTCTGCCATCCGGACACATGCAATTTGAAATATGATTATAGAATATAAGGCATAAAATGGTTATGCGATTAAAATGCGATTAATTCGATTAATTAATTACAAATCCTGTAATTAATTAGATTAATTCTTTTAATCGCCTGACAGCACTAATATTAATTAGTTAATATCCAGGCGCCTCGCTCCCTGTGCTCTCCGTCTGTCCTCTCCACCTCGCCTTGAGCACAGCAGAGTGGGAACTGCGGACTCAGGCTGCGGTGTGACTTCATCCAGACTGATCAAAACACATGATGGGTACAAAACTGGCTACAGGAGCTATATCCATCATAATAATAATAATTGTTAGACTAGAAGTCTTTATTTGTCATGCAGTTTAACACACACACGCGAGATGGGCGACCCACAGGAACACACACACACATGCACTGAGTCGCCGATGAAATGTCTCGCTGCACTTTTCCCATCCCGTTGTCCTTCCCCCCATGGGCAGCCGGGAGCAGATAGGGCGTCAACGTGAGCCGGGGACCAATCCAAGTGCTCCTGTCCGTCTTCGTCAAGGACGCCACAGAGTTAGCGATCTGTTGTGCATGTTTTTCCATTGGGTTTATCTTATCGGGGGGAAACCCTTGCGAGCACGGGGAGAACATGCAAACTCCACACAGAAAGGCCTGGGAAATACCCCACCTGAGTACCTGGCATCATGGAAACCTGGTCCCCAAGCGGGAATCGAACCCTGGACCTTCTTGCTGTGAGGCGACAGTTCGGTGCGGTTCTTTGCTCCTTCCTGTACAGTACACCTACCTACAGGCACCAACTGAGTTTCTAATGGAAAGCACTATAGGTCTAGTTCTTATTGTAAGAGGATTGCTGAAAACGGAGACGGATTGCTCGTTTATTGGAGAGGGCAGCTTTGTGTGATGTAAGGTCCTTGGAAGATACGACCGTCGTCCAGAGAGCATGAGGAACAATAGGTGTCCCTCCTCCGGCCCCCGACTGCTCTCCATAACCCCAGTTCTTTCACTCCGGGAATGATGAATGTCTGGGAACTGAAAACCTTTTTATTTCTTATTTATCTTTTTTTTTTTAATCTTTTTTTTTATGTTTTAATGTTTTAATGTTTTATCTTTTACTTCAGGTCAGAGATGGCTAACAAACCTGTCAACTCTTCTTAGATTAGCTTAGATGCAAATGTATTTCCTGCACCTTCAAAATATGCAGCGGTGTTTCTAAATTGCCCTCTTATTTTATTGTACTAGTTTTGCTGTGTTGCTGTACTCTTCTTACCACTGCATGTATGTCTATAGCCATCTGTGTTCCTGGCTTCTTACTTAGTGACTTTATTTGTGCACAACTAGACGATAGCTTTAATAAACTACATTGTGTTGCATGCAAGGAGCTTCCTATTATTATTTTTTGATGCACTCTTCCAAATCGAAATGGTGTAATAATGAGGGAAAACCTTTTGTCAGTTGACAAAAACAAGGACACAGTGTCATAGATGCGAACGATGCATTCTCACATAGATTGAACTGGCCTTACAGTTTTGTGCCTATGGGCCACCACTACGGGGCATACTGGCTAAGTGCTGTGAGTGAATGACTGAGCGAGGTAGTTAGTGACATTGCCAGTCATAGAGGTGCTTCGCATCTAAAACATTATGGATGGAGGGAGGGAGGGATAGATAGATAGATACTAGTCAACTATTTATTTTTCTTTATGTACTTGCTTGCTTTGCCTGATGTAGGATGTCAGTGATATTGCTTTTCTAAGCCATATTCACACAGGACTATATACCTGGGACCTTTTGTAATTACAGAGGTCCCCCCCCCCCCCTCCACAACCAGGCAGGGCCAGGACGGGCTAACTGCCGTGGACTGGAGGAGCTGGGTTGTGGACTGTAACCAATTCATTTAATTATTTAACATCGTGATTGGACTTGTTTCTTTTTCTTTTCACCACTTTTAGCTATGTCTTAGCCCTATGTATTTGTCCATCTTGTTTTTAACACATACTAAATAAGTGTATGTTATACATACATGTTTCCATGAACTGTTTTTAAATTGCTGTTATGCTGTGATGGACATCTGAATCTCCCCTCTGGGATAAATAAAGGTTTTCTTTTTTTTTGATCCACTTTTTCTCCCATTTTCTATATTTTCTCCCATCCCAATTTCGTATCATCGAATTCAACCCTCCCCTGTCACTAGGGATGGGTATCGTTAGGATTTTATCGATACTACTACTCCTATCGATACTGCTTAACGGTTCGGTACTTTATCGATACTCTTATCGGTTCTTTTTGATAATTTTTTTATGATTTTTATATTTGCAGTTGAGAGCATTGGTCATCTCCCTACAGTAAAGATTAGAAATTATTGAATTATTGTAAATTTGTGTGGAGTGGTGGGAATAGCTGCTTCAATAATAACTTATAACAACAACAGACAAGTTAGACAACTATGTATACAAAAAAAACGATATACACTGAATGATTAGTTGTTACCTAAAGTCCTTGGACTCCACTGTAGAGAACGGGTGCAGGCCTTTGACAACAAACTTTGTCACAGCCCTGTGACACTCGTTCACCCTATCCTCTGTCATCTTTCCTCTAGCTGCTAGGGAGAAAGGACTTTGGGTGGTGGAGGTAGAGGGAGGGTGTGTGGTGGGCTCACTGGGACACATTGGTGGCTGACCTTAGCTTGACGATCTATAAAAAGTTTTTAGATTGTAGTATTTGTAGCTAAACAATTATTTTGTTTATTAGCCTATTTGTAATAATTCGTTATTAGCCTAGGAAACTCCGTATCTTGGCTTACCGGCTGCAGTGGACGTGGATGCAGATGGACCACTGCGCACAAGGCAGTCGAATACGGCGCATTTCTGCAAACTAATATAGTGTTTTGCAAACAAATGTTTTGATAGATTGCTCGTATTGCCACCCTTACTGGCAAATGTTTTGTTGCACTTGTGAACGCTTCGCTCTATCCGCCATCACGACTCTGCTGTCTGTGTCTGTGTGCAGCGCGCGTCAGCACGGAGACAGCGCTGAGATGCTTCCAGCTGCAGCACATCAGGTGTGCGGGGCTTGTATGTGCGGGGCTTGTAAGCGCTGCGGTCTGACGTGCTGCAGCTGCATACTATTGACAGCGCTTTCATTAAGGAGTACCCGTATGTATGTGTAGCGCGACTCGCGAGGAGTGTGTGTAATAATGACTCGCTGCGACTCGCTTCTCGTGCAGAGACAGAGAGAGGAGAGATCGTTCGCAACTTTTAAATAATAATAATAATAATAATAATAATAATAATAATTTCTCTAGAGTATCGATAGCAGTACCGAGGACGTCGGAGCTTATAAATACTCCGGTATTTTCTAATATAGTACCGGTTCCCGTTTAAAACCGGGGTCCGGGGGGCATCCCTACCTGTCACGAACGCTGTTTCTTGCCTCCCACAAGCCGGCTGCAATGTGGACTAAGTCATGCATAGCACAAGTCCCCTCCGGTACTTGAGGTAACAGCAGTCGCATCTTTTCACCTGCGCAGGTCGATCTCTCAGTGGCGAGGAGTAACGCGTGGGAGGCTCACGCTGCCCCCGACACTTCCTGATTCTACTGCGCAGGCGCACCAACCGACCTGTAGGAGTCGCTGTCCACAACGCCCGATCCCCACCCATCAGTTTCCCACCCCCTAATACGGCCAATGTGTATTAGTATGAACGACCAGCTAAACTGAAAGCAATGTGGATCGCTGGGCTCGAACAGGAGAGCCCAGCGTCTCCGCATTTGTGGCGAGCGCCTTGCCCACTACGCCACGTAGCCGCCCATGGATAAATAAAGGTTTTCATCAATGTCTGTGATTGTAATCTTGTGCGAATGTGCCATGTTTGTACGTAATTTGTAAAGTAAAAATTCCAGGGCAAATGACCTACCATATTGATGACATTAGTGCAAATCAGCATCTCAGTCACTTGTGGTCCATTCAGGAGGGTTGTAACTGCATTTTCAGTGCAAACTTCAAATCTAGCTGCTGCACCTCAGCACGGAGATCGATAGGCATACAATTGCTTCTTATATATATTAAATATATGTCCATTCAAAGTAGGTGCACTGTTATCCAGTTCATTATTTTCCCCTTCTGGATTGTCATAGATTATCATTGAAAAAGTATTGAAGTACTCATTCCATGATTCCGTTTTTCACATCTGGCACTGGCACTGGCATGCACTGTGGTGTTGTTTTGAATTAGTTTACAACCGTCAGCCAGTGCATGTGGTGTTGTTTTGAATTTGTTTACAACCGTCAGCCAGTGCATGTGGTGTTGTTTTGAATTCGTTCAGTCAGGCAGTGCATGTGTGTTGTTATGAATTCGTCTATAACAATCAGGCAGTGCATGTGGTGTTGTTATGAATTAGTTTATAACAATCAGGCAGTGCATGTAGTGTTGTTATGAATTAGTTTGAGGTCTCATTTGAAACAGTAATTTTTTATTCCATTCATTTTTGATTATGCAAATGTGGTCAACTATCGGTATGTCAAGTTCAGTTTCGGAACGCCTTTATAAAAACATATTCTGTGTTATCATATCGTGCATTTCTCCCTAGATTACCATGGTTCCCCACGTAATATTAGTTAGACCAGTGTAAATAGGGCTTTAGAATACAAAAGATCACTGTGTTACAATTAAAATGCCTGTACACTTGTAGGCATTCACACACAACTAGTATTACGTGGGGAGGACCCATTCTAATCCAAAATCCCCCCCCCCCCCCCTGACCTCTGTGGTTTCCATGCGCATTCGTACAGGATATGTTTTTACAGAGGTTTTGACTAGTTTTGCCTGTTGGGGTGAGTCATAAGACATTATTGATCAGACATTATTGTTTCAAATGGCACCTCAATCTATTTTATAACAACATCAAATGCTCCGCCTAATGCAATAATGGATTCATGCAAAGTACTTCAATATCTTTTCAATGATAAATCAAATCTATGACAATCCAGCGGGGGAAGAATAATGAACCGGAACACACTTACAGTATGTGCACCTACTTTGGATGGAAATACATTTCCCAAGAAGGGACTGTAGGCCTATCGATCTCCTTGCTGAGGTGCAGCAGATTGATTCGGCGTTTGCACTGAAAATGCATGAAACCTTCTCCTATATTGATTTTTACTACTAACAACAACAAATTACGGCCCCAAATTACTGAGATGCCGATTCGCAAGGGACTAATATTATCAGGTGACCTCTGTGTTTGCTGAAATATGGAAGGTCATTTGCGCTGGGATTTTTACTTTTACAAATTACAGACATGCACGAATGGGATTAAGATCACAGACGACCTCTGCAATTATTACAAATTACTAGAGGTCCCCAGGTAATACTAGTCTCGTGCGAATAGGGCTTATGATGAATGAAGCACACTGTGGTGCATTGAAGAGATGGATGACCTTCCTGCAGAAGCTGAATTTGTATTTATATATGTATTGTATTACATACATGTATTATATATTTGCTTGCATTTCCAGCTAACATGCTCCCTGTTGAGACTGAAGACTGCTGTGAGATTTCTGATTTTGTCAATGTGCAGTCATGCGATTCCTAATCCTAAATATGTATTTATTGTCATTATATAGCACAAGTACAGTACAGGTTTGGCATCCAACCAGAATGCAAATGTAACAGTAAAATGCAATAGTAATATACAATGTCCAGGTGATTAAACTGGGTACAAAATATATAAATTAGTACTACTGGGTGTAGTGCTAATCAGATGTATGTACAGTACAGAGTTGTAGTATAATATACAGTGATACAGGTATAAAGACGGTATGCTAGTAGTCATACTGGCCAGCAGCGTAAGAGTAGGATATGTATTTCGAGGGGCTCTCTCAATGAGGTTCACTTGACCAATAAGGTGAAAATGCCACCTAATGACTTGCATCCCCTTTACGGTCCAATCATAGGAGATGCTTGGAGTTATTAGTTATTAGTGGAGCTGATTAGTAACACAACCAATTATCTTCCTTTAAGTCTCAGTTTGTCTCCGTCATCAGGCCCGTTAGTATAGCATTTGTAATAGTGAAGAACGTTTCCATTAATTCCATTGCACACACAGGGAATAACACCAAATTAACACATTATTTTAGACTCACTCCGTAATTCACTACAAGAGTTTACATATCTAGGAATAAAGATCAGTCCATCGAACTATGACCCAATAATAGCCTCTTTACTTTTACTTTTACTTATCCTATTTGTCCCGGTTGGGGCATAAGGCCGCAATCATACACTGCCACTGAATCCTGTCTTGTGCTTTGGCCTGCGCTTCGTCCCAGGAAAGACCCATCTCCTTCAGCTCCATCATCACTGTCCTTCGCCACGTGTTCTTTGGTCTACCCCTCTTTCTCTTCCCAACTGGGGTCCATCTCAAGGCAACTTTGGGTAACCTTTCATTGGGCATCCTCAATACATGACCGAGTCATCTTAACCTCTGTCTCCTTATCTCAAGGGACATATGCAAGCTGCCTGTCTTCTTATAATGGCAATAATAGCCTCAGAATCTATTAATTGATGGCGGGGCGACAGTGGCTCAGGAGGTAGAGCGGCCATCTGGTAATCGGAAGGTTCCCGGTTCGATTCCCGCTCCTCCTGGGCAGCGTGTCAACGTGTCCTTGAGCAAGATACTTAACCCCTAATACTGTAGCTTCCGATGAGCAGGTTGGCACCTTGCAGGGTTACTTACCTCCACAGGTCGGTGTGTGAATGTGTGAGTGAATGGGTGAATGTGAGGAACAAAATTGTAAAGCACTTTGGATAAAAGTGCTATATAAATGCACCATTGGTTTTTTCTCGCTTCCTCTGTCCTTAATTGGCCACGTTAATATTATAAAAATCTTACCTACATTTCTATATTTATTTCAGTCTTTGCCCCTGAACTCCTCTGCCCTGCCCCCCCCCCCCCCCCAAAATAAAACATTTATTACCAATTTTCTATGGAAGGATAAATCACCAAGATTACACCTGACCCTACTACAGTATATTGGCCATAATAATATATTATGTAAGAGGGGGGTTTGTTGTTACAGTGAGAGGATATTGGTATTTCATGGCAGCCCAAGTAAGAGCAGTAATGTTCTGGTTTTCAAAGGAAACCTGTACGTGCCTAGTCTACCTTGGGTGCAGACAACCCCCTCTGCCCCCGAACCGGTGTTCTGATTCTCCTAAGAAGTGAAAAGAGAAATCACAAAACCCCTTTGTTAAAAACACAGTGGAGTTTTAAAGCACAGAGATACTTTGATTCAGATATAAAACTCTTGTGCTTTTCTCCTCTATGGGGTAATGGAAGCTTTATACCAGCGACTCATGACCTGGGGTTCAAGACAAAGGTATTGGCAGAATCATGGATATGTATGATTAATGATGAAGTGCTTCTGACTTTGGAGGACCTGTGTAAAAGAATACGACATACCGTTAACACATTTTCTTCTTTCAACAAGTGCTTACAGATAAGGAGCTATATATATATCAAAGACCCAAGGTAACTCAGTCCAAATGTCACCTCTTACTGCTTTGGAAAAGATGATGGTACATTACTCTGATGGTCAGGGTCCGGTATCTCTGATCTATGATATATTTGTTAGGATGTCGGTGGGTAGAGTAAATGTAATGATTTAAATATAGAGTTAACAGTTGATGATTGGGACACTAGGCCTGCCGCGATAAGCAATAAATCGATTAATTGCTGCGATAATTAAAATGAATGCAATGATTTTGACGGGCGCGATTAATTGCTATTTGCGCGTTTGTTTTAATGAGGCGGAACCAGTGCCCCTTCAGTCACTGTCCGTGTTGGGAGGCGGGCCGCTGACGTTACTAGAGTACAGCACTCCCGTGGGGCAACGCCACATAGACATTTCTCAATAGTGTTGCTCCTTTTAACCAAGTAGCATTATTTGTAGTGTAACGTTAGCTATTTTTAGACCCAAGTAGTTACTCGCTACTGCCCGGAGAAACTGGACTGCTAAATAAAGATGAAAGATAGAGCTTTGATTCTCATTCCATGCTAACAACATTAGCTAAATATCTAACAAACGAAATACAACGTATAGCATAGCTACAAGTACAACACAGAATAACGTTAATACAATTACATGCATCATTGTTTACAATGAACGGGTGGGGCTAGTCAAAGGACTGGACACGGGGACAAGTTAAACATGAATTAATTTATTATAACACTCCGGTAGTTTCGAGTCGTGCTGCAGTGCTTACGCACCACAGCTATTCTATTACTGCTTTGACGCTTCCTCCTCATCGTTGATTGCCTGTAGTAGCTGCATCTAACGTTAGTAGCTAACGTTAAAACTAACCGAAAGGTAGTTGTTCACCAACAATTTGTTTTATCATTAGCTCAAAAACAGAACCGGACGAGTCATGTTGTCGGCTCATAGTTTCTGCTTAGGATAATAACAACAATACTTCCGGTCCGGTCGGTGGGCTTCAAAATAAAAGTCAAACACCGGAAAAGACGGAGCGGTGGGCTTCAAAATAAAAGTTTTGGGAAATAAATTTCTCAAAAAAAATTCTCTAACCGGTCGCAATAATATCGCTTATCGCGATATTTTCGGGGGCAATTAATCGCCCAGCAAAATGTGTTATCGTGGCAGGCCTTTGGGAGGAAGTGTTATTATCATACAGCTCCTAGGTTCAGACGATCAATTCAAGATTTAAACTACTTCAGTACAAGTGGATTATGCGTACCTACTGTATATTACCTCGTTACTCCATCCTTTTGATACCAATATTCCATGTGGAGGAAGGCACATTGTTTCACTGCTTAAGGGAGTGCCCAGGAATCATGAGATTTTGGAAGGGTGTACTTGATATATTATCACAAATAGTGTCTGAAAAGTTACCAGTGTGTCCACAGCTGCGCCTCCACGTCTGTTCCCCGAGGGACTGAATTAATGATAACAAGAAGAGAATGATTGTATTTTGTCTTCTCCACGCTAAAGTACACAATTGCACTCTTTTGGAGGAGTCCAGACAAACCAGGTATATCAGTCAATGGTTCAGGGACTTACTTTGGAGGAATTGACTTTTGCTAAAAATGTTTTTGATTGAGAACATCATGATTTGAGAACATCGTATGATGACGACTTCACCGTTGTGAAGGAAGGGTGCACTGCATTTACAACACAAGAAAGAATGATAGCAACACGGCATGCGGCACAATAATAGTTTTATCTCGATTCTCTTGTTTAATTGAAATTGAAACTTGATCAATCACCCAGCCCAGTCAATAACAACTCCACTACATAACATTACCATATATATTTAGTAGAGTTGTTCCGATACCGATACCAGTATCGGAAATGCCGCCGATACTGCCTAAAATGCTGGTATCGGTATCGGCGAGTACCCTCTAATTCTGCGCTCCGATCCCACATGACGTAATTTATCAACAACACTGCGGTCTGCTGAGCATTATAAAACAAACGTGTGTTTAATCTACTGTGAATTAAAGTGTCAATGCCATTTGTCATTTTAACAGCAGCTTTTTAAATGCCATCGTCCCGACAGAGCGCTGTTGACGGGGAACTCTGGTGTTATTAGCATTAGCTGAACAGCTAACCGAAAGCTAGCGTTAAGTTTTAGCTTTAACATTACCTTGGCTAAAGTTGGGGCTATTCATAATCCAGCAATAATGGCTGCAGACCTGCACAGGAGTATTCCAAGGTAAATCACTTTTTCACCAGTAATGTTACATTGTTTCCATCTAACGTTAGCTCATGCTAGCTACCCTAGCTCACGCTAACGTCGTCACTGATCTACCTCTCGCACACAATTAATGACATAATGTGCACAGCCATATCGGTGACAATGTTTAGCTTTTAGTGCCAAATGATAAGAGTCTGAGGCGGAGTCTCAAAAGAGAATGTTGAATATTTATTGTGCAAAAATCACAACAGAGCCTCTACTACTACAGTAGCTAACATAAACGGAGCCTTGTGGAAGCAAGTGCAGCAACCTATAATGTCCGTGTGGAACCAATGTGCCAACAACCTTTCCGTGGGTGAACTCATTGAGATAGTTTTCAATTACTGATACTAATACTAATCTATACAATCACCTGTTGTTGAATAAATACTAGGGATGTCCCGATCCAATCACGTGATCGGGATCGGGGCTGATCACGTGATTTTCCGAAGATCGGGATCGACAAAAAAAATAAATAAAAAAAATCTGGATTTTTTTTTCTTTTCTTTTTTTACTTTAAATTTTAAATTTTTTTATTCAACAAACATGACCATGTTCACGTCTTAAACTCATAATGAGGCCTTAGTTTTGGTTTTAAATTGCAAATCATCATTCATTTATTTATTGTCACACAGAGCAGAAGAATTTTGCCAAAACAAACCAATAGTATCCAGCTGCAGAACGGCAGACCAGCCACACTCTCAGACCCAAATTTAATAATTAAATCAAAGGAAATGCGTTTGGGTCTGAGAGTGTGGCTGGCCTGCCGTTCTGCAGCTGGATACTATTGGTTTGTTTTGGCAAAATTCTTCTGCTCTGTGTGACAATAAATAAATTAATGATGATATGCAATTTAAAACCAAAACTAAGGCCTCAGTATGAGTTTAAGACGTGACCATGGTCATGTTTGTTGAATAAAAAAAAAAAAAAAAAAAAATCTATTTGGATCGGGAAAGATCGGTATCGGTAGATACTCAAAATCACATGATCGGGATCGGATCGGGAGCAAAAAAACGTGATCGGGACATCCCTAATAAATACCATTACTTTATAGTTATTACAAAAAAACAGTATATAAAACAGTAGCTGTATAAAAAAATTAAATAAAAAGTTTTATAATTTATATAATATATATATATATATATATATATATTTTTTTTAATGTATGCACTGGTATCGGATCAGTATCGGTATCGGCCGATACCCAAAGCTTAGGTATCGGAATCGGATCGGGAAGGAAAAAATGGTATCGGAACATCTCTAATATTTAGGACCATATACAGTCAGGACCATATACAATCAGCTCCATATACAGTCAGTCAGGACTGATTTGATTGATTGAAAACTTTATTAACAGATTGCAGAATTGGTACAATACAGTACGGCTCAATTAGGGCTGTCTTAAATACTTCGAAGCTTCGTTCGATGGGCATGGGATTCGAATATGAAAATAAAATTAGATTATGTTAAAAAAAAATATATATATATATAATTATATATATGATTTTTTTCTTTCTTTCTTTTGAAAATCAACTCTGCCTCTCTTTGTTAATTACAACAAGCAATGCTGTTTGTTATTTAAGATGAGGTCGGAGAGCGGAGAATTTCGACTCGTTGTGTGTTGGCAGCTTGGCGCTGATAATACATATTAAAAAAAAATTTAATTCATTGAATTCAGCTCAATTCGATTTCAAATGGCACATAGTCTTTTTTTATTATGTATAGGTTACTAATAATTATTTAATAAATATTAATTACCCCAAATCCCAGTTTTTACAGTATAACAAAACCAAAAAGGATCGGTATCGGGCAGTGTATCGGCCGATATGGCTCATAGACGATCGGTATCGGTGGCAAAAAACGTGATCGGGGCATCCGTAGTTTTAGGAGTAAGGTCAAGCAGTAGTCTGACCAGTTTGTTTTGTGATGTTTGTAATCTTGTTTTTAGTGCCTTTGAGGTGCTTTGGTACTAGGGCTGGGCGATATGGAAAAAAATCATATCGCGATAACAATATGATAATGTTATCATATTTCTCGATATCGATAATTATCGAATTGTTATAGTATAAAAAAAAAAGATTTACGATTTTTTTTATTTCGATATTCGATATCGATTATTAAAATATATCGCGACATTTATTGTTATCGTTATATCGCCCAGCCCTACCTTGAAGTGCAAGCATAGTCGTAGTACCCTTGAATGAGTGCTCCTGTTAGAGTCTTCAAGACCATATACAGTCAGGACCATATACAGTCAGTCAGGACCAGATACAGTCAGTCAGGACCAGATACAGTCAGGACCATTATACAGTCAGTCAGGACCAGATACAGTCAGTCAGGACCATTTACAGTCAGTCAGGACCAGATACAGTCAGTCAGGACCAGATACAGTCAGTCAGGACCAGATACAGTCAGTCAGGACCAGATACAGTCAGGACCATTATACAGTCAGTCAGGACCAGATACAGTCAGGACCATTATACAGTCAGTCAGGACCAGATACAGTCAGTCAGGACCAGATACAGTCAGGACCATTTACAGTCAGTCAGGACCAGATACAGTCAGGACCATTTACAGTCAGTCAGGACCAGATACAGTCAGGACCATTATACAGTCAGTCAGGACCAGATACAGTCAGGACCATTATACAGTCAGTCAGGACCAGATACAGTCAGTCAGGACCAGATACAGTCAGTCAGGACCAGATACAGTCAGGACCATATACAGTCAGTCAGGACCAGATACAGTCAGTCAGGACCAGATACAGTCAGTCAGGACCAGATACAGTCAGTCAGGACCAGATACATTCAGGACCAGATACAGTCAGGACCAGATACAGTCAGTCAGGACCAGATACAGTCAGTCAGGACCAGATACAGTCAGTCAGGACCAGATACAGTCAGTCAGGACCAGATACAGTCAGTCAGGACCAGATACAGTCAGGACCAGATACAGTCAGTCAGGACCATTTACAGTCAGTCAGGACCAGATACAGTCAGTCAGGACCAGATACAGTCAGTCAGGACCAGATACAGTCAGTCAGGACCAGATACAGTCAGTCAGGACCAGATACAGTCAGGACCATTTACAGTCAGTCAGGACCAGATACAGTCAGTCAGGACCAGATACAGTCAGTCAGGACCAGATACAGTCAGTCAGGACCAGATACAGTCAGTCAGGACCAGATACAGTCAGTCAGGACCAGATACAGTCAGTCAGGACCAGATACAGTCAGGACCATTTACAGTCAGTCAGGACCATTTACAGTCAGTCAGGACCAGATACAGTCAGGACCAGATACAGTCAGTCAGGACCAGATACAGTCAGTCAGGACCAGATACAGTCAGTCAGGACCAGATACAGTCAGTCAGGACCAGATACAGTCAGTCAGGACCAGATACAGTCAGTCAGATGACAGTCAGTCAGATGACAATACATTGGAACAGAATCGACAACGCTAGGGGTTCAGCAGGTGTATTCTGAATGCCAAGTATGACAACATCACCGTCGTGAAGGGCATATGGGCGAGTGGTGATATGGGGGGAAACCCGGTAATAATAAAATGTCACTCGGCTGCATTTAAGCAAAGCCGCTCAGTATAGTCCACTATGTTGAACGCGCGTTATGGTAGCTTGTTACATGCTAGGTAGCTAGCCGGCTAATGCTGGTTGACTTGTCATTCTCATCCGACTCGAAGGAGACGCGTCGCATGCTGTTGTTCGCCCCCATGTCAGACCGCACTGATATCCGAAAGCGACGACTCTACATGCAATTATTTTCATCCACTGATGTGTTTTTGTCTAAGTTTGTCTACGTTGTCAAGCCGGTGGCAGGAGTCTGTAGTTCCGCGCGCAGTGATCTGTCCACTTCCCCTAGATGGGCGGCATCTTCTAGAAAATGAGTGTTCATTGGAGGAGCTTAGAGCGCATCTGTACAACGATGATGTTCATTGGTTATGGTTGGATTATTATGAGGCGCAAATGGGAGGAATCAAGGGGGGAGTCAGAGTTCGGTTTGTGCCAGTGAGCGAATCAGCAGATTGCAGAATGATTTTTTTGTTTTGTTTTGTAATTACTAGTACTCGCCAGACTGGCGAGTGCTCTTCATGAATTACTCGCCAAACGTAAAAAATACTCGCATTTGGCGAGTAAAGTGGCCTAATTTCCTCCCCTGGTTGTTACCTACAGTACCCGGAGCTGCTAACTGGCTAACGTTATGAGAGCTAACGTTGTTACCTACAGTACCCGGAGCTGCTAACTGGCTAACGTTATGAGAGCTAACGTTGCTACCTACAGTACCCGGAGCTGCTAACTGGCTAACGTTATGAGAGCTAACGTTGTTACCTACAGTACCCGGAGCTGCTAACTGGCTAACGTTATGAGAGCTAACGGTGCTACCTACAGTACCCGGAGCTGCTAACTGGCTAACGTTATGAGAGCTAACGGTGCTACCTACAGTACCCGGAGCTGCTAACTGGCTAACGTTATGAGAGCTAACGTTGCTACCTACAGTACCCGGAGCTGCTAAGGTAAAGTTACTTGATTTCACTTTGAAAACGTTGAAATGACCAGTGACCACCTGTAATTGCACTGTTTACTATTTCATACAGTACTTGGTTTCAATAAATGAACCCAGTACATTTTACTGGGTTCAAACTGACACAAAATGTTGATTTATTCATTATGATCTGTTTTAAAATGAGAAATATAGGCCTCTCTCTTATACATGCCTCCTCCTAATAAAAGCCTGGTACCCGCTACAGTTGAAACAAATACAAGCCCGGGTCACTATTAGAGGAATTACGGTATGTTTATAATACAATATAATATAATATATAGGGATGTCCGATATTATCGGCCGATATCGGCGTTAAAATTTGATATCGGAAAATATCGGTATCGGTTTTCAAATTTTTTTTTCTTTTTTTTTTTTTTTTTTACATTTCTATAACCTTTATTTACCCAAGCAAGCAAGTAAGAACAAATTCTGATTTTATTTATTGTCAAAAGTATGCATAATGTTGTGTTAATTCCACAACAAGAGACATGTAATGTTAATTACCTGAAATTATTCAGTTTTTGGGGGGTGGGGGGAACCCTGCATATATCGGTATCGGTTGATATCGGTATCGGAAATTAAGAGTTGGACTATATCGGTATCGGTAAAAAAGCCAATATCGAGCATCCCTAATAATATATAATTACATATAATTGTTTATATGTATGTATGTGTATATATCTATGGCCAGGACACATTTGAATGTTATAAAGACGCCCTCCTCCTCCTCCTCCTCCCAGCCTCTTCCATATCAGTTCACCATTAATGTCTTTTCATTCCACACCTACTGCCAAGAAATTGATGGGTCTCTGTCCCCCGCAATGAGGTGATGAGGTGCCCACAAGTCCCTACTGGGGAAAGAATGGCTGCTTTTCAATCAGATAACGGCGCCGCTGAACTATAAATTGAAATAAAATGATACAATTTAAAGGCTGCCTGTTGCTACTCCCCACCCTATTCCCAAAACGACATAGATGAAAAGAATCATACGCCTTCTCATTCTCATGTTCCCATTTACTGTGACAAAACGGTATTTAAAAAAAATTAAATAAATCTGTTTAAGAAGTAATGTTTTGAAACGAATTATGCCTTCATTCTGTTTCAGAACGAGCATTATGAAATGAAGCATTATTAATGTAGACGTTGCTGTGTGAGTGCGGAATGTTCGAGCTGTTTGCCTATGTAGCAGTTTTCTACGCAACAAAAGACAAATGGTTGTTTCTATAGAATCAATTTCTATTTCTAGTGCAGTCAAAGATCTTCGCGGGGGAAAGCTTGTCACTTCGGGTGGCGTTTTATCATCAGTATTCTTCATGGGCTCCTTCATAGGACGGTTATTCCCAGAGGTTGGCCTTGCGAGAATTCAATACAATAGCAAATTATCAACTGCCCTGATTTGTAATCTGAAGAGACCCGCTCAGGTTAAGAGGGTAATGCCGTGGTGGCTGGACTGTGCTAATTCACAAGCTTGTGACAATCAGTTACCACTAGTGCAGCATTTGTCATCCACTTATCCTAGGGACGAAAAGAAGCAAAACTGAGGAAAATCAAATCAAAGATCAGGGTATAAATGTATAGATGTAGCAGTACTGTCTATCTGTATGTCATGTATGTTATGATGAATTGAAAATGGGGGACCCTGATGTAAACAAGACGAAAGTCTTTCTCTGGTCTGCATCCCCTTAACAATTGTATGTATTGAGCTGTACTGTACTGTACCCATTCTGCAATCTGTTAATAAAGTTTTCAATCAATCAATCAGACTGGTTGACAAGCTGATCGATCTGGGTCTGAGCTCCGCCATGAGCGCCTGGATCCTGGACTTTCTAAGTAACAGGCCCCAGGCAGTCAGGGTGGGGGGTCATACCTCCAGCAAAATCACCCTGAGTATCGGGTCCCCCCAGGGCTGCGTTCTGAGCCCCCTGCTATATTCACTGTACACACATGACTGTGTGGCCAGGTTTAGCTCCAACTCCATAGTGAAGTTTGCGGACGACACGGTGGTGGTGGGGCTGATCTCTAACAATGACGAGAAGGCCTATCGGGAGGAGGTTGATGAACTGGCACGCTGGTGCCGGGATAACAACCTACTCCTGAACATTGGTAAAACCAAAGAGCTGATTGTGGATTTTAGGAGAATACAGCAGGGGACACACACGCCACTGTTGATGAACGGCTATCGTGGACAGGGTGAGCAGGTTCAAGTACCTGGGAGTCCACATCACAGAGGACCTGACATGGTCTACACACATAGATTCTGTGGTGAAAAAGGCGAAACAGCGCCTCTATCACCTGAGACAGCTAAGGAAGTTCAGAGTATCGGGGAAGATACTCCACTCCTTTTACTCCGGGGCTGTAGAGAGCATTCTGACTGGAAACATCACTGCCTGGTTTGGAAACAGCACGGCACATGACAGGAAGGCCCTCCAGAGAGTGGTGCGCTCAGCTGAGCGTACTACGGGTATTGCACTACTTGTACAGCAGGAGGTGCCAATCCAGAGCCTGCAGAATAATGAAGGACCCTCACCACCGCAACAACAGCCTGTTTAAGCTGCTGTGGTCAGGCAAGCGCCTACGCACCACCCGCATTTCACTGTATGCCCTGGTATGTATGTGACAAATAAACCTCTTGATTCTTGATTCACAAGCACAAATAGCTGGGAGCAAGTTCATTCATCATTCTATACACATGTCCCAGTTTCAAGAAAGAGACCCTCTGCTCCACAGAGAGCCATTGTGTTTCTTTCGAACGGCGATAATAACTTTATTTTTATTTTTTTCGAACGGCGATGGCTCAATATGGGCTTGAGGTGGCAAATTGAAGATCAATCGTATAGTTTTATATGGTTCTTGGTCTCAGTAGGATGGGATCTATACTTGGTATTGGCTGATACCTCAAGTGCTCGGTATCTCAATGAACAAGTGGCATAAGTGGTACAGGCACCCCATCGTCAACCCGACCATCGGCAACAGCATCTACCATGGTCTCAATCTCCAAAACACCAGTGGCCTCAAGTTCAAGTTTCTTTATTAGTTGTCATACAGAAATACAGAATACTTTTGTATGAAATGCTTCTTTCTGTTTTGCTCCTGAGAGTGTGCTAGATAAAAAATTTGATAATTATAAAATAAGTATAAGTATAAAATAGAAAGTCAAGTACTTTTAACAAGTGTAAACAACACAAGAATGTTCAATATACATATATACAATATACAATGCAGAGTAGAGTTACAATACAATATAAACGGGATGAGGTAGCGTGTGGTGCCACCTTGTGGTAGTAAGGTGCAAGGCTTGGCTATGTGCAATCAGGTATGAGTTGCCAATAAATATAAAGTGTGTTAAAGTGTCTAAAGTGTGTAAAGTGGGTGCTACAGTTTATTATATATATTTTTTTATCCACTTTTTCTCCCCCTTTTTTTTTTTTAAATTTTTCTCCCATCCCAATTTAGCTGTGCCAATTCTTCCCTCCCCTGTATTGAACGTTGCTCGCATATGCCCCCCACTGGCCGGTTGTAGGGAGGATAGAAGCCTTGCATCACATGTCTCCTCTGATACACGTGGAGGCAACCTCTCTCTCAACTTCAGTAAAACTAAGGAGATGATCGTGGGCATACAGGAGACAGCAGGGGGCGGCGGACAGACCGCTCCCCATCTACATTTGTGAGGCTGAGGTTGAAAGGGTCAGCAGCTTCTAGTTCCTCTGTGTGCACATCACCGAGGAGGACCTCTCCCTGGACACACAGAGTCACACAGTGATCAAGAAAGCTCACCAGTGGCTTTATTTCCTGAGCAGACAGAGTAGGTTTTGTTCAACGCCAGCATCCTCTCAAACTGTGCCTGTGTGCACCATTGAGAGCTTGCTGACAGGCTGCATCCCGGGCTGGAAGGGGATTGTTTTGCTCACAGCCACAAATCACTACAGAGAGCAGTGAAGGCACCACATCACATCACTGGCATATATACTGGATCTATCTTTCATCAGCAGTGCCTGCGACAGACACAGCATCATCAAGGACAACTTTTTCCCAGCATGCTGCAGACGGTACAGGAGCAGGGCTGCACGACGTACCTCCAGACTCGAGGACAGTTTTTTTTACCACCAGGCCATCAATTGGGCTTCTCAACTCGTGCACCTAAATATTCCACTTTGCATATATCTGCTTACCTGCTGCCTACATAACAATGCATTATCATATCAACTATGACTGCTGCTGTTGAACCTGGACTGCTACAACATGCCATGTGTAATACTGTTGTATACTAGGGGTGTGTAACGATGCATCGGTTAATCAAAATGCATCAATTCTAATGCGACGATTCAACTGCATCGATTTGAAAATGTTAGAATTGATTATAATCGAAATTAATTGAAATAAAAAAAAAGTATTTCTTTTAAATTCTTTTTTTAATTTTTTTTTTTTTTTTATTGTTTTTATTGACCTATAGTCCATTAATGCTGAGTGAATCAGTTCCCCCAGCCACGTTTGTGTATTCAACATTTTCTGGGGAATTAACTGATAAGAAAATTTATCGAATCGAATCGTGGTCAAATGAAGAGATTTCACGAATCATTGAATCGTTGCCTGAAGAATTGTAATCGAATTTAATCGTTGTGAGGTCGCATCGTTACACCCCTATTGAATACACTTCTCACTTTTACTTTTACACACAATCCTCATGGTCATAATATGTATATAGAGTTACATTTCTATACACTTTTTTTTATTCTACCTTTTATATGACTACTAGTGCTCTAATGCGTCTAACGTTCCTCCTGCTGAGTTGAGCTGTTCTCTCGTCCACCGTGCTTCATTGTACCGTTGACCTTGTGTTACATGTTGGCCTCGTGTTAACATACACATGACCAATAAAATAAACTTCAACCCTAGATACGAGTGCCGGTAATAAATATTTGTTTGTGTTGTGGGATGATTTTGTGAAGAAATAATTGGCTATTTGCACTTTGCAGTTGATAAAGAGATAAAGAGGGTTGTTTGGGGGGGGGGGGGGGGGGGGGGGGGGGGGGGCTGGCTGCTGCATATATCCTCATGTGATTCTGGATGTTGACAGCTAACAAAGTCACCTGGTAATGAGAAATGTAATATGCTACACCAAAGTGGAGTCTCATTTCTCCCATTTCCCAAGTCTGGTTTATTTATTTATTTGTTTATTTATTTATTTATTTAATTTGATCTAGGCTATGCTGATACTTCATGTACAACTTGTACCTTATGTGTCAACATTGATATAATGATATTGGCCAGTCAGATCTGATCAGCTAAGCTGCATTGAAGGAGTGAAAGGGTCACACAAAACTGCGGTGTTAGATTGTTTTTGTCACATACCCCCCCCCACCCCCCAACACACACGCACGCATGCCGCGCGCACTCAGAGGAGCCTCCCACGGTGCTTACGTGAGATGAAAGTGCAAACGTGTCCTGCCACAGGGTTCAGTGGTGGAGCAGTCTGCACAGACAGATATTTTCATCAGTCTCCAGAGTCCTTTGTCTGCTTCTCTGGACGGCCTCCCCTGGCATTTCATTTCCCCCATAAAATGTAATACATTTGAGCTGTCTGCCAGGGGCCCCACAAGTCCTGGAGCCAGTGCCCTTGTGGAGGGCCATGGTGAGCTGAGGACGAAGGGTCTTAACATTCCCTGTCAGGCCTGACTGCTGCCGCTGCGCTGGGAACGTGGGTTGGTGAACACCTCCTCTATACACATTTATAGAAGTCCTTAACCTGTTAAGCTGTACATACTTTTCCAGGTAATATCAGTCCAACTGCAGTTGGGTTGATTTGATCAAGTTAATTACACTATCACACACTATTAAACCTTTCAAACTATTTTGGTGGAATAAACCTCTAAAACTTTGAGTTCATTGTCACCTCCCATAAGTCTCAAACTGTGACAAATGGTTCATAAGATATGAAAGGGGCGAAGCTTATTTCAATTGGACAATGATGGAAATGAATCAATTTGCATAGGCTGACAGAGGGCCAGGGACATTCTGGAATATTTCCCCCGATCTGTATTGAATGAATTTCCATCATTATCAATTAAAGAATATATTCAGTATGAAATTACACCTTCGCTGGTAATCAGCTCTGTTTAGAACATGCCATAGTGAACCTTCTGTCATTGATATACCTATTAAAAACATTAAATGTTTTACCTTTACTTATGGGATGTGTCGATGAAGGTTTATTCTACCCAATAGTGTCAGTGTGTATAGTACATAGTAGTACTCACTCAGTGTGTAGAGTACAATTGTGAGTGGCTACAGCATGTGGACTAGGCCTAACAAAATTAATAGTTGGTTTCAGGTTGGTTGTCAGTTTGGCCATGGGTAGGTAGGTAATTTATTTAATTTAATTTTTTTATTTTATTCTTTCCCACGGCGACTATGGATAGGGAATTTCTTTATTTAATTAAAATGTTCACAACAACATGGATGCATGTACTCTGCCAGCATGTTTAATATCCATAATACTAAATGTTTGACTAAGATTTCTATGAAACTTTATTCTAATTTCTTTTTTTTTTTTTTTTTTTTTTATAATTTTTTTTTTAAAAACTCATAAAATATATTGGGTCGCACCTAAATCGGCAGGGTCGGTCGGCAACCTGAAACCAACTATTAATTTTGTTAGGCCCTAGAGCTGGATAATGCAGGTTTTATGGATATCATTTCAATGAAAGATCATCTCATGGACTTCATTAACAAGTAGACCTACAGATATGTAAGTGAGAGTCATCGTATTTGCATATAGCGGCTAATGCTCATGTTATGCAAAAGTGTGTCTGTCCTCCTAAGCTGTAAATTATGCTGAGGGGCTCTGAGGCTGTGATGAGAATAATATTGTCATGTATTATGTTTTAGTACTGCTGTTTATGTGCATGGTTTGATGCATATTGCTTTATTTATTTCATAATCTGTTACATTAGCCCATCTGTATTCACAATACGTCTATTCCAAAATCCAGAGAAAAACTAAAACAGTCTTGAAATGGTAATTTGAGTTGTTTCATGACCGAGGACAGCAACAGGGGCCTGCTGTAGCCTAATGTGTTTAGCCTGGTCCTTCTGATATGATGCATATGACTAAAGTGTGTTATGCAGCTGTTTTTTTTTTTTTTTTTTTTTTTTTTTTCCCCGTCCCAATTTAGTCGTTGTGCCAATTCCCCCCCTCCCCATACTTGGTTGTTGTTCCCTTCCCATGTTCTCCTACGAGTCGGTACAAGGGCGTCCCGAGTCGATCGCACGCTTCCTCCGATACGTGCGGCGACAGCCAGTGACGTCTTTTCACTTGGCAGCGAGGACTCTCATTTGGTGAAGTGTAACGCGTGGGAGGGCACGCTATCTCCACCAAGTCCTGCCCCCCGCTGAGCAAGTGCCGAGACCTGACCTGTAGGCGTCGCTGTCCACAACGCCAGATTCCCACCCACCAGCTTCCCCACCCCCTAATACTGCCAATTGTATTAGTATGAACGACCAGCCAAGCTGGTGGCAACGCCGAGAGCTGGGCTCGAACCCAGCGTCTCCTGCGTTGGTGACGAGCGCAATCTCCGCTACGCCACCTGACCGCCTTATGCAGCTGTCTTTTATTGATTTTTAAATACTAAAATACATTCCCGTCCCGTGGCTCTGGTGCAGTTGACTCTGTTAATGTGGTCATAATCGTGTTGAAACTCAATGCATTTTCTGCATTGCCACTGCCAGATAGTCTATAAAAATTTAAAAAAAAAGAGAATAAAAATTGACTGAGAAAGGCCTAGTACAGTGGACAGCTGGAGAGCTGTTAGAACTGATTGACTCTTAAAGGAACACGCCAACATTATGGGAAATTCACTTACCATCTTCTCCAGAGTCAGACCAATACCAAATGTACTCTCTGTGTTCAATAGAAAGCTATCTGGCTGCAAGCTAGCCTAGCTTGGCACACATGAATGGAAGTTGATATGGACCACTAGGCTAGCTTAAAACTCCACGAGAGGTGCTTTTGGCCAACGGCTTGGCTAGCTGGTCCATATCCGCTACCATTCATTTGTGCTAAATAGCTTTCTACTGAACGCACAGAGAGGAAATTGGTATCTAATAGGGCTGTACCGAATGTCATTTTTTAACATTAGAAGTTTCTATTGAAGTATTCGAACGAAGCTTTGAATGCCTGTCGTCATGTAACTACTGAACTCTGCACAGACTCTGGTGCACTTTGCACAAGGACTCACACATCACTCATTCATTTATTAGCACATCAAATCTTATTTGTATACATTTACGCATTTATATGTATTGATAACCCCCTCAATCTGTTTATTTATACCAGGGTAGACTAAGACTCAGTATGGAGTATTGCACATTGTACAGAGTAGACTTGGGTTAGCTTGTACTTGGGGTTGACTTAGAATAGATATAATCTGTATATTATACCGGGGGGCTGTACAGTGTACATACTGTATATCTCACCTGTTATTGTGATATTATTATGTATAGAGCACACATTATGTCTCAACTGTCATTGTGATATTATTGATGGAGCAGACGCATGTCTCACCTGTTATTGTGATATTATTATGTATAGAGAACACATTATGTCTCACCTGTCATTGTGATATTATTAAGCATTACATCACACGCAGGAGTGGTTTGTGACCAATAAACCATGCCTAGGGGTGGTTGTTAGGCCCGAGGCGCAGCCGAGGGTCGTTAGACCCCCCTAGGCATGGTTTATTGGTCACAAATCACGACTGCACGTGGTGTAAAGCTTTTATACAACTGCCAGATTCATCCAACCTTATTTCTATACAATAAACACACATTAATCGAAGATTTATTGAAAAAACCATCCGCCAGAAAAAGTAGTTCCCACAACTCCATGTGGAAGCAGCTTGAAGTGCATCCAACCAAACTAACACATCCAACTGTGTATTATTGGAATGATTGAGAGAAGTTGCCTCATGTGGAAGCAGCTTGAAGTGCATCCAACCAACTAACACATCCAACTGTGTATTATTGGAATGATTGATTGAAAATTTATTAAAACGTTTTCTTTGCCCTATAGGAAAAAAACGTTTTCTTCGCCCTATTTTTTTATTTATTTCTTTTAGCCTAAACTTAACCAGTTGGAAACCAGGGGTACAGTAATAAATTAGCAATCAACCAATCAATCAATTCAATAGACCATGCTCACTTAAAACAGCGCTGCTTCTCTCTCAGTCTGACTCCCCCGCTGTTGCAGACAGGAGTGTGTGTGTGTGTGTGTGCGTGTGTGTGTGTGTGTGTGTGTGTGTGTGTCACAGTGTGTGTGTGCGTGTGTGTGTGTATGTGTGTGTGTGTGTGTGTGTATGTGTGTGTGTGTGTTTGTGGGTACGCCAGCGTCAGTCAGACAGTGTGAGAGAGAACGCTGCAGTCAGTAGAAAGTAGGAAGGAAGAAATTTAAATCAATCAATTAATCTATCAATCAATCCGCGATTTTTCTTTTGTTCTAGATTGAGTCAAGACCCATCAATTACATCATCCAACATTGTTTAAAGGACTAACACATTCCCCTTGACAGAATCGCTTCATATTTAGTCGTTATGGTGCTTTCAACATAACCATTTGTTGTCCGCGATCTTGTTTTCTCCCGGAGTGAGCCGGGGAGGGTTATGTGATTTGGTTGTGGGCGGGTCCTGAGCCCAGGACCGTGGATTGTTGCCAATAAAGACGTGTGAATGGCCAATCAGAATCGAGAAATTTGCATGCCGTTGTATAATTATGGATAGAGCACACATTATGTCTCACCTGTTATTGTGATATTATTATGGATATAGAGCACACATTATGTCTCACCTGTCATTGTGATATTATTATGTATAGAGCACACATTATGTCTCAACTGTTATTGTGATATTATTCTGTTATTGTGATATTATTATGTATAGAGCACACATTATGTCTCAACTTTCATTGTGATATTATTATGGATAGAGAACACATTATGTCTCAACTGTCATTGTGATATTATTATGGATAGAGAACACATTATGTCTCAACTGTCATTGTGATATTATTATGGATAGAGAACACATTATGTCTCAACTGTCATTGTGATATTATTATGTATAGAGCACACATTATGTCTCACCTGTCCAGCAGATCAGACCGTTATCTTTATTTTTTTATATTTTAATCCTTTTTTCCACCTACTACAAATTTTTTTGTTATATTTGTATCTATATTACCCTGCCTGTACCTCCCCTCCCTTGTGCTGCTATGACCCCAGGATTTCCCCGAGGGGATCGACCCATCTCATCTTATTTTATTGGTCTCTGTTTGCCCCCCCTCCCACTTAAGCCCCTCCCACTTAAGCCCCTCCCAACGCGTAGGTATAAATGAAATGGGTGGCACTGGCAGTGCCAGTTTCTGCCACTGAGCAGCACACCGTCTCTCGTCTCACATCCAGTCGGTTGTGATATTTATTGTTTCGAGGAGTTGAATGACCTCTGATCTTCAGCTATAGAGTGTCATGTGAAAAGTCCACATTTCCAGCCACCATTGGCAGTCGTCATGGAAACATGTGCAGGAACTGTTAACAGGTAAATACATTTTTATCACGTAGAACATGTGGTCTTAACACTTCCTTCCTGTGTAGCCCAAGATAATATGCCTCTGCACTCGCCTTTTCCCAAATCTTTAAGAATCTATTCTTTTCCCTCCATAAATAAACTGTAGTAGAGATATAAAAACAAAAAAGAGCTATGTGGAGGGTTGAGGTAGGTGGACATTTAATTATTTAGGCACCCCCCCCCCCCCCCCCCTTCCCCAATCTGTCAGGGGGATTAATATGCTAAACTTTTAGCCCTGGTCAGGTGTTCTTCCTAGCAGAAGATCTGCTTAGAGAGTAATGGATGATGCATGGTAATGCAGTATGACCTATTCCCTCTGCCTGTTAATATTCATGGTGTTATGATTAATATTACCCACTGCTTTAACCCACAAGCTCATGCCGTCGGCTGCACACTGTGCATGGCTTGTGTTTAGTTTGCATTCCGGAGGCCTACGCAGAGGTTGGCTGCTTGTAAATGAATGTAAACGGACACCTTAGTAGAGCAATGATCACAGATTTATTGAAACTAATGTCCTGCCACTGGCACAGATGGCCAAAAGGAAGCCTCTAAATCCTTGACACCCATTTGTCTGTGGCGTTGAATGCGGTGTAGTGCAATGTAGTGTGAGCTAGTCTGTAATATATGATTTTTAATTTTTTTTTTTTGCTAAATCAACTGTTTAAATTTTTTATTTTTTTATTGTAAATTTTTAAATCTTTTTAATTTCTTTTATTAATCTCGAAGCTTCGAATGAAAATTTTATCTCGGCCCCGAAGCTTCGAATTCCAAAAATAATTCGAAGGTCAGCCCTACAATGTGATGTGATCTAGTCTGTAGCACAATGTGGTGTGATCTAGTCTATAGCACAATGTGGTGTGATCTAGTCTGTAGCACGAGGTGGTGTGATCTAGTCTGTAGCACAATGTGGTGTGATCTAGTCTGTAGCACAATGTGGTGTGATCTAGTCTGTAGCACGAGGTGGTGTGATCTAGTCTGTAGCACAATGTGGTGTGATCTAGACTGTAGCACAAGGTGGTGTGATCTAGTCTGTAGCACAATGTGGTGTGATCTAGTCTGTAGCACAAGGTGGTGTGATCTAGTCTGTAGCACGAGGTGGTGTGATCTAGTCTGTAGCACGAGGTGGTGTGATCTAGTCTGTAGCACAATGTGGTGTGATCTAGTCTGTACGAGGTGGTGTGATCTAGTCTGTAGCACAAGGTGGTGTGATCTAGTCTGTAGCACGAGGTGGTGTGATCTAGTCTGTAGCACGAGGTGGTGTGATCTGGTCTGTAGCACGAGGTGGTGTGATCTAGTCTGTAGCACGAGGTGGTGTGATCTAGTCTGTAGCACGAGGTGGTGTGATCTAGTCTGTAGCACGAGGTGGTGTGATCTAGTCTGTAGCACGAGGTGGTGTGATCTGGTCTGTAGCACGAGGTGGTGTGATCTAGTCTGTAGCACGAGGTGGTGTGTTTGTACTTGTTGCTTTAAGCACGCGGCCTGAGGGCTGAGCCCCCCCTGTTTGGAACTATTCAAGGCCAACACTAGCTGGCTCTCACATACAGGCCTATCAGCACTCGAATGCCTTGACTTCTGACATAGCTAGCGGGTCCAAAAGATGCAAATCAAATCAAATCAAATGTATTTGTAAGGCCCGACAACACACGTTAATGTCCCCATGGGCCGGACACGTCTTCTTTAAACAAGTCAAGAAGAAACATAACAATGAGTCAAGAACAAAACAAGAACACCATAAGGTCCAACAAATTTAAAATAAATGCAAATAAATGAATGAATGCAAGCACTCCCAGACATACCCCACGCGAAGGTAAGGAAAAACTCACTAAAACCTAACAATAGGGAAAACATGCTCCACAGGCAGTGTGGAGGAGAGAAACCTTAGAAGGGCCGTTCAAGGGGGGATCTCCCTTCTTAGATGTCGGTGATAGTAGTGTTGCAGACTGACAGTTGGTAAGCATGCACTCATGTGAGTAGTGAAACACAGATGAGCGCATGCAATAGCAACTGAACATTTTGAAAAATTAAAGATAGAGCTGATAGTGATAGCAACTGAACATTTTGAAAGATTAAAGATAGAGCTGATAGCGAATCTAGAGCAAGAGTGATTTAGTTGACTTTTGCTTTTGAATCTCTATAGGAGGGAAAGGGATCCATGTAGGGTAATTACTGTAGGGCCTGTACGGCCTTGGACTCTGTAGTATCATAGCGTATCTTATTGCTTTTGCATTGATTCCAGCGAGGGATTTGTTGCAATTTTAATGGTGCATTCTCTTGCCCATAAATGTTTTATTAGCCTATATTTTCCATAACACTGTTTAACTGGCACCAGTTAAACCACACCGCAAGCCACATCTCCACCATCTTTTTATTTTTTTATGTTGGAGTAATCATCATTAGATGAGATTTAAAGCTCACGCCCGGCGCTCATAGTTTTTCCCATTTCTGTTTTTTATTATTATTATTATTATTATTTTCATTATCACCTCCAGGAAAGTGCCGGTGCTTTGCGCACCATCACGGCGCTGTCTTTGCTGTCATCCATTAGCCGGAGAAAGACCCCAACCCACCCCGCTACCCCCCCCCCCCCCCCCCCCCCCCCCAGCTTGAGCTAGGGTTTTTCTGTTTAAGTGTTATATATTGAAATTCTTTATTGGGAAAACCACTTGAGAGATACAGTATCTCGTTTTCGAGAGGCTCCCACATTTTGTGCAATGTAAAATACAGAATCAGAACACATAACACACAACAAAAAAATAAACAAAAGACACACATACACAAATCATACAACAGAACAAGTACACATTATAAGAGGATAATGTCTCTCAATCTCCATCATAATAATAGGCCTAACTCCACGGTGGCCACCTGACGATGCCACCGCAGGGCAAACAAATATGTTTAACCCCGCGATGACACCGCCCAGGCAGCCGCCGCTGCGAGAAAGGCCCAACAAATCATTCAAAGGGCGAGTAGAATACAGGATGTAATAAGATATTTTAAGTGTTTTTTTTTCTCTTTTCCGTTTAAGCGTTGTGTGTGTTTTGCCAATGCCTTGCCTCCTCTCCATGAATTGCTAATGTTTTAGTCGTGTTCCTAAACAAAGGAAGCCGCTTGTACACAGGGTGAGAAGAGCCACTCAAACAACAATGCAGCCACTTCCCTCTCCAGGGGTCTGTACCGCTGATACGATAGCTCTCTGGTCTTTGGTGAGCAATGGTGCAATATTATTTACCTCAGGAATGGGAAGTAGGGGTAGGGGGTTGATATGATTTGTATATGCATTGCGGTTGGTGGACAAGCTCCTCTCTGATGAAGACAGTGCCTCTCTATTGGGCCTTGTTAGCCACTTGCCAGTTGACAAAACAAGTGTCTCTCTCCCACAATAACTTGGAGCTGAGGTACAGTAGTGTATCCCATCCAGGCCATACTTCACACATAATGCCACACCGACGCTCTACGGCAGGGGTCAGCAACCTTTTTTGATATGAAGTGCTATTTTAAAATGTTCTCGTTAATCAGTGTGCCATATCAACATTACGGTTGACATTAAGTTCAATTATGACACCACATCAAAATGTAAATCTCCAACAGATCTGTAATTCTATTCCATCCATATAAGCAACGTGCTGCATAGGAATAGTTTTATTAACAATTGTCCTCATTGTATAAGAATGCTATACAATAATGCTGCCGTCTTTATGAGATGCTTGCTTGCTGTACCTGGACACATTCAGCCTTGTCTGCATCAGCTTTTAAAGTTTTCTCATGTTTGGTGTCAACATGGCGTTTAACACTCAATGTTCGGCAAACAACAGACTGACCCTTCTGATTGGCTCTGACCCTGAAATGTCCCTGATGTCGGTCAACCTACCATAAATAACAGACTGTGCAACTGCCAGTGGCTGTGAAAGGATGAGAGGACACTTCAACATTTCTAAAATGGTTCCTCTCTTACACACTTGCTAGGCAAAGTAAAATATATTGTTGGTTTCCTGTTGGTTGTCAGTTTGGCCATGGGTAGGTAGGGATTTTTTCTTTTTTTTTTTTATATATATTCTTTCCCACGGCGACTATGGATAGGGGAATTTCTTTATTTAATTAAAATGTTCACAACAACATGGATGCATGTACTCTGCCAGCATGTTTAATATCCATAATACTAAATGTTTGACTAAGATTTCTATGAAACTTTATTCGTAATTTTTTTTTTTTTTTTTACATAAAATATATTGGGTCACACCTAAATCGGCAGGGTCGGTCGGCAACCGGAAACCAACTATTAATTTTGTTAGGCCCTAGTGTGCCATTGGTTTAGATAACCGCGTGCCAATGGTGGCACTCGTGCCTGAGGTTGCAGACCACTGCTCTACGGCGACACAACAACTAAATAACGGCAGTCATTGAGGAATGCATGCCGGGCAGCAATAACCTGTTATTCGTGGACGTCGGTCGCCACAGACCCGTGTGTAACCGCGACGACTGCACAATACATTAGCGATGACTGGCAGCTGTCGCACATGTGCTCCACACTACCGAGAGCCATGTATGGAAGTCACACTGGCGCTGATGCGGCCAAGCTGTGGCAAAATGTAGCATAAGAATGGCAGCTCAAAGAACAAAGACTCAGTGTTGGTGACTGACGATGCCTCTGACGTGGTGCTTAAAATTCACACGCACACACACACACACACACACACACACACACACACACACACACACACACACACACACACACACACACACACACACACACACACACACACACACCTACACACCTACACACCTACACTCACACACTCACATCACACACTCACTCACGCACTCACTCACTCACTCACTCACTCACTCACTCACCCCACCACTCACTCCACTCACACACTCACTCAACCACCACACACTCACACACTCACTCACATCACTCACACTCACTCACTCACTCACTCACTCACTCACGCCACTCTCTCACTCTCTCACTCACTCACTCTCACTTCACTCACACTCACTCACTCACATCACTCACTCACCACTCACTCACTCACTCTCTCACCTCACTCACTCACTCACTCACACACTCACTCACTCACTCACTCACTCACTCACTCACTCACTCACTCACTCACTCACTTCACTCACTCACTCACTCACTCACTCTCACTCACTCATCACACACTCACACTCCACTCACTCACTCACTCACACACTCACTCACTCTCACACTCACTCACTCACTCACTCACTCACCACTCTCACTCACACACTCACACACTCACTCACTCTCACACCTCACTCACTCACTCACTCACTCACCACTCACTACTCACCACACACTCACTCACTCACATCACTCACTCACTCACTCACTCACTCACTCACTCACTCACTCACTCTCACACTCTCACATCACATCACTCACACTCACTCACTCATCACTCACTCACTCACTCACTCACTTCACTCACTCACTCACTCACTCATCACACCACTCACTCACTCACTCACTCCCTCACTCACTTCACTCACTCACTCACTCACTCTATCACACTCACTCTCACTCTCTCACCACTCACTCACTTATCACTCACTCACTCACTCTCACACTCTCTCACTCCACTCACTCTCACACACTCTCACTCACTCACTCACTCACACTCTCACACTCACTCACTCACACACACACTCACTCACACCCACACACTCACTCACTCACTTCACACTCCTCTCACTCACTCACTCACTCACATCACTCACTCACTCACTCACTTCCACTCACTCACTCACTCACTCACTCACACACTCACTCACTCACACTCTCACACACTCTCACTCACTCACTCACTCTCACACACTCTCACTCACTCACTCACTCACTCACTCACTCACTCACTCACTCACTCACTCACTCACTCACTCACTCACTCACACACTCTCACACTCTCACTCACTCTCACTCACTCACTCACTCACTCACTCACTCACTCACTCACACACTCTCTCACTACTCACTCCCTCACTCACTCACTCACTCACTCACTCACTCACTCACTCACTCACTCACTCACTCACTCACTCACACTCACTCACTCACTCACTCACTCACTCACTCACTCTCACACACACTCTCTCACTCACTCACTCACTCACTCACTCACTCACTCACTCACTCACGCTCACTCACTCACTCTCACTCACTCACTCACTCACTCACTCACTCACTCACTCACTCACTCACTCACTCACTCACTCACTCACTCACTCACTCACTCACTCACTCACTCACTCACTCTCTCACTCACACTCTCACTCACACTCTCACACACTCTCACTCACTCACTCACTCACTCACTCACTCACTCACTCACTCACTCACTCACTCACTCTCACTCACTCTCACTCACACACTCTCACTCACACACTCTCACTCACTCACTCTCACTCACTCACTCACTCACTCACTCACCCACTCACACTCTCACACACTCACTCACTCACTCACTCACTCACTCACTCACTCACTCACTCACTCACTCACTCACTCACTCTCACACTCTCACTCACTCACTCACTCACTCACTCACTCACTCACTCACTCACTCACTCACTCACTCACTCACTCACTCACACTCTCACACACTCACTCACTCACTCACTCACTCACTCACTCACTCACTCACTCACTCACTCACTCACTCACTCACTCACTCACTCACTCACTCACTCACTCTCACACTCACTCACTCACTCACTCACACTCTCACACACTCACTCACTCACTCACTCACTCACTCACTCACTCACTCACTCACTCACTCACTCACACTCACTCACTCACTCACTCACTCACTCACTCACTCACTCACTCACTCACTCACTCACTCACTCACTCACTCACTCACTCACTCACTCTCACACTCTCTCACTCACTCACTCACTCACTCTCACACACTCTCACTCACTCACTCACTCTCACACTCTCTCACTCACTCACTCACACACTCACTCACTCTCACACACTCTCACTCACTCACTCACTCTCACACTCACTCACTCACTCACTCACTCACTCACTCACTCACTCACTCACTCACTCACTCACTCACTCACTCACTCACTCACTCACTCACTCACTCACTCACTCACACTCTCACACACTCTCACTCACTCACTCACTCACTCTCACACACTCTCACTCACTCACTCACTCACTCACTCACTCACTCACTCACTCACTCACTCACTCACACACTCTCACACTCTCACTCACTCTCACTCACTCACTCACTCACTCACTCACTCACTCACACACTCTCTCACTACTCACTCACTACTCACTCACTCACTCACTCACTCACTCACTCACTCACTCACTCACTCACTCACTCACTCACTCTCACTCACTCACTCACTCACTCACTCACTCACTCACTCACTCACTCTCACACACTCTCTCACTCACTCACTCACTCACTCACTCACTCACTCACTCACTCACTCACTCACTCACTCACTCACTCACTCACTCTCACTCTGAATCCAGCCTCTCAGCGTGTGCCCACGCTGCCAAGTGTGCCAAGGCTACCGGGGAGGATCAGAGGGATTAGCAGGTTTTCCCACCGTGGTGCCGTGCTGCAAAGGGCCGCGGGCGATTAACCGAGTTTCAATTACCATGAAAAATAATGGAGATAAAACGACCATTGTGCCGAACGACGCGTTGCTCCCGTGTTGAACATGCAGCAGCGCCACCCTTCCTCCACAGTCTCCCCGGGTGAGAAGAGGAGATGATGTTGTTAAGGCCCTAAAGCCGATGCCAGACTCCACGGCTCTCGTGTCGGAAGAGAGAGCAAAGACCCCGCAGTAGGGCTGGGCATCACCAGGGGCCTCGCGATACGACACTATCACGATACTTGAGTCATAGTCATACGATAGTATTGCGATACTAAATATATTGCGATGTGCTGAGTATTGCGATATTAATATTGCGATATTAATATTGCGATTTATTACCTTTTTTCAACTACAAAGTAAAACTTTGTCAACATGTTTTATCTAATACAATAAGTTTTCAGTCTGTTCATCTCACTTCAATAATTTTTATTGCAGAACATGGTATTTTCTCAAGCAGACAGATGTAAACACTGTAACCTGTGTTGCATGTACCTGACAAACTGAACTGTTTGTATTACAGTCATATTCCGACTTAACTGAATGCACATGTGTGTGTGTGTGTGTGTGGACTACTGTACTATTACAGGTATTGAAATGAACAATGCAACTTCCTTATACAAAAAAATAAAAAGACAATTTTTTTTTAATGAATAATTAAATATTGATACTTGGCGTCCCTGTATCCAGGGAGCGAAATTAAAGCCCGCCAAGCGCCATTTGCGGGCAGATTTTACATTTGGCGGGTGGGACTGAGAGGTCTGTCCGCCATGTGGCGGGCAACGAAATAGTCATGTGAAAACCGATCGAATAACATGATCCAATTCTTAGCGGAGTTCTCACTCGCTGTCTCAAGCACACAGACATGCAACGCGCTGCTCCTCCCTCCTCCAGCCCCTCCCAACCCCATGTAAACAGAGAGGCTAGAGTCGGGCCGGGCAGTCTGCTGACTGCTCTAATGTTAGCTACCATTACAAAATGACCCAGTCAACTATTCACTTTTAGTTTAATACTGAGGCATTGTCCGTTATCTAGCCGGCTAGCTACTGATAGCAACAAATGCTCCAGCAAGTCTAGTAGTGCATAATACCTCCATTGGATAGGTAGCTACCTAGTACACATTAGCTCCAGTAGGGTCCAGCTGCAGCGCCGGAGAATCCTTGCTGGAGCTGGAGGCTACTCGAGTATACACACAGACAGTGGAGCTGTTTGCAGATAGCGAGCATTTTGACTTGTTGCGTGGTGGCGATAACGTTAGCTACCGTTACAAAATGACCCAGTCAACTATTCACTTAGTTTAATACATGAGGCATTGTGTAACGTTATCCAGCCGGCTAGCTACGGATAGCTCCCGACATCAACAAATGCAATAGTCCAGTGCATAATACCTCCGTTGGCTAGGTAGCTCACTAGTCACTACGAAATGTCGCAGTAAACTAAATAGTTCACTGAGGCGTTGTCCCAACGCCATCCAGCAGTAGCTACAGAAAGCTCCTGACATCAATGTCCTACAACAACAACATGCGTATTCGAGTCCCTGGCTTACATCGCTGCTGAATAGGGTCCAGCTGTAGCTCAGGAGAATCCTTTTGCATGCTGAATGTAGCGTTTAGGGTCCAGCTGCAGCGCCGGAGAATCCTTGCTGGAGCTGGAGGCCACTCGAGTATACACACAGACAGTGGAGCTGTTTGCAGACAGCGAGGTGGCGATGTCTCGCAGATAACACAATCACAAGTATGATTATATAATATATATATTTGATTAAAAAATTTTTTTTTATATAAAATAATAATAATTCTTTTTTTATCAAAAAAAAGTTGGCAGGTAAGAAATATGCTTGGCGGGTAGATTCTTCCCATCTACCCGCCACTGGCCGGTGAGTCAAAAAGTTAATTTCGCTCCCTGCCTGTATCGATACAGTATCGCCACGCAAAGTATCGCGATACTACTACGTATCGATTTCCCCCCCCCCCCCCCACCCCTACTACTCATAACTCAGTTTACAATACTCTTAGCAGACTCCCCAGCCCTGTCTGCATGAATCGCACAGCAAGCTTGAGAGAGCGTAGATCAATCAATGCCTACGCAACATCAACGCAGCGGTTGTTCAGATTAGATTTTGGGGAGAGGTACGCAACGTCCTTGCGACACACTACACTACACAACACCCTCTGCAACATCTGCAACCATGTTGTGTTGCAGTCACGTCACGTCACAGTTGCTGTGGCATGTAGAGCCCTTTACAAACTATTGTAGGTGGATAACTCATTGAAACACAATAGGTATTATTAGCTTACAATTTCATCACTATTTAAATAGATTTCACATACCTACTCTCTGGAAATAATAGTTTTGTGTGAGATAAATAAAACTATCGATAATAAGCCAATTATCCATATACATGATGCCTCCTTACCCACCAACAGCCCTCATTGTATTCATTGGGGCACCTAATGAACAGAAGTGCATTTACAACAACAACAACAACAACAACAACAACAACAACAACAACAACAACAACCTATTGAGCTGGTACGCACAAATTGACCAATTAAGCGAGTCCACAGAATCATCTGTATTTTTCATTTTGTCCCCCTTGGTAATTGAGTTGACATCCCTGGCGTAGATAATACGTGGTTTAAAGTCTAAAGAGAGGACATCAGACGCTTTTGTCAGTCAGAGTTGTGAGAGTGGGTTTTAAGCAGAGCCCAATCGCTGAACACAGGGAGAGGAGAATGGAGCGTTTCAAGGGGTTTTAATGGTATTCCCAAGCAGGCAAGAATTACATCCAGAAATGTACAACAGGTATGAATAGGGGGATAATGGGGGCAGGCGCACTCCAGTGCCACTGCAGAGGGGAGACGCGGTTTTGTGTTTGAGAGAGGGAGCTGGAACTCCTCTGTAAGCTCCAGGGGGGATCCAGACAGGAACACGCTGGCACGGAGGTCCTGGGCACAAGAGAGGGAAGTTAGTACAGGGATGATCACACGGGGATGCCTAGCAGGTATTCAGACTGAGGCGTCGTACCTAGGTAATGATACTAACACCACGACGACTTCTGGTCAGCGTCGTCCGGTTGAAGTTGGGTCCTCATCATCAGGGGATGGGATACAGCTGTGAGGAGTGAGGTGCCTGACAGCGTGCGAATCAGGGGATGAGGTGCAGCTGAGTTGAGTGACGGGAGGTGAAGGGATGCTGACCATATAAGGGCGTGAGGCTTCCGTGGTGGACGGAAGGGAGGATGAAGAGGAGTGCGTGGTGAATGTGAGGGGAGAAGGAGGGGGAGTGAAGTACGCTCTCGCCGTGATTATGACAAGAGTGACTTCACTCGCATTGATAAAACTCTCCCTCTGGAAGCCAGGTCTATTCAACTTCAGCTCAATATGGTAAATGGCTGCTTTTTTATATAGCGCTTTTATCCAAAGCGCTTCACAATTTGTTACTTACATATTACCCATTCACACACCGACAGTGGAGGCAACCATGCAAGGTGCCAGCCTGCTCATCGGGAGCAATTAGGGGTTAAGTGTCTTGCTCAAGGACACATCGACACGCTGCCCAGGAGTGGGAATCGAACCGGGAACCTCCGGATTGCCAGACGACTGCTCTACCTCCTGAGCCACTGTCGCCCCATTTATAATAATAGGGCCCCCACTTATCTTATAAATTATTTTCAGTGGAATAGGGACATGCTGCATACCCATTACACCAGAGCCAGCATTGCGGACTTGTATTCCAAGGTTCAAAACAAATTATGGGCAAATGGTCTTTTAAAACCTGGCGAGCCACAAATTGCTACCTTCACAGCTAAAAAGCATTAGTAGCCGACGCAATTCTAAGAAAAAAGTCAAATCATGGCTCCTCGACAATGTTAAAAACTAGATGAAAATGTTGTCTGATACATTGTTGTCTGTGGCTACGTTCGTACTGCATTTAAAATGCCTTTTATGTAGTTTGTCAAATTGTTATTTGTGGTCATGTTTTGTATTGCTTGTCTGTTTGAGACCAAGGACCACAATGGAAATAAGTCTTGACTTTTTTGTGTAGCATCCTTGACGTTTTCTGGAATCTTGTATTTAAAAGAAATTTCAAATCAAATCAAATTGTTTCTTTTTAAATATACCTACCTATTACCTAAATATAAAGATACATTCATCCTTAGTGAAAATGAAGCTTTTTAGAATATAGAATAGAACATGCAATGCAAACTAGTTATATACATATGTATAATTCATAAATAAATATAATTCAGTTAATGTCTCACCTTTTTTTTTATACATTTCTACAGGCGGTTGAGGGTGGATGGAAGAAGTAAGGCGTGGGATATATTTTTTTTCCCTCCATGTGTTCTATCTAGATGACGCTGGAAATGGCTTTCTGAGATACCATTTTACAATCTAATAAATCCTTAACTTTTTTTTTTATACATTTTTACAGGCGGTTGAGGGTGGATGGAAGAAGTAAGGCGTGGGACTATATATACTATATATATATATATATATATATATATATTTTTTTTTTCCTCCATGTGTTCTAGATGACGCTGGAAATGGCTTTCTGAGATACCATTTTACAATCTAATAAATCCTTAACTGGAGTTATGTCTCGTGATGGACAGGTGGTGGCCTTGGACACATGACTAATATAATCATCCCTTTGTCAAACAATTCTGGGACTACTTGTGTGTTGTTCATAGCACTGCTCCCATCAAAAAGTATTATTATTTCAAAAACAAATTTATAAAGCAGTTACCATTTTTAAAGACACACCAACTATACTTTACATAATTACCTCGGAAATGAGCCCCCCCCCCCCCCCCCCCACCAGTGCACCTTGAACTAGCTTAGCAAAATTACAATAAAATAATTCCTCGAGGACAAGGTGAGTCATGCAAACCTAGCAGTCTATCAACAAGATGAGTGGCTGTTTTAGCCACATGTCAAGCATTAGATTTAGATTAGATTTTTCTTAGTTTTTCAGCATAATTTCCTAAACAACAAAAATAAAAGTAATGTTCCACTTCAGTTAGAGTAATTACTTTAATAATTTAGGACCTGTTCAGAGGTCATTAATCGGCATGCATGCGATTCGTCTCTGCGATTAACCCATCCCGTCGTCCTTCCCCCCCAAGGGCAGCCGGGAGCAGACAGGCGCAACGTGAGCCACGCCAGGGGACCAATCCAAGTGCTCCTGTCCTTCTTCGTCAAGGACGCCACAGCGTTAGCGATCTTGTTGTTGTGCATGTTTTTCCATTGGGTTTATCTTATCGGGGGGGAAACTAGGGATGCCCCGATCACGTTTTTTGCCACCGATCACCGATCGTCGTGAGCCATATCGGCCGATACCGATCCGATACCGATCGTTTTTGATTAAAAAGAAATTAAAAATTATTTTATATACATTCTTTTTTTTTTAATAAAATATATATATTATATAATTAGACTTGTACTTGTATTATCTGCGAGACATCGCCACCACGCAACAAGTCAAAATGCTCGCTATCTGCAAACAGCTCCACTGTCTGTGTGTACTCTAGTAGCCTCCAGCTACCAAAAAGGATTCTCCGGCGCTGCAGCGGGACCCTATTGGTAACGTTATGCTTTGGTCATTTCACATTCAGCAAGCCCTCAGCTCGAATACGCATTCAATCAATGTTATAAGACATTGATATCAGGAGCTATCTGTAGCTACTGCTAGCCGGCTAGATGACGTTAAGACAACTATTTACTTCAATCAGACATTTCGTTTTGAACAATGAATTAACGTCAGCTAACGCGAGCTAACGGAGGTATCAACATGCACTACAAGACTTGCTGGAGCATTTGTTGATATCAGGAGCTATCGGTAGCTAGCCGGCTAAATACCGTTAGACAATGCCTACTAAAAGTGAATAGTTGACTGGGTAATTTTGTTTAAACAGTAACGATAGCTAGGTAGCTAACGTTAGCTCAGGTCGAATGCACTATCTAGACTCAGCAGAGGAGGTCCGCCTCCTCTGTGTTTACAAACTCTACACGGGTACGGGTGGGGCTAGGGAGGAGGAGCAGTTTGCAGGTCCTGTGCGTCTGAGACAAGCGAGTGAGATATCCACTTGATCAGTTTCCGCGATCGGCGAATATGACTAATTATCGGAATTCCCCGATCGCATATTTATACTAATTATCGGCCGATAACGATCGGTGGCCGATCGATCGGGGCATCCCTAGGGGAAACCCTTGCGAGCACGGGGAGAACATGCAAACTCCACACATAAAGGCCTGGGAGATACCCCACCTGGGTACCTGGCATCATGGTAACCTGGTCCCCAAGCGGGAATCGAACCCTGGACCTTCTTGCTGTGAGGCGACAGTGTTAACCACTACACCACGTGCCGCTAATATGACACAAATGTAGATATAAAACAAATTCTAAATTCTGATAAACTTTTCCAAAGTAGTGGACCTTGCCCATAGAGACAGGTTATGGTGCTTATTAAAGGAAAACTCCAACATTTTGGGAAATTAGCTTATTTGGCATCTACCCTGGAGTTCGACAAGAAGATACATATGCTTTTTCTTCTCTGTGCATGCAGTAGGAGTAGGAAGACATGCACCGTTAGCCTAGCTTAGCGTCAGTCACTGGAAGTAGGTTCCTCCATTAGCCTAGTTCCAAACGTCTTCCTACTCCCACTGCATGCACAGAGAAGAAAAAGGTATGCTGCATCTTGTCTAACTCCAGGGTTCCCAAAATGTTGGAGTGTTAAAGGAAAACTCCAACATTTTGGGAAATTAGCTTCAATTTAACATCTTCCCTGCAGGCTGGAGTTAGACAAGAAGATACATACCTTTTTTGTCTCTGTGCATGCAGTAGGCTTAGGGAATGCCCGCACCGTTAGCGTAGCTTAGCTTCATCACTGGAAGTGGGGCAGTCCTTTACCCTGAAGTTCCCTACAGTCCCCTACAGTCACAAAATACACTCCAAATACAACTCCAAAACGTTCCTGTAAACATGTGACCTGTGTATTTACCACATGGAGAAATAAAAAATAATTGAATTCGACATTTACGTTTTCTAAGCAAATATACTCGGAACTATTTTTTGCCGAACCACTCCTCTCTGGGCGCAGTGATTTCAGTGCTACTTTCTAATGTCGAGGGAGGCGGCCGGCCAGTGTTTACCAATGTGACTATAGCTTAGCGACATGTGTAAATGAGAACTTAGTTTGCCCCATGCATCATGATGATTATAATAGTCACTTACTCGATAGACAACTGTCCGTTAGGTCCACTCGGCATGGGGCGTCTTTTCCAATTTATTTTCGGAACATGGAAAAACGTTCCAACCACTTCTGGATGTGTTAGCGCTGAGAAATGTTCCTTGCTCGTTAGACAGTCTTGTTGTGCACTGTCCTCTTCATCCGATATATAAACGGTAAACGGTATGAATTTGCGCTACGGTATGGATTTTGACTATACCTTGTGACCGGTAGAGCAACACAGTGGTGGAGGGAGGGGGCTGCCAGGAGCGGAGCCAACGCCAGCCCGCCGAGACAGGGCTCCACAGTGCGACTATTTCACTCGCATTTCCCCCTAAAAATAGTGCAAACTGGAAAAATTATTTAGGAGCACAGAGGCTTTGCGTAGTGGGCGTGTCAATTTATTTTTTTATTATTTATGTTTCAACAATGACAAAAAAAGCCAGCGGTGGACCGACATAGCAAACGCTGTCACTGTTTACTTGTGTAAGGACATGGTTCCTTTTCAAACTGTCGATAGAAAGGGCTTTAAAGACATGGTCAAAACACGATCCAAGATATGCGGTACCTGCCTGCAGACACTTGAGAAAAGGTTTTGCATTTTTCTATTGCAGTTTTGCACAATAAATGTTCTTAAAATACCTCTGTACTATGTGAAATATGTCCTAGTAATACAAGAGTACAGGAATAGCTGCCATACCAGTGTTTTACCCCTTCAGAAGCATTTATATTTTAAGATAAGTTAATATACCGTGATATTATATACCGTTACCGTCTACGCTTCAAATTAATGCGATATACATTTTAGACCATACCGTCCAGCCCTGGCACAGAGTCCCATTCATTACAGCAGAAGCACTCTATTTCTGTCGTCATAGGTTGGCATAATCCACATTTGCACCACCAATCCGTGTCTGTTCTGACTCTCCACATGGCCCCAAGCTGTTCTGCTTCATCCTCGCGTCTCGCACGGTCAGCTTCCAAAACACGTAGTTCCTCCTCTTTGTATTCGGGTTCAAAAAGATAAGCTTCTGGATCTTTGTTTGTCCCAAAGTATTCATCATCCTCTGAGGATTCCTCTCTTTCAAAGTCGGCCATGATTAGCAGCAGTCAAGTTAGTCTGTCGCTAAGCTACTAGTCACATTGGTAAACACTGGCCGGCCGCCTCCCTCGACATTAGAAAGTAGCACTGAAATCACTGCGCCAAGAGAGGAGTGGTTCGGCAAAAAATTGTTCTGAGTATATTTACTTAGAAAACGTAAATGTCGAATTCAATTATTTTTTATTTCTCCACGTGGTAAATACACAGGTCACAACATGTTTACAGGAACGTTTTGGACTTGTATTTGGAGTGTATTTCGTGACTGTAGGGAACTTCAGGGTAAAGGACTGCCCCACTTCCAGTGATGAAGCTAAGCTACGCTAACGGTGCAGGCGTTCCCTAAGCCTACTGCATGCACAGAGACAAAAAAGGTATGTATCTTCTTGTCTAACTCCAGGGAAGATGTTAAATAAGCTAATAAAATTTGCTTATTTAACATCTTCCCTGGAGTTAGACAAGAAGATACATACCTTTTTCTTCTCTGTGCATGCAGTAGGAGTAGGAAGACGTTGGGAACTAGGCTAATGGAGGAACCTACTTCCAGGGACTGACGCTAAGCTAGGCTAACATTGCGTGTCTTCCTACTCCTACTGCATGCACAGAGAAGAAAAAGGTATGTATCTTAACAAGACAGTATGGAGGTTGTTCTACCCTAAATGTTCACCACTGTTCATTAGTTAGGATGCCCAATACACAAGTGCCTGCTTTAAAGTGAATTCTCTATGATTCTAAAAGATAAATGATTTCAGACTTAACTGAAATTATTGCCTCTTTCATACGCACCACAAGCATGCTTTTATCTCCGGCTGCCTCACGTACAGATATGCCATATGGGATTTTGTACTTGATGGAGGCTACTACTAGACACCCCGTGTGTGAATGAGTACAGGCGGGGGTTTGGAACAGCTTTTATCTAGTGAAGTTATGGACAAATCTTACAAGCACGAAACACAGAGAGAGTCGTGGGGAACTCGGTGTTCTTATATTGTTTTGTCAGGGTTGTTATTGTTGTTATCACTGTGTGGGTCGATTCTACATCCATCTCCCAATGTGCCTTGATATTTCTATCTGAACTCGGTGTTCTTATATTGTTTTGTCAGGGTTGTTATTGTTGTTATCACTGTGTGGGTCGATTCTACATCCATCTCCCAATGTGCCTTGATATTTCTATCTGATATTTTCCTTGATATATTCTGATTTAAGGACAGTTTTTAATCATTGGCCATGTTGGCTATTTGTTTTTGCCAGCTTAGAGGAATATTTTAAAGGCCCAGTCACTGATGGCATTATGGTGCCACCTATTGATATATTTCCTCCCCAATACTGTCTTTGAATACAAAGTGATCCAGCTTTCTTTTGACTTTTTCTTTTTCGTCTGAGCCTTCGACGCAAGGCCCCCCCACGCCAGCATATTTTAGCCTTGTGATGAAGCTGTCAGAAACGCCATCCCTGCTGATTAATAAAGGCAGACTCCTTTTTTAACCTGACATATTGCAGTAGTCAATATTGCAATCTCGGTCTTCGATTAATCGCGCAGCTAGTTTTTATTTACCGTGGATTCAGTTGCGCTGCCGTCTGGTCGGCGGACTGTTTAACCTTGACACTTATTTCCTCCTCTTCTCTCTTCCCTACAGCGCTCTACTCCATCATCCTCTTCTGTGTCTTCCTATGGATACCCTTTGTTTACTTCTACTACGAGGAGAGGGATGACGACGGCAACAAGTGCTCGGTGAGGAGGCTCTTTCACCCACTCCATTGTACCCCGGCCCTGGACACAAGTGACTCTTAATCTTAGTCAGTCTCCCATAGGGACACATTACTGGGGCTACGATTTGATTATCAAAACTGATTCCAGACGCATCACACATTTTGTATTTGATCCCATTCAATATATTGTCGAGTTTAAGTCTATTTTAATTTCTATAGCTCTCTATTTCATTCAGGAAGCACTGCAGCTGCAAAGTGATGTACGCTATATAGAAATAGTAATTATGAGAACATTCAGAGTAAAAAGATACAGTACACAACATGGCAAAATCCAGTGCATAGCAACATTTACAAAAGACTCAAATGGAATAGGGAAAACAATTTAATGTGGGAATTGGGGTTGGGTTGAGTCATGTCTGAATTTAAAAGATAGATTACACAGAGTTGGGGTTGGGTTGAGTAATGTTTGGATTTAAAAGCTAGTAGTAATGTTTGGATTTAAAAGATAGATTACACAGAGTTGGGGTTGGGTTGAGTAATGTTTGGATTTAAAAGCTAATTACACAGAGTTTGGGTTGGGTTGAGTAATATTTGGATTTAAAAGCTAGATTACACAGAGTTGGGGTTTAGTAATGTTTGGATTTAAAAGCTAGATAAACACAGAGTTGGGGTTGAGTAATGTCTGGATTTAAAAGATAGATAAACACAGAGTTGGGGTTGGGTTGAGTAATGTCTGGATTTAAAAGATAGATCAACACAGAGTTGGGGTTGGGTTGAGTAATGTTTGGATTTAAAAGCTAATTACACAGAGTTTGGGTTGGGTTGAGTAATATTTGGATTTAAAAGCTAGATTACACAGAGTTGGGGTTTAGTAATGTTTGGATTTAAAAGCTAGATAAACACAGAGTTGGGGTTGAGTAATGTCTGGATTTAAAAGATAGATAAACACAGAGTTGGGGTTGGGTTGAGTAATGTCTGGATTTAAAAGATAGATCAACACAGAGTTGGGGTTGGGTTGAGTAATGTCTGGATTTAAAAGATAGATTACACAGAGTTGGGGTTGAGTAATGTCTGGATTTAAAAGATAGATAAACACAGAGTTGGGGTTGAGTAATGTCTGGATTTAAAAGATGGATTACACAGAGTTGGGGTTGAGTAATGTCTGGATTTAAAAGATAGATTACACAGAGTTGGGGTTGAGTAATGTCTGGATTTAAAAGATAGATAAACACAGAGTTGGGGTTGGGTTGAGTAATGTCTGGATTTAAAAGATAGATCAACACAGAGTTGGGGTTGGGTTGAGACTAGTAATGTCTGGATTTAAAAGCTAGATTACACAGAGTTGGGGTTGAGTAATGTCTGGATTTAAAAGATAGATCAACACAGAGTTGGGGTTGGGTTGAGTAATGTCTGGATTTAAAAGCTAGATTACACAGAGTTGGGGTTGAGTAATGTCTGGATTTAAAAGATGGATTACACAGAGTTGGGGTTGAGTAATGTCTGGATTTAAAAGATAGATTACACAGAGTTGGGGTTGAGTAATGTCTGGATTTAAAAGCTAGATTACACAGAGTTGGGGTTGAGTAATGTCTGGATTTAAAAGCTAGATTACACAGAGTTGGGGTTGAGTAATGTCTGGATTTAAAAGCTAGATTACACAGAGTTGGGGTTGAGTAATGTCTGGATTTAAAAGCTAGATTACACAGAGTTGGGGTTGAGTAATGTCTGGATTTAAAAGATAGATTACACAGAGTTGGGGTTGAGTAATGTCTGGATTTAAAATATAGATTACACAGAGTTGGGGTTGAGTAATGTCTGGATTTAAAAACTAGATTACACAGAGTTGGGGTTGAGTAATGTCTGGATTTAAAAGCTAGATTACACAGAGTTGGGGTTGAGTAATGTCTGGATTTAAAAGCTAGATTACACAGAGTTGGGGTTGAGTAATGTCTGGATTTAAAAGATAGATTACACAGAGTTGGGGTTGAGTAATGTCTGGATTTAAAAACTAGATTACACAGAGTTGGGGTTGAGTAATGTCTGGATTTAAAAGATAGATTACACAGAGTTGGGGTTGAGTAATGTCTGGATTTAAAAACTAGATTACACAGAGTTGGGGTTGAGTAATGTCTGGATTTAAAATATAGATTACACAGAGTTGGGGTTGAGTAATGTCTGGATTTAAAAACTAGATTACACAGAGTTGGGGTTGAGTAATGCCTTGTGCTTCCTGGATGGACCTGTCCGGTGCTCCTGGGCATCACGACACAATGATGGCAATCAAGCGAGCTGCTGTTTGATGCACTTGGTCCAAACTGTCTATTTTATACGAGTAGGGTTCGCACAAGGTCCTTGAAGTGCTTAAAGTGCTTGATTTCTTTACCAAAAAAAAGTCGAGGCCCGGAATTCCTTGAAAACGGCAAATCTTTTAACAAGGTGCTTAAAAAGTCATTGGAATTCAAATCAACCATTCACATTGAACGTTTTGTTCAGCCATGATACAATTGTTCTGAATCAAGAAATTGCATTTTTTTTATTATCTAAAGTGTAACTAATTGTCAGAAATTGGTTTTAAGCCCATACATATAGGATCTGTACATCTGGATACAGACGGATGCTGACAAATTTACAGACCACTTCCCCATTTCTCCCCCACGCCGACTAACTACCGACACATATTGACTGGTCTCCTGTTCGTTCCGCTGCTCCCGGTTGGCACCGCCTCATTAGTCCACATAGACTTCCCCGACTCCCCTGACCAGCTGTAGTGGATTTAAAATGGTATTTCACCGCAGTAGAAAACACCTCCGCTTTCCAGCACCTCCACGTGAGTTCTTAAATGCTCAACCAATCACACACTAGCTGCCCCGGGCATATTACCTTGCATACCACCATGCATACATAATTACCTGTTACATAATTCCAGAGACGGGGGGGAGTCTGGACTATTACGGCACATTACAGCGCACAGCGCTCTTAAGTCTGTCGGACTACTAGCCATCAATTCAACTTACATTAGCTTTAGAGGCCCTAAACTCTGGAACACTCTAAATTCATCATTGAGGTCAACAACCTTCTTATCCATATTCAAAAAACTATTAAAATCTCATTTAATTTCATCATAAATCACTGTCACATTAAGTTACTCCTGTGTCATCAGTGTTACATCTTCTGTTAGTATGACTGCTTGTTTCCTTTTCCTCATTATATACCGTTAATATGCTATTCTCCTCTGTCTTTGCCCTCTTGTACACATTTTTTTTTAAATAATAATTCTTCTTGTTACTGACTCGTGTAAATGTTCCATGTTTTCGCATTAGTGTCTGCCTTATGTCTCTGATCCTGTTTTGTAGTTTATTTTGTAGTCCATGTTTACATGTAATTTGTCCATATTGTTTATGGACAACGATGGGAGTGGAACTTTGTACAAGCCCTTTGGGCTTCGTTCCCTCCTAGCACTTTTCTTTTTTTAAATAATGTGCTAAATAAATGAACTAAACTAAACTAAGTATTTGGGTGATATTACAGAATCAGCCTTTTTGTTTAACCTCATTTTTACACAGGTTTTAAAAGAGAGCCATAGCTGAAGAGGTTTGAGAACCACTGCCTGAAATTAACGCTTTTATTTTCCTAAGCGACCAAACAACTTTGACTTGATGGGGCCAGCGACCTCCCCAGGGACCTGCTATCCCCCCCCCACTGTCAGCCTTCAGCTACAGCCATCAATGCTCATAATTCAAAATAGTGTTGTAAAAAATATCGAAAAAACGATACATATCGATTCTGAATATTTAAAACGGTTTCAATACTCATTTCCCGAAATATCGATATTAAATTATTCATACATTTTTTTTTCTTTAAGATTGAACCCTTTTCCCTGTGGTATCGAAAATGGTATAGAATATCGATACTTTTCAAGGTATCGTATCGAAGTTCGAAATTCCAGTATCGTGACAACACTAGCTTGAAGACAGAATTAAATAATATCAGCGGTGTCTACTTTGGTGTGTTTGTCGAAAGTAGCATTTTTAGCCTTTTCAAAAGGAAAGAAGGTGAGCCACGGAGACTACGGGTCCCCAGAGGGGCCATTATTAGTGGTGGACTATTCAAAAGACCTAGCGCTGCCCCCTCGAGTAGATCAGTTGACTATTTGGTCGCTAAAGGTCTCTGTCTGCTAATACTAGCCATTTCCTGGACAGTGATCAACAGGAGTGTTCCCAGATTTGCTTTGTCATTCATTTACAGACGAACAATAATTTAGGAAACAATTTTATAGAATTGTTAATTAAATGTAACCGTTTGATTTCATTGGCAAACTACTCTTGATTATTAATTGATTTATAAAACATGTCCTAATATGGACTCAATGCTTTGTGTTCCAAAAATATTACCTAGGGTAGACGTTATGCCAAAGTAGAGATATCACTTCCACTGACGGTGGCATCAGGATACACTTCTGCTTGTCACACATGCTAAATGTAGTGTGTTTACATGGGATCATGTGAAATGGCTCATGTCAAAACTAGTGATGCACGATATATCGGCCGCCGATATAATATCGGCCGATATGGCAGTTTTTTTTTTACACATCGGTATCGGTCCGATATCAAGATAGGGCCGATATGGGCCGATATAAAAAAAGAAAAAAATATATATATATTTTGTAATCTTTTATTTATTATTATATATATTTTTTCATACATGTTTTGGCCTTAAATAATTGCAAAATATCAGTCATTTCTGAAAATAAGTTACAAAAGTTAAAAAAAAATGCGTTTTGGAAAATAACTTTATTTGATTAAAAAAGTGTTTTCTATACAGAGCTATCGACATCGGTAAATATCGGTATCGGCCAGAACAGCAATATTAATATCGGTTATCGGTATCGGCCACAATTTTCACATCGGTGCATCACTAGTCAAAACCATATTTCCATTTACATATCCTGACTATGAGAAGCCATAATGTGATATCTGGGATACGCAGATATTATCTGGGATATTGAGGCTTGCCTAATTCAGTTTACCGTTGCTGTTTTACAGTATGCAATATCGGTTTTCATAGTAATTCATCAGTTAATTTACTTGTGGACACATACAAGTTATTAAAGGTGCTATAGATACAATTTGTATGTAGAATAATACTTTTTCCTAAAAATACAGCCACAGAGTGTTTAGAAAGGTTTCTACCTTTTACCCCCCAAAACTATTGATTAATGCATTTAATAAATTAACTGCTGGTGCTCTAGTGTGACATATAGTGGCTGAATGTTCTCTATATCAGGGGTTCTCAACCTTTCTCCTGCCAAGGCACCCCTGTGTTCAATAAAATATTCCAGGGCACCCCTACATACGATAAATACTTTTCCGGTCCTGTCTTTTTTGCTACAATGATGACAAAAGTGCTTGCTTTCAAAATAATGTTTATTTAAGAAACCGGGAAACACATTTTGTGTCTATATGCAGGCTATATAATGCATTATTAACAGGTGTTTCAGGTCTAAATAGCTTAGTACTGTTGACATTACACTGCTTGTAGTAGTAAATCAAATAGCATATTTCTTTAAATAAAATCTGTTGCAGCTGCACACTTTTCCATAAAAATAGCATATAGATAAGTGTGACCATTTCTCAAACTGAAAATCATGTATTTTCTTTTAAATACAGAAAAGGATCACCAAGTTACCATTTCTCAAAAAATATAAATAAATACAGAAAATAAGCACTCGTTCACTCAGTGGAAATGTCTAGCTCAATGCGAGGTCTGCTGCTGCTGGCTAATAATACGGTCAATACGCGGGGAGATCTTTGACAAGGCAACACGCATGTCATCCTCAAGGCTCAACTTGGCCCTATATTTTGTTTTCAGAGCTGTCATGGATGAAAAGCCAGCTTCACACAGATATGTGGTGCTGAATGGTATCAACACCTTAACTGCTGCATCATGAGATACTTGGTACTGAGCACCACACTCTGAAACTAGCTCTCCAGGTGGATGTATCAGATGAGATTTCAAAAAAGTTCAATGAGTTGAGTCAGGAAGCTTTGTCTCAATGTTGTCTGTAAAGTTTTTTTTATCCAGAGTAACTTGGTGATCCTTTTCTGTGTTTTATTAACACCAAGTTTCATAATGATTTTCAGATTTTGAGAAATGGTCAAACTGATCCAAATATGGTATTTTCGTGGAAAACAGTGCAGCTGCAACAGATAGCACTTTAGTGATAATTTTCTGTAATTAAAAAATTATAAAAAAAAAGAAAAAAATATTATAAATATCAAGGCACCCCTGGCAGCTCTCTGCGGCACCCTGGGGTGCCACGGCACCCCTGTTGAGAACCGCTGCTCTATATCACCTTTTAAGATTGAATGTAGCTGAGGGCATTTCATTTCATTAGATTTCTGACATGTTACGCATGTCTCGTAATATCAGATTTCGCAATTGGCTGAATGTAGCCCCGCGTGTAGCATCTGCTTATATCTGGTACCTGTATTGTTTCAGTACCGTCCCTAATAAACTACGACGTGCAGCATTTATTTAACCTTACTGTAGATCAATCCAAAAGCTTGATGAATACGGACCCTACGCCTTTTTTTTTTTAGGTGTGCAACAAAAAGGATTTAAACAGAGCTCTGCGTGGCCGCCCGTCACGCTGGTTGGTATCAGGAGATGTTCACCGCACCCCGACTGCATTTCTTTTGGCATAAAAAGACCCCTTGTTCTCACCTCGAACGCTGCTGAAATTTCACCCATCTTCGAGAGGACAGCGTAGTGAATGATGTACAGATTACATGCAACAGAGGGCCCCCCCCCCCCCCTCCCGCCCTGTGTGTTGGTTTTGAGCTGACAGAGGCACTTTCTCTCACCGATGGAGATGCTTCCTTTGAGTAATTACTTTGGAAGCACTGCGCGGATTGCAGTGGGAGGGAGAAGTCTTAGCAGGTCACACAGACTACAAAGTTATCTCAGCAGGTCACACCGACTACAAAGTTATCTCAGCAGGTCACACCGACTACAAAGTTATCTCAGCAGGTCACACAGACTACAAAGTTATCTCAACGGGTCACACCGACTACAAAGTTACGCCTCCCCGCTCCCCCGCTGGCCCTCACTAAATGTAATGAGAATAATTTAATAATTAGGCAAGAGTTTTTAATTTTTTTATTTGATCAAAGGGCTGAGATTTACCACTGCTTCCTCTTTCATTTCAGCAAGTGAAGAATGCGCTGAAGTACACCGTTGGATTTGCCGTGGTCTGCGCGGTGCTACTTCTAATTGGGTGAGTCCCCGAGATGTCCGTGGCTCATGATGGGTGGGGGAGAGGCGTGTGGACACAGCGCCGTGTGGAGTTAATGAGAGGGGAAGGCCTCTTCAGCGGCCCCTGGTGCCACCTGTCAGCCCATGATGAGGCACCAGGCAAATACATGTTCTCTGCACTTTTGACCCTTTTCTGAATATATGAACCTCAGCTGTCTGTGTGGAAGAGAGGCCTCTGCGAGAATAGGAGGTAACAACTTTAGTTAAGGATAACGGATTATAATATAATAATTATAATGCGATATATCAATTGGCAACAGGAAATGGACGTCGTGGGTCTATTTGGAATGTTACTGTTGTCACTTTGAAAACAGTCTATGCATATGAATCTTCTCCCACCGCTTCCCTCACAAAACAGAATAAATAATACAGGAGTGATCTGATAGTATAGCTAAATTAATTATGACCGCCAAATTAATTTATTCTCTGTGATTGAGGTTTGTGTGCTCAGTGTTCACACAGCCGTCGACAGTACAAACCTGCAGCTAAAGACCTTCCAAAACCAGCTCCAAGGTGGTTAAAATGTAATATTTCTACAACCCCTGGAATCGTAGTTTCGATGATACTCTGGTACCATAGTGCGGTTTTCAGTGTAGGCTAATGGAACATGAGGCCAGCGACTGCTTTTCGATTTAATATTATTATCATTATTATACTCTATACTAGGGCTGTCTTAAATACTTTGAAGCTTCGTTCGATGGCACAAGCTTCGAACACAAAAAAAAATCGAAGTAAAAAAAAATTAAAAATAATATTACTTAAAAAAATATATATATTTTGCCTCCAAAATCTTGCGCCTCCATTCCAATGAAACGAAAGTAAGCGCGCCTTCCCGCCTCCATTCCAATGAAACGAAAGTAAGCGGCGCCTCGACTCCACCTCTCTACAACAAGCACATGGAGATTATCTGTGTTGAAAACAACAAGGATATGTGCAGCAGACATGTCGACGAAGAAGCGAAGCAATGCTGTTTGTTATTTAAGACTATGTCGGACAGATTTGTGTTCATTGTGCTGCTTTTTTAAAGTGTCCCGACCCATATCAAAATATGTCTTAATAAAACGTGCTTAATTAAGTCGAATTCTGCCTTTGTCTCTATCAACTACATATAACTATTTATATAATTGTTTGCTTGATAGACGAAGGTTGGCAGCGCAGCCGAGTGAAACCTTGTTGGCTGCGTCACAGTCACGAAAGGGGCTACTTAATTAATTAATCCAATCCACTTTATTTATAGAGCACATTTAAAAACAACAAAGTTGACCAAAGTGCTGTACAAGTCCCACAACATAAGATACAAAAAAATATAAAAAAGATATATTAAAAAAATATATATATAATTTTTTTTAATTTTTTTTGAAGCTTCAAATTAAAATCGAAGCTCGGCCCCGAAGCTTCGATTGCCAAAAAAAGCTTCGAAGGTCAGCCCTACTCTATACTGTAGATCAGTGGTTCCCAAAGTCGGGGTCGCGACCCAAAGGTGGGCCGCGAGCAGCCATGGATGGGCCGCGAGATGATTTAAAAAAAAATAAAAAATAAAAAAAAACTTTTTTTTTTTTTTTTTTAATTTTTTTTGTCAGGCCACTGAACTTAGAAGCAGGCCAGGACAGTGTTTCTAGTTGTATTCTAAAATTCTATTCTATTGTATTCTAAAATGTGACTATATGGTTTTATATTAACTTAATAAATAAACAAAAACGAAAAATCTACTTATTTCAACGAACATTTCAAACTAAATAACAGATTATGCACATAAAACGCTGAAAACAACCGAAGCAACAATAGTATTTTAATGAGGCTATTATTATTATCATTATTATTTTGCAACAAGTTAGCCCTCTCATAAATAGCACATATAAATTAATAACTAACTTGAACTAACTTAATAGGATTGAAGTGATATTTGGCTTAAAAAATCGATCGCCTGACAAAAAAAAAAAAAAAAAAAGCCAGACGATGTGCATTGGGCCGCGGCTCTCTGACGCCTTATTTTCTGGGACCCGGCCTGAAAAGTTTGGGAACCCCTGCTGTAGATCAGGGGTCAGCAACCTTTTTGACATGGAGTGCCTGTTTGAAATATAGTTGTAACTAGTGTGCCTCAACAATATTCCATGCATCGTAATTTTTTTCTTCTCATAATCAGGTATTTTTAATGATAATTTTTACATTATTACATCCTTATTGTTATTGTTATTTTTATTTTTTTATTGATCTTTTTCCCCCTCCATTTTCCTCCGATTTTCTCCCATCCCAATGTTAGTCGTTATGCCAATTCCCAGTCCCTTCCTGGTCGCTGCGCACTTACCCCCCACAGTCAGATCATCTGGGAGAGTGGAGGCTACCACGTGCTTCCTCCGACACACGTCCAGCCAATCACCGCTTCTTTTCACCTGGCAGCGCGGATTCTCATCGAGAGGGCGTAGCGTGTGGGAGGACCACACTATCCCCCTCAAGTCCTATCCGCGCTTAGCAGGCGCCCCGACCGAACTGTAGGAGTCGCTGTTTACAACGACCCGGACCCACCCCGCCAGCTTCTCCCACCCTCTAATACAGCCAATTGTATTAGTGCAGACGGCCAGCCAAGCTGGTGACAACCCCGGAGCTGTGAGCTGGATTCGAACAGGCGAATCCAGCTCACAGCTCCGGGGTTGGTGACGAACGCAATCTCCGCTCGGCCACCTAACCGCCTGTTATTGTTATTATTAACAATATTATTATGATGGTTGTATCAACCCTAAATCTGAGTTGGGGGGGGGGGGGGGGGGGGGGGTGCAATGCAGACAAACAGCTGCATACAGTGCGACCATTTCACTCACATTTGCCCATTCATTTTTGGACACATCACACACCATCGGTGCTGTCATAGCTCCACCTACAGGCCTAATGGAGAACACCAGGAGAACACCAGGATGTGAATGGAGGGTGAATGTGAGGTATATCGTGTAAATAAGTGTTGATTGATCGCAAGACTACACTGTAAAAAAATTAATAATAATAAGTTACCAGAACTTAAAAATATTGAGTTCAGTTACTGTGCATTAAGGTTTTCAGTTTTCAATCCATAATAAGTTAACAGAAAAATAAGTACACAACCACATTATTTCAACCTAATAAAACTATGTTTATTGTCATTGTTTTAAGAACACAAGTTGACTTGGTAATACTCACATTTTGAGTAAAAAATGTTCAATGAAATAGAAAAATAAATAATAAAATTGGTTGATTAATCCCACTGGTCACAACGGTGACTGTAATAATGTTTTTGTTATAAGGCTCTGCAAATGTTACTGAATGATGTAGCAATGTATTTCCAGCAACTTCAATAGCTTCAACAAGATAAATGCGACAACAGTGCAAAATATTTCACTATAATATTAAAAAAAAAAAAAAAAAAAATTATACTGCTGCCCCCTGTGCCTATGCAAATGCCCCCGCGTGCCTGTGCCTAGGGTTGCCTACCCCTGCTGTAGATACTTGCCTTACAATGAAGTCTTATCGGACGGCCAGCTAATTCATTGTAAAGCCCAAGGTTTTCCTTGTCTGTGTGATTGTGGAGACACCAGTCTGACCAGATAAATCCATGCTGTGTTCATCAGCGCCGGCGCAAAACAACATAAACATAATGGATTTCTGTTGCCGCGGCGATGCCAGAGTTCACGCTATACAATGGGCTCTTTCAACCATTAAATGGCACAGACAGAATGCCCCGGTCTGGACTGAAGAGCGCTTGTTCACTCTCGCACACGCCAGAAGTTGGAAAGTTACGACTCTTTTCAGACGGAAGCAATTTAGCCCATTTTACCTTTTGAACCGTCCCCATTGCAGACTTTTGTGCCGTGGAATTGTTTCCTTGGTCCCTTGATTCGCTGCGACATGATGGCTTTTTATTCGGGGCTGTCTCCAGGTCTGATGCCTGGAGATGTGAAGGCAGTGTTTGCTGACTATCGATTTGATTGGTTTCTCGGTTGAAATTATAGGGCTTTTGTTTGCAAAAGCACCTTTCTTCTTTCTTTCTCCTTTTTCATCCATTTTCTCCCCAATTGAGTCGTTATGCCAATCCCCCCCTGTGTCACGGTCCTGGTCATTGCGCTATCCTCCTGTCAGTTTGAGGGGGGTGTAGACTAGGGCTAAACCCAAACGTTCGAACGTGCGGACCTTCGTTCGTTACGTTGACATTCAAGTTCTACTTTTTTTTTTATATATATATATATATATATATATATATATATATTTTTTTTGATCCACTTTTTCTCCCATTCCAATTTTCGTATCATCCAATTCAACCCTCCCCTGTCTCGAACGCTGTTTCTTGCCTCCCACAAGCCGGCTGCAATGTGGACTAAGTCATACATAGCACAAGTCCCCTCCGATACTCGAGGTAACAGCAGTCGCATCTTTCCACCTGCGCGGCGCAATCTTTCAGCGTCAGGGGTCTGCGCTTTGGAGGGGCGCCGCCCCCGTCGCTTCCTGATTCTACTGCGCAGGCGCACCAACCGACCTGTAGGAGTCGCTGTCCACAACGCCCGATCCCCACCCATCAGTTTCCCACCCCCTAATACTGCCAATGTGTATTAGTACGGACGACCAGCTAAACTGAAAGCAATGTGGAGCGCTGGGCTCGAACAGGCGAACCCAGCGTCTCCAGTATTCGTGGTGAGCGCCTTGCCCACTGCACCACGTAGCCGCCCTTATATATATTTTTTGTATGTGTCTATTCATTCTGTTTAAACCAATGGGGTTTTTCTTCACAGTTGCAGAAAGGTGATTAAGAAAAAAAAAGTTATTTTGATATTTTCTTTTTTTGTAAATATTTTTTTTTAAATTAAAAACGAAGGTTCGAACGTCCGTTCGGAAAAACCCTGACATAGTTCGAATCCCAAAAACAGGCTTCAGGGACAGCCTTAGACTAGCACACGTCTCCTCCGGTACATGTGGAGTCACCAGCCAGCTTTCCACCCGCTAACACTGCCAATCGTGTTTGTTGGAACGTCTGACCAAGGTGGAGCTACCGCTACCGGGAATTGAACCCAGGACAACTTTTTAAAATAACTACTGACCTTCAACAGCTGCTGGGTTTTGACGTGTCATATTTAAAGAGTTTTAAAATGATAGGACAGTGTCCTAAACGTGGGGCCTTTTGCCATGTTTGGAACATCTATTTCACTATCCCCATGCTACAATGTCCTGTCTCATCCCGGGTTGTTGAATAGCTGTTCGTTGGACAATTACTCAATTTGAACACTAGCCCCATTCAAATTGTATCATCAAAAGTTTGGCTCAATTGCATTTGGCTCATATCATGAGCCTCCTCAATGGCCATCGATAACATACAAGTTAATCATTAATCACGTCATAGTCTCATCCACTGTTTGAATGACAAGTCTGCAGATTAGTTTGTAGCTTGATTAATGCTCTTGTTTGTCCAAGAGAAATGAACGGCCAGACGACCTCTGTTTGATGGATAATGGTTAAAGCCAGCACTGTGCTCCTGCATGAGAAACACTGCGGTTCTGGTTATTATGGGGTTTATTTAATTGAGGTCCAAGCGAAGCAGCTGCATATCAAATTATGTCTACTTTATATGTCTGTGCCGTTCTGTATCATTTGGCAATGGTATGGGAGGTACTTAAAGGCACTTTAAATGTATGAAAATTAATTTGTTCATCATATGAATCCATTCCTGTAATATTTTTTTTTCAATTATATATATATTTATATTTGATTTATTAACATAAAAAACATTTGGCAACTGGATTTGGATCCAAGCTATGCTCTGTTACAGTGTTCTAACATGTAGGTTTGGACCCACGCTATGCTCTGTTACAGTGTTCTAACATGTAGGTTTGGACCCACGCTATGCTCTGTTACAGTGTTCTAACATGTAGGTTTGGACCCACGCTATGCTCTGTTACAGTGCTCTAACATGTAGGTTTGGACCCACGCTATGCTCTGTTACAGTGCTCTAACATGTAGGTTTGGACCCACGCTATGCTCTGTTACAGTGTTCTAACATGTAGGTTTGGACCCACGCTATGCTCTGTTACAGTGTTCTAACATGTAGGTTTGGACCCAAGCTATGCTCTGTTACAGTGTTCTAACATGTAGGTTTGGACCCACGCTATGCTCTGTTACAGTGTTCTAACATGTAGGTTTGGATCCACGCTATGCTCTGTTACAGTGTTCTAACATGTAGGTTTGGACCCACGCTATGCTCTGTTACAGTGTTCTAACATGTAGGTTTGGATCCATTGCATCTGTCCTGCGCCTGTGCTGTGTCTGTGTTGCGTCTGTGCTAGGGTTGGGCATCGTTTGGATTTGAACGATTCCGATTCCGATTATCCATATCGATTCGAGAGCACATGTATTGTATTTATTATTTTTATGTCTTTTAATCTACATTAATTTTGACTTAATTACTGGACTGTCATTATTGTTATTATTATTTCTGTCATTGTCCTGTGACTTATCATTGATTATTACTGTTACTGTATTGTTTGTCTAGTTTCATGTTAAAAAAGGGAAAATAAAAAACATTTGTTCAAAAAAAAAAAAATCGAAATGCAAATATGTTACGGGTTAAATACCTTGTTTGTGCTCTTGGTTGTTTTCAATAGGATTTCTGTTGGTCTTAATGGGTAGTTGATCCCATGGAGGTTAAACAGTTACTTTCTTAAGCAGTTCTGTGTTTTTGGTCAGTGACATAACTATGTGACTTGGGATTTGTTTGTTTTTTTTTATTTGCCAGTGTTTCTCACAAGGGGTGGGGGAAAAATCGATACGTAGTAGTATCGCGATACTTTGCGTGGCGATACTGTATCGATACAGGGACGCCAAGTATCGATATTTAATTATTCATAATTAGGAAGTTGCATTGTTCATTTCAATACCTGTAATAGTACAGTAGTCCACACACACATGTGCATTCAGTTAAGTTGGAATATGACTGTAATACAAACAGTTCAGTTTGTCAGGTACATGCAACACAGATTACAGTGTTTACATCTGTCAGCTTGAGAAAATACCATGTTCTGCAATACAAATTCTTGAAGTGAGATGAACAGACTGACCTTTATTTTATTAGATAAAACATGTTGACAAAGTTTTACTTTGCAGTTGAAAAAGATAATAAATTAAATTTGAAAAAAATTAAAATATCGCAAAATATCGCGATATGTTTAGTATCGCAATACTATCGTATCGTGACGCAAGTATTGCGATAGTATCGTATCGTGAGGTCTCTGCCGATTCCCACCCCTAAGAGACAGCCTTCTAGGTGGATTTATTTTACTTATTTTTACTTTTACCATGTTAGAGCATAGCTATCCACTATCTGGGGACATTGACGGCACACAACGTCATTTACCCAAAATAACGTAATTCTTGTTTTTACTTGTTTGTACTAAAACAAAATGTCTTTCTCTCTTCCAGTGCCTTTGTACCTCTTGAGCCGCCACCCAGTCAGAACTCCACTCAGTGGGAGAAAGTCCAGTTCCTTTTCGAAGAGCTCGGAAGCGCCCGTAAGTATCCAAGTGAAATTTGTAGTGGGAGAAAGTCCAGTTCCTTTTCGAAGAGCTCGGAAGCGCCCGTAAGTATCCAAGTGAAATTTGTGTCACGTATACTCATTTGTTCAGGATGAGAGCGTTTGGGAATATATTCGGGCAACAGGAAGTCTTTTTGGGGAATTAATTTCCAGCATTCCCATTGTACTATTAGTGTAGTACAACAACGGCTTCAAATGCTGCCACCCAGACTACTGCGGGGGGTCAGCACAGAGACAGTGCAATGCTACAGACAGTTAGCCAGAGGGTCAGCACAGAGACAGTGCAATGCTACAGACAGTTAGCCAGAGGGTCAGCACAGAGACAGTGCAATGCTACAGACAGTTAGTTAAAATAAATAAATAAATAAATTTAACATTTAAAATAAAAATAAAATGGCGGAGGTTCGAACCCATCAATTCAGATTCGGGTGCCAACGTAACGAACAAAGGTCCGAACCTTCGAACGGTTGGGCTCAGCCCTATACTACAGACAGTTGGCCATATGGTCAGCACAGAGACAATACTACAGACAGTTAGTTGACCGTAGGGTCAGCACTAGGGCTGCAACGATTAGTCGACATAATCGACGATGTCGATTATAAAAAATCGTCGACGAGAAATTGTTGCGTCGATTAGTCATTAAATTTTTTTTTTTTTTTTTTTTTTTTTTTGTGCACTACCTATCTTTGTGAGAGTGGCTTCTCAGGGTTCCAGACAACATCATAACATGATGATCCCATAGCAAATTTTGGACATTGAAAACATTGTTCCCCTGCAGGAGATGATCAGACTAGACACACAATACATTACACACGCACTCCTCTCACTCACACACAGCGATCAGAGTAAGACACACACATACACACTCTCACTCACACACAGCGATCAGAGTAAGACACACACACATACACACTCCTCTCACTCACACACAGCGATCAGAGTAAGACACACACATTCACACTCCTCTCTCTCACACACAGCGATCAGAGTAAGACACACACACATACACAAATTACACAGTACACACCTCTCACTCACACAGCGATCAGAGTAAGACACACACACAAATTACACAGTACACACACTCTTCTCACTCACACAGCGATCAGAGTAAGACACACACACATACACACACACACGGACTCCTCTCACACACAGCAAACAAAAGTTATTTAAAGTACACTTCCACTTTAATTTGTATTATTTAATTTATTGATCTTGTTATGAGTGATTGCTGTATTGTTCTTCAAATACATTTTCATTTAAAGTGGCTTAAAGATCCAAATTCAAATGTTTCATGAGTCATTATTTTAATTTGCTATGGGATCATCATGTTATGATGTTGTTGTTTGGTCCTGACAAGAGTCTCAAAGTCTGGGGTGATGGTAGACAAGCAACTCTGAGGTCATGCTCAATGTCCAATCTGTTCCTCTGCTCTGTCTTCAGCTGGACCAGAGCTGAGAAGCCACTTTCACAAAGATAGGTAATTAAAAAAAAAAAAAAAAAAAATCATTTTTTTTGTTGTTGTTTACATTGGTTTTCGATTAGTCGACTAATCGAAAAAATAATCGGCAGATTAGTCGACTACCAAATTAGTCATTAGTTGCAGCCCTAGTCAGCACAGAGACAATACTACAGACAGTTAGTTGACCATAGGGTCAACACAGAGACAATACTACAGACAGTTAGTTGACCATAGGGTCAACACAGAGACAATACTACAGACAGTTAGTTGACCATAGGGTCAGCACAGAGACAATACTACAGACCGTTAGTTGACCATAGGGTCAACACAGAGACAATACTACAGACAGTTAGTTGACCATATGGTCAGCACAGAGACAATACTACAGACAGTTGACCATATGGTCAGCACAGAGACAATACTACAGACAGTTGACCATATGGTCAGCACAGAGGCAATACTACAGACAGTTAGCCATATGGTCAGCACAGAGGCAATACTACAGACAGTTAGTTGACCATATGGTCAACACAGAGACAATACTACAGACAGTTAGTTGACCATATGGTCAGCACAGAGACGATACTACAGACCGTTATAGTTGACCATAGGGTCAGCACAGAGACGATACTACAGACCGTTAGTTGGCCATAGGGTCAACACAGAGACAATACTACAGACCGTTGACCACTCCATCACTCCCTCCCTCGACATGTTTGCTGTTCACATCTTATGGTCTAGAAATGAGACCCCATAACCTGGATTTTGCAGTACTTACAGTTCAGTTTGTCAGGTACATGCAACACAGATTACAATGTTGACATCTGTCAGCTTGAGACAATCCCATTTGCTGCAATACAAATTATTGAAGTGAGATGAACAGACTGAAAACTTAATTTTATTAGATAAAACATGTTGACAAAGTTTTACTTTGCAGTTGAAAAAAGGTAATAAATCACAATATATCGCAAATTCGCAATATTAATATTTTTTTCATTTATGTGCTCCTTTGGAAAAAGGTTTGTGTAGAGCCCTGGGATTAATAATAATAATATCTTAAATTTATATAGCGCCTTTCAGGAGACCCAAGGCGCTTAACAGCTAAGGGAGGGGGACAGGGAAGATCGTAACAACAAAATAATAATCAAAAGGAAAGAAAGAAAGAAAACGAAAGAAAAAAGTGGAAATCAGGCAGAGTAATTTACAAATTTGGTGAAAAGGTGGGTTTTGAGTTGGGATTTGAAGGAGTGCAGGGATGTAGCACTACGGATGTTTGGCGGGAGTGAGTTCCAGAGGGTGGGTGCGGCCACAGAGAAGGCTCTGGGACCAACAGTCCGCATTGTTGGTGGTGGGGATGGAGAGGAGACCGGAGTCAGAGGACCGCAGCCTCCGGGGCGGGATGTAGGGATGGAGGAGGTCCGCTAGGTACCGGGGGGCAAGGGAGTGAAGGGCTTTGTAGGTGATGAGGAGGATCTTGAAATTGATGCGGGACTTGACTGGAAGCCAGTGGAGGTGGATGAGGGTGGGGGTGATGTGGTGCCAGGACTTGGATTGTGAGGATTCATATTTTCTATATGAATAGTGTTCCCCTACCATTGCCCTGGGATGGGGGCGGGGTTGGGGGTTCTCATACTACCCGCCAAAATGGATTGCAAGAATGAATGCAAATTCAACCAAACGGCAAAATAAAATTATTAAATCAAACCGAGTCGCTTGAGAATCGAGATAGACAGGTACTGTAGACCTGCGTTGGTTGTGAATAAATACATGTGTTCATATTTCCTATTGTACTGTATTTATGTGAAGACTATCTAGGAGAAAGGTATCTACCACAAACAAATGCAAAAATCTAAAATAATTCTTAATTTGACATCCTCAAATTTGATATAAGTCCCCTGTTATCAGTTTTTGCGTCCTCTATGTTCACATGTACAGAGATGCGCATTTTAATCTATCAAATTGGGTGGTCTGGCTGGCATCGTAAGCCCGCCATGTGATCATGTATTGTAGGTATCTGTGGCCTTTTGATGTACAGTATTGCTAATGTCCGTATTCATGTGGGCGTAGCTCCAAACGTGGAATCCCTGCAATCTCCTGGCCTTTCGCCATCTGGGGATCAGGAAGGAAGTCGACCCATCTGTCAGCAACCCTCCACCGTAGCGGACCCCCGCATGCTCCTCCCAGCCGACCTGCCTTGGCACGGAGGAGAGGGGGGTCGAAATCGTGGGGCTATTGAGGAGGAAATGGGAGGATCAGCCCTGTCCTCCTAATTCCCTGCACCTTCCCCTGTCTCCAGATGGGAGGTTAATTGAGCAAAGGAAAGACATGTCTTACTTCATCAGCCTTTTGACCTCTGTGCTGCTCATTTAGGCCACAGCTTCTAAAACAGGGTGACTCCTCTTAAAAGGAGTCACAAAACTGCTGCAGTTTTTGTTGGATGTGCTCATCGTCGCTGCAGCCATTAATGGTGCTCGGATGCCTCTTTTGTCCTGCGCTGATCCAATCGATGAACCCCATTCATTCCCAAGAGTCTAATCAGTGCATGTTAGTTGCCCCAATTCTGGGTAGTAGTCTTTGTGTGCTGATTTGTACTGTAGCTGGTAGTGTTGTCATGATACTGGAATGTCGAACTTCGATACGATACGATACCTTGAAAAGTATCGATATTCGATACCATTTTCGATACCACGGGGAAAAAGGTTCAATCATAAAATGTAAAAAAAAAATATATATATATATATATATATATTAGGGCTGTCAGTTTATCGCGTTAATTAGATTAATTAATTACACAGCAAATAATCGCGTTATGAAAATTAACTCAAAATTAATTACATTTTTTTTTTTTTTTTTTTTATAATTTTTTTTTTGTATCTCATTCATTCCATAAGCATGTAGAATACACATTTACAGATTTTTTTTTTAATATGGTCCATTTGCATGTTCTTGGTATCTGATTCTAGGGACATCTATGAATCTCAGGGAATGTATTCCCAGTGTCAGAAATACTGTGGGCTAGATCCACAAAGAATGGATTGTACGGTGCAAGTTGCACCCTTACTTACAATTCATTATGAATTGAAAATGGGGGACCCTGATGTAAACAAGACGAAAGTCTTTCTCTGGTCTGCATTCCCTTAACAATTGTGTGTATTGAGCCGTACTGTATTGTACCCATTCTGCAATCTGTTAATAACATTTTCATTCAATCAATCAATCTGCGCAGTGATTGATTGAATGAACATTTTATTTTGAGTAAATTGTAATGAACCAAATGAGAATATCAATACATTTTTTTTATTATCTTTGACTGTGAATAACACCATGCTCAAATTGACCAGACCTGAAAAATCTAAGCAAATTAATAGATGGAAGATGATTAAACAGAAGGTTTTGTAGATACAGTACTGAATTCTGCCATCCGGACACATGCAATTTGAAATATGATTATAGAATATAGAATATGAGGCATAAAATGGTAATGCGATTAAAATGCGATTAATTAGATTAATTAATTACAAATCCCGTAATTAATTAGATTAATTTTTTTAATCGCCTGACAGCACTAATATATATATATATATATATATATATATATATATATAATTTTGCTTTTGTTGGTGGTTGATTCTCCTCAGCTTCTCTCTGGTACTATAAGATAAGATAAATATAACACTTTTAAAACCCTTTGTTTATCTTCAGATCAGACATTTAAAAATAACTAAATGATATAATCTTAGAAATGAAGTAAAGTTAATAGTACTGCGTGTTGAGCATAACAGATTGATTGATTGAAATTTGTATTAACAGATTGCAGAATGGGTACAATACAGTACAGCTCAATACACACAATTGTTAAGGGGATGCAGACCAGAGAAGGACTTTTGTCTTGTTTACATCAGGGTCCCCCATTTTCAATTCATCATAACATATATGACATACAGATAAACAGTACTGTTACATCCAGACATTTATGACATACAAGATATACAGTACTGTTTAAGAGACAGAGTTTCTAAAAGAGAGTATATACAGTTAATTTACTTCTGACCATTATAGTCAAAGTATTTTCCTATGAACTGAAACTCATAAGACCACATAAGGCTAGCATCATTCAGTTACAGCTACTGTATATTGACCAACATTAGCCAGCTATCTAGCCAGCTACTGCACCATGAACTGCCAGCTAGCCAGCTGGCCACCCCCAATCCAGCCAACCGTACAAATTACGGTCTCAGCCAATCACATCGATATGTACAGTTAGTTAGCTAGCCATTCCATTGCGAATTAAAAGGTAGGCAGCCAGCCAGTATTAGCTAGCTAGTAGCTAGGTAGCTAACGTTAGCCAACTGAGAAAGATAGATAGCTAGCCAACAGCTAGCCAACAGCTGCAAGCCTGCAACGAACGCCACGAAGGCCAACATTAGACAACCCCTCTCATGTATTAAACTAAAGTCAATCGTTTAATGGGTCATTTTGTTTAATGATTCAGTGATGTTGAAAGAAGAGCTGTCGAGGCTCTGCGAGTGAGAGCTGTTGTGTTGACACAGGTCCGCGAGGGGATGGGGGAGGGGGGGGGGGGAGGGGCAATACCGCAGCAGCGTGTGTGTGTGCGTGTCAACAAGGAGAGAAGAGACTGCGAGAACGCCAGCTGGTATCGATAGTGCAGAAAGTATCAATATTGCAGGAAATTTGTATTGAAGCTGTTTTAAATATTCAGAATCGATATGTATAGAAACATCTATATTTTTGACAACACTAGTAGCTGGTCTGTTCTGTGAAGAGTCGCAATGGAATGACAAGTAAGTGAACCTGTAGCCATTATATGCAGACGATATGCTGTTCAGATCCAGAGCTAATAATCCAGTCAAATAATGCTTTGTATTATTAATATTTGTATTATTAATCCAGTCAAATAATTTATGTACAAAAGTATGATCATTTATGTAATGGCACACTGATATGACCATGGAATTAAAGGGACACCTCACCACCACAAAACACTTTCCATCCCAAATATATATAGTTTAAAGTGTCCCCCCCCCCCCCCCTCATCCCCCCACGTCATCCTCCCACCTTCATCCTCCCTTCCAATGAGGGGCATGCACTGTTGTGCAATGGAATTAATTCAAATTAATAACCTGACAAGATGGGAAATCGTGAGGTAAATGTAAAACATCCAATATAGGTTTTTGTCAGTTAATACACATTGACTGTCTCCGTGGGAACACAGTTGAATAAAGATGTTCTATCTTTTGACTGGCTTGTCTCTCAGCCTAGGAGAACCCCCCCCACCCCCAACCTCTTCATATCTGTAATTTTCTCACTGTTCCCTTGAGGCGGTGACATCGTGTCCCTCATGACCGTTTACCCTCATCCTTCAGCTGCCACTTCCCATCCTTCACTTGGGGTTTTATGAAATTCCAGAGGAGAGGGAACAACAACATAATAATTTATCGAATGAAATACAACATGTAGGAGACATTTAAACGTCATTACTGGTGACACAGTTGCAGGGACTGAGTCTTTGAAATGTGGAAGATTGAAGGGACATTCTTTGAGATGGGGAGGGTTGAAGGTTGAATGTTGCATCATTGAGACATGACGAGAGGTATCTGTTTGTATGTTGCATCATTGAGACATGACCAGAGGTATCTGTTTGTATGTTGCATCATTGAGATATGACGAGAGGTATCTGTTTGTATGAATGTTGCATCATTGAGACATGACGAGAGGTATCTGTTTGTATGAATGTTGCATCATTGAGACATGACGAGAGGTATCTGTTTGTATGTATGTATATCTATTCTACGCTTTTGTTTGGTTCACAGAGCCTAAAATGTTTGTTTTCATTTGTGATAACATAATAATTCTAAGAATTACAGTGAATGTATTTAGCAGGTTCTGCAAACAAATCTCCCTCCTCTGAAACTGCACCTTTAAAATGAAAATGTGTTGGTGCTGCCTTTTCTTAGTCAATGAGTCGACTAATGTGTTTTTAGGGTCGCGCTCGTAAGGAGCAACTCTATAATCACACAGCTCTGCTGTGGGTTGGAGCATTTGCATTAATTTGAAAATTCGAAAGGTTTGTAGATTAAACAGACGCAAGTTTGAGTATTAGTATTCTTTAGGGATGCTCGATATTGGCTTTTTTACCGATATTCCGATATTGTCCAACTCTTAATTTCCGATACCGATATCAACCGATACCGATATATGCAGGGTTTCCCCGTCCAAAAAACTGAATAATTTCAGGTAACTAATAATTTCACTGGATATATATATAACAAATATTGTTATTGTTTTTTTTTGTATTTAAACCGATACCGATATTTTCCGATATCACATTTTACTGCCGATATCGGCCGATAATATCGGTCGGCCGATAATATCGGACATCCCTAGTATTCTTATTTATCTTTAGTCGAGGACAGCGCTATGTGTAGAGAATTGGCATTCACTGCCACATAATGCTAGTGAGTGCATGCACACAGTAGTTGAAATTGTTAATAAAACAAAGTCATTATTGACATAATTGTTTATTCTAGTCTTGTAGTCAAATGTTGTCAGTGCCAATCTGTTGTGATGTTATGAAGTCCTTGTTGATTGCTGCAGGAGAGAGACAGAGAAACAGAGAGACTGAGAGAGAGTACAGTAAAGTACCTCCGGTCAAATCTTTACGGTCCCACAGATGAAATTTGCTTTGCAGCAATCTGAAAAAGATAAAATCCCATCCAACAGAACATGAAACAGCGTCAGCTAGGCCTAATTAACACTCTATATACAATAAGAATATATAAAGTACTAGCCTGGTCCTAAGCCAACCCCCCCACCCCACTCCCACCCCTACACACAACAAAAACACATACATGCAGCTGTGAGTTTAGATGCAATCTGCCAACTCTTGAGTTAATAATGAGATGATTATGATGATAGTTTTGATCAGCGCACCGCCTTCTTTAATGGAGCAGCCGCAGGTGGTGTTTGTTGATCTTGTTCAGCTACAGCACTCCCGTCGAGCCACTGCCACCGCTTGCATTTCCTATTATTTACCCACGCCGTTAAGCTCATGACCCCTCATTGACGAGACTATTGTGATCATTCGCCGTATATACCGTATGTATATTTATGTCTTGGCCTTACTGAGAATCTTGAGAATTTCCCTAGAGAATGCAGTCCGGGTGGCACAGCGAGCCGAGTTCTTCTTCTGCTCCATCTCCATAGAGAGGGTACTCCTCTTCCCCTCCAACACTCTAAAACCCACATGACAAGAGGGTCTCCAGAATAATCCAACGATAGGCTTGAGTTACTGGGTGACTGGCTGTGACGGAGCCGCTGTCCTAGGAGAGGTCTTAGAACTGGTCTGCTTCCGCCCCCGGCTCTGAAGATCAGTTAGACAACTTATTGCACACACATCCACAGAGACCCCCCCCCCCCAGTAGGTAGATGCCTTGTTACCTGAGCAGAGAGTGATGCACCGCTATGACAGTGCGATAGCCCCCCGAGGGGTTGCCCCAGTAGGTAACGTCTTCCCCTTAGGGCTTTTCTGACTGCTGAACTGGGTGAAAGAATCAGACCGTCTAGTCTAGTGAGTTATCAGCCAATTGTGGAAAGATACTTTCATGTGGCATTGTACATTTTCCCCATTTAAGCTACTCTCGATAAATTAAGTGGGTTCATCCACTTCTGCCAAATTTCCGGGTGATAAAGCGGGCAGCAGAGTGATGCCAGACAGTAGCTTGACACCGGACCAGGGCTCAAAATTAGCACCCTGCACACATGCCGCCACAGTACATTTCAATTCCTTCAGCCACTCGGGTAACCAGGCTGTGTTGAAACCTTCTTTTTCTATCCAAAGAGAATAGAGGCAGCAAAGAACTCAAGCCGACACTAGTATATTTTTTTCTTTGGAATCCAATTGGCCACGGTATACCGTTGACGGAAAGGTTTGTCTCGCACCAGCCAAAGAAATCGACCCCTTACTACGTCACTAATTTTGAAAATTGGACGGTTTTGTTGTGTCAGCTATGCACGCAAGCAACCGCCTCATGTGAGTATATACGAGAACTCGACTGCAAAATAAGAACGTTAAATGTGCCTTCAGTCCCAGGTTGCCGCTGTAATGTGTCTTCAAATGCATTTTACCATGAGCACCTATTTTACCATGAGCTCCTCTTTACCATGAGCTCCTCTTTACCATGAGCTCCTCTTTACCATGAGCTCCTCTTTTACCATGAGCTCCTCTTTACCATGAGCTCCTCTTTACCATGAGCTCCTCTTTTACCATGAACTCCTCTTTTACCATGAACTCCTCTTTTACCAGGAGCTCCTCTTTTACCATGAACTCCTCTTTTACCATGAACTCCTCTTTTACCATGAACTCCTCTTTACCATGAGCTCCTCTTTACCATGAGCTCCTCTTTACCATGAGCTCCTCTTTACCATGAGCTCCTCTTTACCATGAACTCATCTTTTACCATGAACTCCTCTTTACCATGAGCTCCTCTTTACCATGAGCTCCTCTTTTACCATGAGCTCCTCTTTTACCATGAACTCCTCTTTTACCATGAGCTCCTCTTTACCATGAGCTCCTCTTTTACCATGAGCTCCTCTTTACCATGAGCTCCTCTTTTACCATGAGCTCCTCTTTACCATGAGCTCCTCTTTTACCATGAGCTCCTCTTTTACCATGAACTCCTCTTTTACCATGAGCTCCTCTTTACCATGAACTCCTCTTTTACCATGAGCTCCTCTTTTACCATGAACTCCTCTTTACCATGAGCTCCTCTTTTACCATGAGCTCCTCTTTTACCATGAGCTCCTCTTTACCATGAGCTCCTCTTTACCATGAGCTCCTCTTTTACCACGAGCTCCTCTTTTACCACGAGCTCCTCTTTTACCATGAACTCCTCTTTTACCATGAGCTCCTCTTTTACCATGAGCTCCTCTTTACCATGAGCTCCTATTTTACCATGAACTCCTCTTTTACCATGAGCTCCTCTTTTACCACGAGCTCCTCTTTTACCATGAGCTCCTCTTTTACCATGAACTCCTATTTTACCATGAACTCCTCTTTTACCATGAGCTCCTCTTTTACCAGGAGCTCCTCTTTTACTATGAACTCCTCTTTACCATGAGCTCCTCTTTTACCATGAACTCCTCAGTCTTTACCATGAGCTCCTCTTTACCATGAGCTCCTCTTTTACCATGAACTCCTCTTTTACCATGAACTCCTCTTTTACCATGAGCTCCTCTTTACCATGAGCTCCTCTTTACCATGAGCTCCTCTTTACCATGAGCTCCTCTTTTACCATGAGCTCCTCTTTTACCATGAGCTCCTCTTTTACCACAAGCTCCTCTTTACCATGAGCTCCTCTTTTACCATGAGCTCCTCTTTTACCATGAACTCCTCTTTACCATGAACTCCTCTTTTACCATGAGCTCCTCTTTACCATGAGCTCCTCTTTACCATGAGCTCCTCTTTACCATGAGCTCCTCTTTACCATGAGCTCCTCTTTACCATGAGCTCCTCTTTACCATGAGCTCCTCTTTACCATGAGCTCCTCTTTACCATGAGCTCCTCTTTTACCATGAGCTCCTCTTTTACCACAAGCTCCTCTTTTACCATGAGCTCCTCTTTACCATGAGCTCCTCTTTACCATGAGCTCCTCTTTTACCATGAGCTCCTCTTTTACCACAAGCTCCTCTTTTACCATGAGCTCCTCTTTTACCATGAACTCCTCTTTTACCATGAGCTCCTCTTTACCATGAGCTCCTCTTTACCATGAGCTCCTCTTTACCATGAGCTCTTTACCAGGAGCTCCTCTTTACCATGAGCTCCTCTTTTACCATGAACTCCTCTTTTACCATGAGCTCCTCTTTACCATGAGCTCCTCTTTACCATGAGCTCCTCTTTACCATGAACTCCTCTTTTACCATGAGCTCCTCTTTACCATGAGCTCCTCTTTGACCATGAGCTCTTTTACCATGAGCTCCTCTTTACCATGAGCTCCTCTTTTACCATGAGCTCCTCTTTTACCATGAGCTCCTCTTTACCATGAGCTCCTCTTTACCATGAGCTCCTCTTTACCATGAGCTCCTCTTTTACCATGAGCTCCTCTTTACCATGAGCTCCTCTTTACCATGAGCTCTTTACCAGGAGCTCCTCTTTACCATGAGCCCTTTTACCACAAGCTCCTCTTTACCAGGAGGAGAATCATTTACCTCAATCAGTGGTGATTTAACCCTCTGAGGTCAGAGCTCCCATGCACTGGAGAACAAAAGGCTCAAAAAGGTGTGAAAACGTCCTCATCTCGGCGGAGAGGATTTTTCATAAATCATTCATTCATTTCATTAATGCCGAAAAATGTTGCGCGATTCAGAATTAGGTCAAACAAATTGATATTTGCAATCTCTAGTCCTTTGAAATGTTCTCTTATCTGTTTCCTTATTTGCTAAATGTAATACGACTTGTAAATGGGTTAAGTAAGGGATAATGTATAGCTACAAGGTCATTGTCGCAAAATAATTGACCGACACAGAGTTTAAAATACAGAGGCGCCTCGCAGAGGTGTTTTAAACGTCATTATTCATTTTTTAAGAGTTCATTATTTTGCGACAATGACCGAGTATAGCTATACATTATCCCGCTTATTACATGGCTAACTTACTAACACTATACTTAATTCATTTTACACCATCGACAAGACGAGATCAAATGCAGACGCAGTTGCTCTGTGGCTCTGTCAGCCCAAATAAAGTGATTATTATTATCGCCGGCACCGGCAGGTGTGTCTGATTGCACTGAAACAGTGTGTGTCAGTGGGCTTGATTGCTCCAGCTGCGAAAAACAATAATCACCGGTGGTTATCGAAAAATAATTCACCGCTGTCGGGGGCTATTGACCAATCACAATCAAGCATTTCGGCGAATGTTAAAACGCCATGTAATAAATATTGTTAACTTGTCTGGCTGTATAATTTCCCTTGCTGTCTAAAGAACTACACTTCGTAGGGGAGTACTTTCACTCTCCCTGTGTGTGTGTGCGTTCGTGTGTGTGTGCATGTGTGTGTGTGTGTTTGCGTGCGTGTGTGTGTGTGTCCGTTGCCCTTTGATTAAGACACTTAAAACTACTCCCCTTGTAGTGAAGACAATTTCAGTTTTCCTATAAATACACGTTGATCCGACGCCTTACGACATCTCAGCAGGCAACCCCTGTTTAGGATTACCGACGACGCATCACCTCCACTTGTGGTCTCTCTCTCTCTCTTCACCTCCACTTGTGGTCTCTTTCACTTGGCTCTCCCTCGAAGGCCAGAAAATACAGCGAGCTTCATGCATGGCCGTATCTGAATGATTATATGGTGAGTGGTGACAGGACGCCAAGTGCCCAGGCTAACGGAGCTCTTCAATAAACCCTGGTGTGTGTGTGTGTGTGTGTGTGTGTGTGTGTGTGTGTCTGTGTGTGTGTGTGTGGTGTACACGCACGCACGCACCTGAAGGGTTCTATATGCGCGGTGAGATAAGGTGGCCTCCTCCTCGTTCCACTGCTGTCGGGAGGCTGTGTGTTTGTGTCGCACCAAACCCCATAATAGACAATATTCTCTCGTGTCTAATCCCCGGAAAATCTGCACAAAAAGAAGAAAAACCAGAGTAGCAAGGCAGCAAACATCTGCCCCCCCTAACCCCCCCCCCCCCCCCCTCTCTCTCTCTCTCTCGCCATTGTCTCTCTTCACCGAGCAGCGTGATCACCGAGGGAGAAGAAGACACCTAGGAGGAACAGGCAGCAAGCTATTCAGATGTTAATGTTAGTCCTCCTCCTTCGCCATCAGACTTCAAAGCGTTTCTGTTGTTATTATGGTCGGTACCTATAAATACACTTGAGAGGGTGTATGTAATTGATCTCACGCGCCCCACTCTGTGGTCCCCGCTGCTCCTGCAAGATGGGGGCGAATGATATGTAACTCCCATCAAAGAGAAAATGAAGACACGCGGTTCGTTTTCACGATCAGATGCCTCCCCCGGGGAGAAGCAAAAGGTTGCGTCTGAAGCCGTGTGTTGCCCACAAGCGCAAGAGAGCTAGCCACCCGCCCCGCGCTGACGGGTGCGGCCGGGCACCGCTGGGCCTGCCGCTGAGGCGTGCCGGTGTGCCGGTGGTGGTGCTAACCAACCATGGGGGGGGGGGGAGAAGGATGTGACGCTCATAAAACCCTGCGACAGGTGGGATCCTAACAGGGGAGACGGCGGACCAGCCTCTCCATCAATCCCTGTCTTCAGGCTCCAGGTCTGACAGCTGGTATGACTCCTGCTGTTGCCCCTCCCCTGGCGGGCGGTCCCCCTCCCTCTTCTCTCTCTCTCTCTCTCTCTCTCTCTCTCTCTCTCTCTCTCTCTCTCTCTCTCTCTCTCTCTCTCTCTCTTCTCTCTCCTCTCTCTCTCTCTCTCTCT